>NW_026991715.1:116524792-117130834 GCF_029215605.1 Mirounga angustirostris | reverse complement strand
TTACAATTTATCAAATGAACACTTAAAATCTGTGTATTTTACTGCATGTAAATTATATCTCAGTATAAAAGGAGTATGGGGGTAAAATGAATCCAAATAAAAAGATTTAAAGCATTTCAAGTTTTGACTTTATTTACCCACATTTCCAAATAGCCGAGGTTGTTTTTAAAAGACTCTTATAAACAGTGTAAAGAATCAAATTATAAAAAATACGGATGGGTCCTTTCTCTGCTGGTCTTTCCTCTGGTCAAAGAGATAGGGATCAACATTGGGCTGAAATAAATGCTTTCTAAAATGTGCCCTCCAAGGGTTTTAATGCATTATAAAACTTACCATTCCTATGTAAAAGGATTTTGAATCTCCAGAATGCCTGTTTATAGAAAGTTTGTCTTCTGAATAAAAGAAATCTTTCTGGTTTATAGGTACTTTAATTTAGTCACTCTTTCTGCTATTTGTTTTACCAGGTCAACATAATTCAATGCTGTAAAAGTAGGTATTATAGATTGTATCTTTCTTTCTTGTGATATATAGCAAGCATAGATGTGATTGCTCTCAAGTAGTACTTAAACACTACACATTCATGAATCTATTCAGAGTTCCGTATAGAGCTGCTTAAGTAAAAGCTCTGACCTCTAGGAGTTCATAATCTAAAACAAATAATAAATATTCAGAATCACTTCTAAGTGAAGGTGTGAACACAAAATTAAAAATGATACCAAAACAACATAGCTACAGAATCACTCTGAGTTTGATTCCTGGGACTCTCTGGCCATGAAGTGTAGGAAATTGAAACACTCCCTTTGCCAATTTTTTAGTTGATTGGAGTGAAAAAGCTTTTTTATAAACTACTCAGATTTCCTACATTTTTCTTGTATTACAGTCAAGTAATACACTTACTACTTATTTTGTGCCAAGCACAGTTCTAAACAGTTTGCATATACTTATTTATTTAATTCTCACACAAAATCTTCATAAGGAGATTTTTGTTGTCTCTATTATAAAGGCATAGGAAATGAGGGATAGAGAGAGAAAAGAAAGAAGATAATATTATCTCCTTTAAGGGTAAATCTTAAAATACGTGAATTGTCTTCGTCTGCTCAGGCTGCTGTAACAAATTACCATAGACTGGCTTAAACAATAGACATTTATTTCTCATGGTTCTGGAAATCTGAGATCAGGGAGTCAGCATGGTCGGATTGTGGTGAAGGCTCTCTTCCTGACTTGTAGATGGCTGCCTTCTCTCTGTGTCCTCATATGGCAGACAGGGGGAGAAAAGGAGTTTTGTCTCTTCTTATAAAGACACTAATTATATCATGGAACTCCACTCCCATGACCTCATCTATACCTAATTACCTCCCAAAGTCCCCACCTCCAAATACCATCGTATTAAGACCTTCAACAAATGAATTTGAAGGATCCTAAACATTCTGTTCATAACATTAATCTCTGCTGCAACTATCAAATGAAATAATATTCATGTGCCTGGAATCAAGCCTGGCACATAATAAACCCCTGAAAGTGTTAATTCTTATAATAATGCAAAGTTGATTGAATCACTTAACCTTTGTAAAGTATATCAGTATAAGGTAAATTTGTAGAAATGTCAATAGAAGTAGAACAACTTCATATTAAAGGTAAACTCTATTTTACTTAGAAGAAAGAATGTTATACTAATAAGGTGGTAGGACTACAACATTTAGAATGCTTCACCTTTACCTTTAAATCCATGAAATGCTAATTAATCCATTATATATTCCATAACATAGTGATAATACTTGTACTAAATTCAAACAATATAAACAAATTTTAAATTCCTATTACACTGGGGTATCCGTGATAAGATGATTGGATTGGTTAAAAAGAACAAGAACTGGGAATTTGACTGAAAGGAAGACACTGGTAGGTAAACATATTCAAAAGAAGAGACCCCCAAAGAAATAGACCAAGTGTTGGGACAAACAGCACAGTCTCAGGAAAGAGGGAGTCAAAGGCAGAAAGAAAGGCAATCAAGGGATGGAAGCCCTGTAGTGTTTGTTCAAAATACTATTTAATTTTGTCTGAAGGATTTGAGTAGGTAGTCTTAGAGCTGCACATTGGTAATTCCAGCAGTAAATCCCACCATTGATTGATTTCTGGACAGAAATTTTGACATCAATTTGGACTCTGCCTCCTTTTAGAAGCCCGTTCTTATTGGCTCCTGCCCTTCATTTCCATCTCAGGCTGGATTAGGTGTTCCTCCTTGAGGCCCCATAGCAGCCATCAAAGAACTTACCAGCTTATCATGTTATACAGAAATGTCCTCTTTCCTTGTTTATCTTTTCCCAATAGGACATAAGCTCATGTTTTTATTTGCTGTTGGACTCCCTGGACATAGCACAGGACCTGGCACATAGAACCATTCAATTAATATTTGAATGAACACTAAATTACTTCTTCTCAACACTAACAGAACTTGTGTCTTCAAGTTATTGGCCTTAAGAAGACAAACCTGATGGTGGTAGATACGTGAGTATTGACACATCCAGGCTTTACTGGCCTTGTGAACAAAGACAATTGCCCTTCTCTGAGGTAATTTGGGTGAGGGCCCGATGCCCCCAGTTAGCATCTACAGTGTTAAAGCTCTATTCTTTGGGTTCAAATAGTGGATATGGGAGTTTTAGAAGACATCTGTCAAAATGTAAGGTGAGAACATTCACACACAAATCTCTTCAGCTAACACTTCAGTTTTTAGTTTTATCAGTGAATGCCTCAGCAAGGATTTGCAGAAATTAGACAGCAGTCAGAGTGAAGTGTGTGTGTGGGGGGTGCATTTAGGTGAGGAGGTGCTGTGAAAGGTAAATGGTGTCACCTGGCACAGAGTACCAAAAAGAGTGCAAGTACCCAGCTACAGGACACAGAAGGACGCTAAGACAATGTTCACCTCCTCCATAAGTCAGCTCAAGCATGACCTTGCTTCTAAGAGCCTTCTTGGGCATGAATTTGTGTGTAGATTCACCTTGGAATTGAAGCATCTAATTTTTCACTTTTGTTAGAAAAAAATCATTCACCTTTCTTACCTCAATTCCCATTTTTATAGACTTGATCTTAATCTCTCTCTCTCTCTCTCTCTCTCTCTATATATATATACATATTTAACCTTTATCTCTTACCAGTCTTTGGTCTCATGGCTCCAATTACTTGTAGGAATTTTTTAAATGAGTATAATTCTCTTTATTCAAATCCAATATAAATAGAAGCAAATTTACCATCTTTTCCTCCAAATAATTTTTTTTGGTCAGACTACTAAGACTAGAAAACTATACGTTTATCTTCCCCAATTCCTTTTTCCTGAAGGAATTTTACCTAGTAGTACATCTTCCTCTAAAATAGCTCCTGATTTCCCTCTTCTTTACCAGTTCCAATTAATTTCCACTATAAGGTTGCACACTTCTATGTCCCCAATAGCCAGAGTAACTGAATAATGTAGTTTATGTAAAAGAAAAATTTACATTTTATTTACATTAAAACTTTCAATTTTATTCATAAACAAAACCTATATGACAGCTGAGTTTAGCTCTCAGATCCTCCATTTTGTGATAACCTTATGTTACACCCTACTCACAGTGCTTGCTTCATGGACACTCAGGGTCCCAATTTAGGAAAAACCCACATTTAAGAGAGCCTTCTACAGTCACTGTCTTGAAATTCTTTGTAAATTTTGAACATGGACTCCACATTCACTTTGCAGTGGGCTTACAAGTAGCTGATCCTACCTACTTAAAGTCATTATCACCCTCCACCTGAATTACTGAAATATCACCTTAACTTGTGTCTCTCCCACTGGAATTTCTGTCCTCAAGCTGTCCTCCATAGAGCTCTGGAACTGGTTTTCCTAGGGGCCAATTTTATCATGCTGGCCTCTGTTCTGTAGTTGACATGCTGAGCTCCTCTGCCTGGCGCAGATATCCTTCTAGAACTTGATCCTCTCTATATTATTTCTGGCAGTTTCTAACATGAATCCTCTATTCTAGTCAGGCTGGCTCACCATTATTGCTATTTGGTGAGTCCTATCCATATTACAACTCAAGCTTCTGGTTAAACTTAACCATATATGATCTTTCTTCTTTTCTGCTTATCCAGAACCATCTTCAGTTGGCTAACCCCAGTTCTGGCTTCTCCACAAAAATCTTCCAAATTATTCTCATCTTTAATTAGCATATGTGTTATCAAATATCATATACATGTGAATCCCCCAGACCTAATTAACCCAAATCTCAGAGGAAGTTCCCAAGGAAACTGCATTTTAAATAAGCCACACCAGTTCAAAACTACACCAGAAAATACAAATACTACTAATGTTTAGTGTGTGCTTTATGAAATTTGGCCTTGTCTATCTATCTATAATGTAAGGTCTCAGGGCAGAAGTACTACACTTACAGTCCCTATAATTACCAGAACAATGCCAAACTCATAAATACTTATAAATTTGATAATATTTTAATGTGTTTTATTGAAGTATTTTGTTAGATTAAGAAACTTCTCTGAAATCTCAGTTTGACTAAGATTCAGCTAAACCCCTCTTAGAAATTGTACCTGAGGTGAAACACATTTTTCCGATTCATACAAAAAAAAGAGCTAATGAAAATGATCGTAAGCTTTTAAAGGATATCTAATAGCTCTTGAGAAATATCTTGATAATTTAAATATAAATGAATTAGAATCATATGGATTAAAGTCCCATTGAAATATATATGCGGGCTAATACCCGGCAAACTGTTTTTCAGATTTTGCCAGTCTTAAAATGTTCAAAAAGTAGTTCAAGATGATGCTTTGGCAAAATCCAAGCACCACAGAATTGTCCAGTGTCTTGTTGTGGAACAGCTAGTTGCCAGTGTTATATTTCCACATGTGGTCTTTATCCATACTCAATGTGCTAAGCACAATAAACCTGTCCAGGTGGTCACTAAAGAGCCCATAAAGTCTGTATATTTATTTGCTTTTTTACTTTTTAAAACTGCTTATTAGGGATTGAGTGTATAATGAATATAGGTACCAAAAGTTTCAGAAGTTGAGCAACTATAATACAGTCTCTAAAGCTGGTGCTCTTTCCAAGAATCTTATAACTGTTTATAGACAGCATGTCTTTCTAGAAGAATCGGGTAAATGTGAAAAAATGTAAAGCATCAAGCAGAATGTTAGACTAAAGTTCCTGCTCCAGAACTAACAGGTGGTCCTGCCATAAGGTGTACATATGGCTGAGACACAGTACTACTATGAATTCTCTTCACAGAAATGCATCTTGTGACCCATGGGGAATAGAGTCTCTGGCAGTGACCAGACTTGAATTTTCCTTTAGGCAACAGATGCAATGGTTTATCACAAAATCTTAGCATTGAAGAGATTCCTATTCTAGTCCATTCCCCTTTCTAGTAAAAGAAATTTCTCCTATGACATTCTTATCAAATTGAGTACTTCAACTTAACTAATACAAATAGATATTTTATTCTTGTATGTTGAACAGTAATTACACGCTTTTGCACCAGATGAACATTCTTAATGCCTTTATTATGTACATTAGTTATTGATTATTTACATTGATAATGTTATATATTTTCCATACAACTTAAAATAATTGGATACCTATGTTCGTTTATTTTAAAAGATATGAATATATATATATAATCGAAAAGAAAACAGAATTTTACATTTTTACTGCTTACTCTTCAATGAATAACCTTTCTCCTGGTGCATGTGTTGGTCACCCACATGTACGGAATCATCATCTTCTTCACTTCAAGGACAGTGGCCATATATCCATGCATGCTGTTTAAATCTGTTGTCTTGATATAATTATTGTTGTCTCATTTTGGTCAATAAAATAGTCATCTAATTTCAAACAAACATGATTTTATTTATTTGACTACTATAATCACCTATATTCTGTATCCACTTTTCTATATCCTAATTATAAATTGATACTGAAGTGCTAATTATAGACAAAGCTTACCTTTGTTTTAATGTTTTAAAGTAGCCATCTTAGACACTTCAAAGTAATTTCCCTTGAAGTGCGTCAGTGTATGTTCGTGGAGAAAAGATGGCAATGCAGTTTCTTAGCAAATATTATAATTGAACTGTATTATGCTGGAGTAATTATATTACATTTTAAGCCTATTATAATGAAGGACAGGGAATTGGTTTTTAAGGAAAAAAAAGATGTAAAAAAACCCTAATGAAAGCATAAGAATAGCTGACAACCAGGGAGTCCAATTCTCCCTAGTACACTTGTCAAATATACTTGTCATTCCAGGTAATATATTGAGATCATATGATGATGATTAACTCTTTCAAACCACTGAGGCTTATATTCAGTGGATTTCTTCTGCAGTTCTCTCTCAGAACTTGTTAAATCTCCAGAGAGTTTTGGAATCCTCAACTCTCTGTCATTAATTGTTTAGACATCCATTTGTCTGAACACAAATGATCAGAGAAGATGATTTTTTTTAAGGGCTTTACGTTGCTACCTCAGATACCCAAGGAGGAAATGGTAAATTATGTGCTTGTTCTCTGGTAGCTTTCTGCCTCACTCACTAACCTATGAGTACTATTGTCCATAAATTTTCTTGTACTGGCTCATTCCTGTCCTTTCAGGTTTCTCTTTCCATTGCTTTTAGAGCTTCAGAATCACGGGTTAGTTTCCTCATTGTGCATCCTTTTTGTGACTTCTTCCAACCCTGGATATTTGAAAAGAAAGGAATGATTAAACAGAATGAGTCTTTTCAATAACTGAGAAAGAGCCTAATAGTTTCATATCATCATTTTAACCATTAAAAGTTGTAAAGTGCAAATGTTGCAGAAAACCTGATGGTTCTTTCTTTTTCCACATTAAGAGAGCAGAGTAAAATGACACACGTTTTTCAGTTATCATTGGGTTCATTCATTTTATTACAAGAAGAGCTAGTTATACTATAATAGGTCAGAATACTGTAGCCCTTGGGTCAAATTCAGCCTTTCCCTGTATTTGTAAGAAAAGGTTTTTTTTTTGAAATACAGCCATGCCCATTTATTTACACATGGTCATGGCTTCTTACCTACGGCAGAACTGAATAGTTGCCCAGTGACCTTAGGACCCACAAAGCCAAAAATATTTATTATCTGGCCCCTTATAAAAAAAAGTTTTCAACCTCTGAATTACATCATGCCTTGTTTTAAGATTTTCTTGTGCCTGATCAAGGTAATATTTCAATATCTTTGCAAAATTTCAGGAATTTTTCCTCATTTTTCCCCCATGATTTAAGGTAGTAATATTTCTTTCTAGTTTTCAAAATCAATACTATTTAATAAAACACCTTATTACATTTATTTAGTAGATGCTTTTTCTTTGAAGCAACTCATTTTAATTTTAAATTAGTTCATGCAGTTAAACTATAATCATAGTTAAATACTTTTTATCAGTATGCTTTTCTTGGCTTTCTCCTTCTATTCAGTATTACTTACTATTGGTTCACTAGTAGATGATGTGGTCATGATGATTGAAAAAATTACATAGAATGTGACATTTGCTTTACTTTATCATTAATGAATAAACTGCAGACTCAACATTTCTTCAATTTATAAAAATGTATTCAGTTTATGGAAAAATAGAGCAGTTTATTTTCAGCCTACTACTATCCATTCTGAGGTATAATCTAAATGTAAATTATTAATGGATTAATCTTGATATTAATCTTGAAGAGTTTTTTTAATTTTTAATAGTTCATGCCTATTCATTCGTGTGTTTGAGAAAGGATTATGAAAATATACTCCTTTATATATAAACTAATATCCGTAGGAAATCAAGTGATAAGTAAATCTCCCACCAGAAAAGACTTTTTGTTCTATTTTGTTTTGTTTTTTTCAGAAAAGACTCAAGTCTTGATCTCAGTGTTGTGAGATTGAGCCCGTGTCCGGCTTCACACTAAGCATGGAGCCTGTTTACGATTCTCTCTCTCCTTCTCCCTCTGCCCCTCCTTGCTCACATGCGCTCTCTCTGTTTCTCACTTAAAAAAAAAAAAGAAAAAAAAAAAAAACACTTTTCTAAATGTCATTAGATCTCTTTAAGAAAGAGAAGTAGCCTTATTTCCTTATATGACTTTCTAGTGTAAAATGCCAGCTAAAGTAGCATGTATTGGTTTATATCTTGTTTATTTTTCATTTCTTTTTATCTAAATTTCTAACTATAACTTCCGGTCAGTTATATAATTCTAAAGGTCATACATATTAACACTGTTTTTAAAAAATATGCACTTGAGTAAGTATCTCTTCTATTTATGTGTTGAATATGGACTGATCAAATGATAATAATTTATTTAATAACATTGAACACATTATGGGCCAAGAAATATGCAATATGTGCTTTATGTTTATGCTGGTGGTGCTTTATGTCCATTTTTGTTGGTGCTCAAATTGTGTCTAATTAGTTAGATATTATTATGTTTCTTTAACATTTACAGAAAAAGACTTGCAGTATTTGAGTATTTAAGGTCTTAGAGCTAGAGGATATTAGAGCGAAGATTCAAATCCAGTTGTTAGATATATATCCATTTATCTTCCAATATTTCATTGGTAAGAAAACCTACAAAAAAAAAGTTCATGGCTCAAGTATTTGTAGGTTCAATTTATGGACTCATGGCATGATAGAACTGGAGAATATTCCTTTGAAAACATCCAATTCAGTCCCTTTATTTTACAAATAAGGATGTTGAAGTCCATTCATTTGTACTGAAGTTTTAATGAAACAAACTTACCTCCGGTTGGCAAATTAATTTCTAGCCCAGCCAAACTAAAGGCCGTTAGCTTCCCTTCCAATGTAGAAGTCATTTTGCTGTGCACCAAATGCCTCTCTTTCCAAATGTTCTTCTTCCATATTATCCAAGGTACCTAAGTAGAAGTCTGAAATGTGATTTGGGTCTTGTTCCTATTTACTGATAAATTTAAAATGCATATGCTGATACCAACAATATATACTTACTGGAAAAGTAATTTGTACTGCCACATCCTTATTAAATTTCATATTTCAATGACTCACACAGTGAGAACAAATTGGTTGTTTTGAAAGTCTGAGAAAAAAATAAGCTGAGAAAAAAATAAATGTGATCCTCAAATTTCTTCTGCAAGAGAATCAAGAAAGTATTTCTGATATTCTGATTTTATACTCTAATCAGATTAAAGGAAAAATGTATTACCTAGGCAAATAGAGACTTATAGAACATAAACATTTTGAGACCTTCATTCTAGGGTGAAGAATGTGTATTGTTCATATATTCATTTGCAGAATGCTGAGGTCTCATAATTACTTAGGGACCCAAAAGATACTTAAATTTTTCCTTTTGTAGTCCTATTTAATTACCATTGATGTTAATATTGGATAAGTTGCTTAGGCTTTTCAAATTATTTTTTAAACAGTATTTAGTGAAATAAGTGAAGTATTAAGAGCTCAAGATTTCACACTGAATTTCCTTGAATTTTATTGTTTGAAATAGAACCATAATCACAAGTCATTATGAATATGGGAATAATATGAAGGATTCTCATCTCAGAATATTTCTTGTTAATGAGTCCTTTAAATACAAGGTTGCTTGTATATTAATAGTGAGTGACACATTTGAATATGGAAATAACATATGCTTGTTAGCTATATACAAACACACAAATATATATAGTAGGCACTAGGTGCAAAGAATTAAGATAGCCATTCTCCTTAGTTCCCATTTTATTTTCATCATTGTTCAAGGTCCTTCTCTTGTTTTACTTAATATTTTATTCCTTTTTTCTACAATCCCGACTCACAGATCCCTTCTATTCATATCCATTAGAAATTAATCTAATGTGTTTAGTGTAATGTATGAACATATAACCCTATAATTATGCATGTATACACATAAATATATAAAAAAATTTTTATATATGTAGTGTTGTTTTATTTACATATGTGGGTTTTAAAAAACAGTGTAAACCATCTCGTGCCAAAGCTCTTGTTCTATTTCTAACCTTTATTTATTTATTTTTATTTTTTTAGAGAGGGTAGGGAGGGGCAGACGGAGAGAGAGAGGGAGAATCTTAAGCAGGCTCCATGCCCAGCATGGAGCCTAAAGCTGGGCTCCATCTTACAACCCCTAGATCATGACCTGAGCTGAAATCACGAGTCAGATGTCCAGCCAACTGAGCCACTCAGGCACCCCCATTTCTTATATTTTTTATGTTTTAATAAAAAATGTGGTTAGACTTACACATTTAATAAAAAAATAAAATATATTATAAAAAATAATTTTAAATATGCATATAACATACCACATCCTCAGGAATCAAAACTGAAAAATATAGAGATGTTAATTCTTCCAATTTTATGTGAAGTTGACAAAGTTTCCATATATTGAAATTTCCCATCACTACTAGAAGCATAAAGAAATTTTAAAAAGTGACATTAAAATGTATATCCATTTCCTAAAATTAAAGGGAAATCTCTGTAACTCTGTCTTATTTCCATTTAGCTCATATATGTGTTATTCATTCCGACTATTACAATTTTTTTATTACCAGTATGCCTTCTTAATGACTTCCTTCTTCAATTATCAATAGCTCCATCGATATAGTGTTGAGAAATTCTTGACTTACATGCTGTACTAATTCTGATTTATCCAACCAACAAAAAAAATTCTGGTTTATCCAGTACAGTATATATAATGTATTGCTATTTCTCTTTTATTTTGGTTGTGCTCTTCTATGTGTGGCTATTTTGTTTGTGAGACTATTTCCCCTTAGTTTATCAGTCATCTTGACTAGTTTTATAGAGTAGCAGGCCCAAGTTCTAGTTCTAGCTTGCAAAATTTCTGATGGGTTTGGAGGTAAAGCATGTCCCTGGAAAAGGTTCCCAGAACATTATAGACTGGGTTTGACAAACTCTGTTTGTTCTTTCCTCACTGACTCTGTCCCTCAGGGAACATTGATACCTCTTCTTGACCCTGCTCTATGTTGAATTCTCTCAAGTAATTATGGTTGCCAAGCTGTATTTTGGAAGTAGGGTAAGAACACTCGGGATCCAGCTGATCTTCATTCACCTGTTATCTACTTAGTAAAAGCTGTTGTGTTGGGCGCCTGGGTGGCTCAGTCATTAAGCGTCTGCCTTCAGCTCAGGTCATGATCCCAGGGTCCTGGGATCGAGCTCTGCATCGGGCTCCCTGCTCGGCGGGAAGCCTGCTTCTCCCTCTCCCACTCCCCCTGCTTGTGTTCCTGCTCTCGCTCTCTCTCCCTCTCTGTCAAATAAATAAATAAAACCTTTAAAAAAAAAAGCTGTTGTGTTGACTCTGGTACTGTTCTACTCTGAAGAAGTAAGAAAGCAGGGAGTGGTACACACTCAAAATATGGCAGAGGGAAGGGCACCGAAAAGCTCCCATCCTATTTTCAGTCAATAATGACACCAGGTTTGCCTCTACTTCAGGCTGCCATTGTTTCTCTATCGGGCTTTATCAACCTCTCTCCCCTGTCTACTCTCTCAAGTATTTCTCAAAGCTGTACTTTATTTCTTCAAATCACTTTTCTTTTACTTTTGTGCGATTTTCAGGTTGGACTGTGGAAACAGTCAGCAGCCTGTGACATATCCATGTGTTACTTCAGAGAACTCTCAAGAAACATTATTAAAGGGGAAAAATATCAAGGTGCAGAAGAACGTTATGATATATGTAAAAAACAAAAGATAGATATATACTCATAAAGATATGTTTTCTTTGTCTAACATATATCCAGAAAAAATAACCATGCTGACCCTTTGAAGGAAGACTCTCTACAAAGCAGCCTTGATATATTATAATTTTAAATTTTAAATATGCAGGTGTATGATTTTTAAATTTTAAAATTTACTTTGCTGATACCATATAGAGATCTGTTTCATAAAACATATATTTTATATTTTCATACATGTGCACAAATACTTATTTAGTATTTTATATTTTGGTAGAAGACATTACACAGAATTGTATTCAAACTTTTATGCTAATTAATAAAAGTTATAAAAAGAAATGGAAACAAAAGGACATAAAAATATCATTTAGTGGGTTATATTGCAACACTGCCCATTGTTTTATTAGAAGTTATTAAGGGGTAGTGGAAGCTAATATGTTGCTTTATTTTAATTATATGTTCAAATTCCATACTAAATAATTTATTCATATTGTATGAAATCTGTGTAGAGAAACAATCTGCATGCTAACATAAATGAGCCTGTGAAAGGTGTCAAGTGGTATTATTGAACAGAGCAAAAGAGATTTGTTGAGATTAGATAAACCAAGGCCTCACTTGTCAGTTCGTCTATTTAGAAAAGGTAGACAGAAGGGAAGACAAAGCCAATATTCAAATTATCTGCGTGATTTGTTCCTTTTTGACTACAAATTGTCAATGTAAGAAGAGCGGCAAGAAGAGACAGTAAAATCAAAACGTCACTTTCATTAACAGATCAAAATCCAATTTTTAATGGTATGGGAGCTATAGCAAGCTCTAACAACGGAGTCTCTCTTACCCTCTCTTGATGGATTGGCGGTTTCTATTTTGAAGTATTGTTTTTAATGACCTAGCTAGAGATTGATTTTTTAAAGAACATGAATATATTCAGGTGTTCCATCTATCAAAAATTTCTTTGCTATCTCGTGTCCAGACTGTACTACATGAGTGAGGTGGACCTTGACAGATAGTGTCAGTTGATACTAAGGCTATGTCTACACGGACAGCAACACATTTCCGGAAAATGTTCTCACTCTAATCAGTTAATGCTAGCTTACTACATGCTGATTCAGTCAGAACCTGTAATTCAGAGTTTCACACTGATTTCACCGTAAATTTGATGGAAAGCAACAGCTATGGAAAGATTCTCAGAAATGTTTGCAAACACAAGCAGATACAATAAAATTAAGTTAAAATTAAAATAACTCTAAAGTCAACTCATTTTCTCAGAGTGTTTATGGGTGGAGTTATAGGGATAGATTTTGCCCTGAGTAGTTTCCTGCTCCTGCTTCCATCTTCTTTTTTAAGAAGCTCATTACTTTAGTAACTGCATTATATGATTTACTTTATTCTAGAACCTCGAGATCAAAATTTGAGTTTTGCAAAATGAATCCAAGATACAGCAAAGCAGACCTGAGATAAAATCTGACAAACGAGGAAAGGAAAAGGTGAGGGTGACAAAGTAGTGAGAATGAAAACAAGAGAGCAAGAGAGTAAGAGCCAGAGAGGAGTGTGTGTGTGTGTGTGTGTGTGTGTGTGTGTGTGTGTGTGTGTGAGAGAGAGAGAGAGAGAGAGAGAGAGAGAGAATGAGAGAGAGGCTGATTTTGAGATTCCCAGCAAAACATTTAAACAACTGGTCCAAACTTGTCTGAAGCTGGAAAATTCCTGGCCTTTCAAATTCTCAAGCCATTAACTTTATTACCCAGATATAATCACCTAAACTCTTACATTTTTAAATGTAGAAATATCAGTTTTGTTCTTTTAAAAATGTTTTATTTTTCTTTCTGGGAATTACAGAGGAAGGTGCCTGTGTGTCCCTGAATCAGTCCTGGTTATTGCTTAGTCCCATCAGCAAACTAAGGGAGTATCCATGCCCTGAAGCCCTTGTGTTTCCCTAAAAGTAAAGTTCCCTAAAGGAAATCTGCTTTTGTCCAATCACCATCACCATAATAACACTAGGAAGGGCTAATAGTTATGTCAATTTTCTGGATGTCTATGAGGCTGTAGTTAAATTGACAAAACTAGAATGCTGCTTTCAGTTTCCAGTGCCAGAGATCTGAGTCAGCATTTTGGGGAATTGTGCAGGCAGAACTGTTGCTCTTGCCTTGTATTCAGTGAGTGGGAGGGCAAAAGAATTTTTAAAGCATCAAACTACTACAGTGTCGGTGAGGTAGCACTTCCATTCTCTACCAGGGCTGGCTGAGCCAAAGCCTGTAGGACTACCAATTCTGCCAAGGGACGGCCCCTGAGCAGAAGCACTGCTCCCAACATGTGGATAGCTAGGGAGTTTCATCTCTGCAGTACTAGATTTTTGTGGGGCTGGCAACCTGCCACTGGACCTCAAGATCCTTGATCTACTTTATTTCCCTTATAAAGTGGAAGGAAAATAGTGCTCTTAGTTACGTGTAGTTAGAATGGGAATGGGTCTCCCCGCTGTAAGGTCGCCTGAGCACTACCATGGTATTTAGTGAAACAACTCTTTCAATCCACTCACATGCCTCCTCTTCTTCAGGGCACATACATCCTGCCAACTGGATCTAGTTAGTGTTGGCATCGTCCAGCAGAGTGGGTTGAGAAATAGTACTCCCTTCTTCTAATGTTTTGGAGAAATGGTACTACAAGTTAGACTACCTGACATTACACTTTTGCTAGGTCTCAGCTTCCTTTCTTTCTAATTTGCCTCATCTGTCAAGCAGGGGTAATAACATTTCTTACTTATTTATTAACTAATTAATATATGTCAAGTACTTAGAATTATGTCCAGTATATAATATGACCTGCACCTTGAAGCATCGTGTCAGGAGAGGAAGAGAGAACTGTGATGTCCAGGGCTTTGGTCCATGGTTGCTATACACGATCAGCCCTACTGCTCTGCTGGGTGGCACCATCTGGCCCCTTTGGGCAACTGATGGGCAAACCCCCCAAATAACAACAGCAGCAGCAACAACAGCAGCACAAGTGACAGGACACAAGCGAGCCAGACAGCCAGAAGTAGTCTTCACCTTCCTACCTTCAGCCTGCAGATGGGCACAGCCTAGAGCGCCAGTGTTCATGAGAAGTTGTAGAATAGGCTATAGGACATTTTAAGCCTCGGCAGCAAGGGAAGGCCTGGGGTAGATGGCAAGAAGTGCACAAGGTGGAGCTAAGACTCTGATGTGTTGCATCCTAGCCCAGAGTACATGAGGCATTGACCAAGTGGCATTCTATATGATGTCACTTTCTCCCCTCTGTCCCACAGTGGTGGCCAAGATCAAAGAGCCTCCCTTTGGTAAAGAACAAAAACATTCCTGCACTGCTACCAGAATATGGATAGTGCCAGGTGATCTTCCCAGAAAAATGTTGGAAGCATCAAGCAGAAGGAATGGCCAAGTAAATCTAGAAAGTAAAAAAAAAAAAAAAAAAAAAAAATGGGGGCCAGCAAAATCAGACAAGTACACAATATACACCTGAACGCTAATTGGGGCTCTTGACATCCAGTTCTTTATACCTTACAATCAAAGGAGAAGAGAGATGTTTTTCTCTCCCAGAGTTCTCTCATCCATCCCTGAAAAATGACTTCAGAGAAATTCACCTGGGTCAAATACCCACCTATGGACTAATGTTTTACTCAAAGGAATGAAACTCCCTGGCCAGCTAAACTGATTTGTGTGCTGAAATTCAAGCTATGTAGAACCACAAACGACAAATACATGTAGAAGAACAGTGCTCAAATGAAAGGAATATGAGGTAATTCAACAACAAAAACTCTGGGTAATCTCTCTCTTTCTCTCTCTTTCTCTGACTCTGTCTCTGCCTCTCTCAGAGTTGTGTTTGTGTTTCTATATTTTAAAAGATTAGTATGTGTTTATTAGATTTATTTATCTTTAAAATAATTGTATAAAGAAGTTGATGAGTCCTTGCTACCTAAACACCAAGTCTTTCAGGGATACTTTCTGTTATTTCATTGATTTGATCTTCTTTCAATTATCTCTTTTTTGCACCAATATAGTGGTGCTGTTGAGTTTCATGCATCTGGGCTTTGTATTTTATAAATTACTCTCGTATTTTTTTTTACCTTTATTCATTTTCCATTGAATTCTGAGAAAAAACTAACTCTGTCTTCCAATTCAATAATATAATCTTCAGTCAGTTCCATTCTGCTATACAGCCTATTTACTGAGATTCTAATTTCAGCAACCATTTTTTAAAAATTCTTTTTCTTGTGTTATAAATGTTATACCTTCATGTACTACTCTAATTTCGCTAATTACTTCTACTATAAACCTTATTATTTGGTCCCTTTAATTATTTGTTTTCTTGAGGATTATTTCTTTTATTGAGATTTCAGTATCATAATTTTAATTATTGTTCTCCTCAAACCATGAGAGACTATGGACTCTGAGAAACAAACTGAGGGTTCTAGAGGGGAGAGGGGTGGGGGAAAGGGTTAGCCTGGTGATGGGTATTAAAGAGGGCATGTATTGAATGGAGCACTGGGTGTTATACACAAACAATGAATCATGGAACACTACATCAAAAACTAATGATGTAATGTATGGTGATTAACATAACATAATAAAAAAATAAATAAAATAGTAACCTCTAAAAAAATAATAATTATTGTTCTCCTGTTAAAGACATTATTTTCAATCTCTCTGAATTAACCAATCATATTGGTGTCCTTCATTAATTCTATTTGCTGGAAGATACTTCTTTTATTGGTTCGGGAGAGTAAGTATTTTGTTGAGACAGTTAAATGATATTGGAAACCTTCTAAAGTTTACTGATTTTCATTTATTTCTACCTCTAAGAAAGAGTCTAGATTTATCAGTTTTAGTAGCTGGAGAATATTTCCTCAGTACAACCTAAACACAGTTGGCAAATGCTGATATGTACCCTGATTTTAGGGATTTGTACAGATGAGTAAGGTGTTTGAGTAGCTTGACTTTGAATTGTGTGAGTTCTTCCTGCTTTTCTTTTTGCTCTATCTGTATCTGCAGCTTGGGAGTCTCCTTTAGCATATGCCCCACTTCAGCTAAAGAACTCTATTACTGGCTTTTAGTCTTGCGGCAAATGCCCTAGCAACTGCTATGAAAATGGATCCTAGTGCAGCTGTTCCACTGCCCTTTAACTCCATGGGAATCAATCACTCTATCACTGATCACGATCTCATCTCCTGCTCTTCACTCCTTGGCATATTTTCATGTTTTTATTTCTTGTGAAAATTCATTTATTTGTAAGCTCTTTTCCTTGTGTAAGTGTCCAAGCTCTGTGGAGTTTTACTGCTAGTTAGATTCCATTTGCATCATATCTTCCAGAAATTCCTTAATAATAGGGCTTGCTTTTGGCACTGTTCTTTCCTTTCTAGTAATATATGGCTTTCTCCTCATTTTTTAAATATTTATCCTGCCATCTTAATAGAATTTAAGAGAGGAAAATGTCTAAATAATTGTGCTCAATAGGCATCATAAAGCAATAAATTCTGGTTCATCTTTGAAACGCAACTGCAAAGTTCTTTTAAACAAGTGCCCAATAATAAATACATATGTTCTTGAGAAACTTTTTGTAACTCAAATGAAGATGAATTTTTAATTTCTTGATTTTCTGCCTATTATTTTAATATTGATTCACAACTAGGTAAACCAATAAAATACTCTAGCATTTCATTTCTTTTTCCTGAACAGAGGTCATTCTCAGTAGCAGAATCACAATCAATGAATGCAAACAGGTATCATTTTATTACTAATGATTGTCATTATGTTTTCAAAGCACAGCTCAACAACCATCTATTTCTTCATTCATAGCTATAAAAATGTAATTATAAAAAAGTCTAGCTTCAGGTCATTACCTAGAATAAAAAATATAGATTTAATATGGATGATTTTTTTGCAGAGTATCTGTAAATCTACTAGGTAGGAACAAATCAAGTTTCTCTTTGGATCTGTCCTTCAACAGATCAATTTAAATGTTGTTTAAAATCTTTTAAAGAATAAGGTACCTGGGAGGTTCAGTCAGTTGAATGTCTGCCTTTGGCTTGGGTCATGATCTCCAGGTCCTGGGACCGAGCCCCATGTCAGGCTTCCTGATCAGCTTCTCTTTTTCTCTCCCTCTGCCACTTCCCCCCACTCATGTTCTCTCTCTCTCTCAAATAAATAAATAAAATCTTTAAAAAATAAAATAAAATCTTTTTATTTTTATTTTTTTTAAATTATGTTATGTTAATCACCATACATTAAATCATTAGTTTTTGATGTAGTGTTCCATGATTCACTGTTTGCGTATAACACCCAGTGCTCCATTCAGTACGTGCCCTCTTTAACACCCATCACCAGGCTAACCCATCCCCCAACCCCTCTCCCCTCTAGAACCCTCAGTTTGTTTCTCAGAGTCCATAGTCTCTCATGGTTCGTCTCCCCCTCTGATTCCCCCCCCCCTTCATTTTTCCCTTCCTGCTACCTTCTACTTTTTTTTTTTTTAAACATATAATGTATTATTTGTTTCAGAGGTACAGGTCTGTGATTCAACAGTCTTACACAATTCATAGCGCTCACCATAGCACATACCCTCCCCAATGTCGCCATTTTAAACGATGTGGATGGAACTGGAGGGTATTATGCTGAGCAAAATAAAATCTTTTAAAGAATAACTTGTAAACACCTTTTTGGAGTATATTTGGTAGGTAAAAGTTATAGCAAAATAGATTGAAATACACAAAAAAGAGGGGTGCCTGGGTGACTCAGTCAGTTAAGTGTCTGCCTTCACCTCAGGTCATGGTCCCAGAGTCCTGGGATCCAACCTCTCTTCGGGCTCCCTGCTCAGCAGGGAGTCTGCTTCTTTCTCTCCCTCTCTCCCACTCATGCTCTCTCTCTCTCTTTCTCAAATAAATAAAATATTAAAAAAAAACATAAAAAGAATTTCTTATATTTAATTTAAAAACTTGACACTTTTGTTGAAGAACTACATTGATTTTCTTTAAATATTACAGCAAAAGATTTGTGTTTTGAGAAGCTGACTTCTCATACATTATATTCTATATGTTCTGGGAACTGTGATCATAAAATTGAACAAAATAAAGTGCATTGTATTTTCTCTAGGAATAATGTCATAATTTCAGGTTGAATTCCAGACTAAGGATTCAAAATTAAATAAACCATATAAAAAAGAATTCATAAAAATTATCTAGATATTAATATGATAAAAAGATTATGATACAGGTAATAGCATTGAAGAATATCAAAACATTTTGATGAGTGAATATGAATGAAGCCAGACACCAAAGAAAGTGTATGATTCCATTCATATGGGATTCTAAAAATGAAGTAACTATAAAATGGAATTTGAGGGAGATGGAAATGTTCTATATCATAATTCTAGTAGTGGTTCTCTTACTCATACATTTATCAAAGCTCATTTAATTGTACACTTAACATTGATGAATTTATAACATTTAAATTGCACTTCAATCAAAATCAAACTGAAATAGAGTTAAAACCCCTATTGATGGCTTACAATAAATATCGAATAACATATCAATAAATATCCATTAACATATCTTATATGGATTTGTGCTATTCATTTCATGTGGTCCCCAAGACTCACATCTTACTTACTGTGCCTTTTGTGTTTTGTCCTGTCATAATGGCGGTCTATCTAAATCGCCTTGCTTTAGCCACTCTGCCCCCCAATTCCCCATTATACGTAGAAATATGCTGTTACCTCTGTTGCAAAACTTTTTCCTGACTTTTATCTTCTATGCCCATCAATTACTCCTTTCTTTAAGATAAGAACAAAAAAATCACTCCACAGAAATCTTCCCTGATGACCTATTTTAGATTAGTTACTCTTATAAAAGATCCTCAAAACCCTCTCTGTTACCTCTGGAATGCTTTTCATAAGTGTAAGTTATATAAATTTTGTTACTCTTCTGACAGTCTTATACACCTTTGTGCAACCTAACGTTTACAATGATAAGAGAAGAGGGTTTGGAAATGCAAGGCAAGCTAATCAAAACATATAAATTTCTTTAGTACAAAACCACCCAAGAGACATGCCAACAGAAGGCTAATCTTGGCTCTGTGAAAGGTTCACACTGAGGCTAAATTACAAAGAGATCCTCTCCTTTCTCTCCTATCTTCTACCCTGGGCCCTATCTATCCATGGCAATGATAAATAACTGATAATTCACATAAGAAGCTGAGTTTAAAAGAAGAGGTCGGATTCAAGAAGAAATAAGGGATAAGGGAGAAAGGGTATATTAGAGAGGGCCCAAGATGGAGAATTTTTTTCTGGCATCTCCAGAGTTAAGAATTAAAGCCTACCCATCGAAGGAGCCACGTACATGTGGTACAAGTGAATAGAGTCAAATATTTGAATCTTCACCCACTTCTGATTATATACGGAATGGGCATAAGACACATCCACAGCAAGAAAACACTTGGACATTGCGGAGGATTTTCTGCTTCGGTTTGTCAAGCAAAGTTAATGTCATGAAATGTATTATTCCTCCCTTTAATAATAAAGAAGGTAGAGCAGAGTCTAAGTGTTATTAAATAATTCTTTGTAAAATGGGTAGATTGTTGTTTACCTCCCTAAAGATTAATCTTTCCTGTTTGCTGTGGTGTCCTTCATGCCTAGCATCTTGTCTGCACTCAGTAGACACCACACAATGGATATCACTAAATCAACATATTATATTTTGAAGAAATAGAAGGTCACCTTTAACACTTTTCAAACTTTGCTTGTCTGATCCATAATCTGAGTTAGATTGTGAATGCTCAAACTTGTCCCACCACTGGATAGTTGAGAAAAGATGTGGAGAATCAAAACAAATCCGGTTTTAATTCAGTATGATTCAGTTGTGGGTGTGATTGGGCTAGTCAAAACCTGTCAACATTGATGCTTATTTTTTATATTTGGGAGATATATTACTAAAATTAAGCAAATAAACAATATCTCTGAAAAAATCAGGTACAAAATTACAGCTTGAAAAGAGGAAGATGCATTACTTATTGTGTGTTTAATTACAGTCTATGTTGTATATCACAGCTAATTAAAATGGCTTTTTCTTAACTGATATGTAAAATATTATAGTTTCACTGATATTTTACAGAAATTTAAAAATTGACAACTTTGTACATATGGGATATTGAAGAGATCATAATATTTGAGTTAAACATTGAAATTTTCTTTGTGTAGATCAAAAAAGTGGATATAGGCAATTTTATAAGAGTCTACCTGATACTCTTGCTTTTTTTCAGAATGCTACCAGTAAGGATATATTTGTAAAGGCAAAACAAAACAAAACAAACATATTAATGAGCAAAAAAAAAAAGGGGGGGGACTGAGAAAATAGGAAATGATGGATCAAGATTCCAGTAGAGGTCCATGTATTGTTAGACTGGAGAAAACTGAATCATAAACCTAGAGTGGGATCATACGGTAAGAATATGTGTAGTTTTGTGAGAAACTGTCCAACTGTCTTCCAAAGTGGCAGTACCATTTTTCATTTCCCTCATCAATGAATGAGAGTTTCTGCTGCTCCACATCCTTCCCAGTATCTGGTGTTAACAGTGTTCTAGATTTTGGTCAATCAAATAAGCCTATAGGGGAGTCTCATTTTTATTTTAATTTGCATTTCCCAAATGACATGATATGATACATCTTTTCATATGCTTGTTTGCTATCTATATATCTTTGTTAGTGAGATATCTGTTCAGTTCTTTTGCCCATTTTTTTAATCAGTTTGTTCATTTTCTTACTGCTAAATTTTAAGACTTCTTTGCATATTAAAAATAGTACTTTATTTTTAGATATGTCTTTTGCAAATATTTTCTCTTAGTCTATGGCGCGTCTTCTCATTGTCTCAATGGTGTCTTTTACGAAGCAGATATTTTTAACTTAAATGAAATTCAGCTTATAAATTCTTGCTCTCATGGATCATGACTTTGGTGTTGTATCTAAAATGTCATCACTGCATAATGGTTGAGGAACTTCACTCACTTGAACTCCATGTGGCTATATGACTTGATTTGCCAAACTAAAAATGATGTGTGCTATTTAAAGCAGAAGCTTGGAGACCCATCATGTTCCTTTCGTTTGTACTATCATATAAAGGCCAGTGGAACGACCAACAGTTCCTCTAGGGCATCAATCCATGTCTCAGAGTGAAAGCAACAACAAAGCCATCCTTCAAAGAACATGTAGAATAAGTGAGAAATAAATCTTTACAATTTTAGGCCTCTGAGTTTTCTGAATTACTTGCTATTGCAGTGTAACCTCCTGACTCATACAGAAATTTGTTCAAAAGTGAAGTTCTACTATTAAAAATTTGAAATACATGGCATAAGCTTTAGGACAGGGAAAGAGATGGAGGCTTGGAAGCCAACCATTCATGTTATGCTAAGTTGAAATATTTGGTTACACTGTTATTTATGATACCTTGAAAGGCAGATAAATACTGGAATATCTTGTCATTTTAGTCAAAGATATTGGAAAATAAAGTATTGATAGTTTGTGTTTATTATTATTGCCTGTATTTGACAACGTGCTACAGGAAAGAGAGTAGGTCAAAGAAAATTGGCTTCTTTCCGAGCATGTTGTGAAAGGGACTAGTGAGAATCCAGGACTGTGGTGGTGTAAGTGGGAACCGATTCTATCCTTAACTAATAAAACTCAGAAGATGTCTGACTAACAAAGGCCAGCATGAATCTGTGGCAATGATAAAATCAACTGTCCAACCTGCACACCTCTTTTATCCCTGAGAAATCCCGGAATAAATTAAGGTACTTCTCAATGAATCCTTTCAGATGGACAAAATTAAACATGGAAAAAAAGAGTTTTGCTTTCTCCTGACAACTGATTCAGTCAAGGTAACCATAATTAAGTTGAGAGAGAGAAGAAGGGAGGGAAGGAGAGAGAGAGAGAGAGAGAGAAAGGGAGAGAAGTGTCAAAAAAAAGTTGTGGCTATGATTGGCACATGGATTGGAAGAAATTAAATATACAAGAAGCTGAATGTGATTTTAGGACGTACAGACAAAAGAAAAATCATGACAGAGAAATAGTCTAAGAAAGATGTTCAAATCCCAAGGAGAGCATACTTTCCAGTACCCATTCCATATGTAGCCTGGGAAGATAATAAAAAAGAAAGGGTTTATCCAAGGCTGAAGGTCTAAGAGCTATGAAGAACAATGGGCTGAGTGTTAATCAAGGAACAATTCTTACCCCCTTTCTCGAAACTTCTGCCTGAGAGATTCTAAATTTCTTTCAGATGAATGACTGTTGCACTTCTCATTTCTGAAAGTGAGTGTTTTTGTTACTATTCCACAACTATATACTGGTTGTGGGGGGAGAGATGGTGGGGTGGGGGTGAGGTGACACTAAATGGAGCTAAAAATTTGTCTTCTTTATTGTTGTTCATAAGTTCCTGTACCTCAAGTACATACCACAAGATTCTTCACTTTATGCTCAATGCTGTGATTGGAAGGAAATTTTGATTTTTGTCTCTTGGGAGAAAAGGGGGTGAACATCATTCATTGATTCAGTGTGCCTCTCATTTCCTGCTGTTGAATGGCAATGTCTATTACATGGATCCTATACTTGTCCTAACCTTATATGCTGACTATAAGGGGGGGAGGTTAGATAAAATGTTCTTTTGTTTACAAGTCTTCTGATCGAGATGAATGTTACCCAAAGAGCTGTATCCAAGGAATTAAACCTGAGGAATCTTATCTGCATCCAGACCAGATTTAGATGATAAGATACTGGATCTCAGGTCTAAGCCAGATTGCTGCAATGTAATGAGAATTTCAGAGTTCAGTGTCTTCCAGGGAGTGAACATACTTTATACATTGTGGGAATTTAAATAATTAGTAGTCATGCAGCAACCTAGAGAGTTTAATTTAATGGCTACAAATTCTTTGTCACTCCTGTCTTGAGCCCAGATAGGTCTGGGACTGCTTTGACCACGAAAATATGGAGGCAGTAATGCTATATGACTTCTGTAGCTACATCATAAAAGCCCTGCAGCTGGGGCGCCTGGGTGGCTCAGTCATTAAGCGCTGCCTTCGGCTCAGGTCATGATCCCAGGGTCCTGGGATTGAGCCCCGCATCGAGATCCCTGCTCAGTGGGAAGCCTGCTTCTCCCTCTCCCACTCCCCCTGCTTGTGTTCCCTCTCTCCCTGTCTCTCTCTCTCTGTCAGAAAATAAATAAAATCTTAAAAAAAAAAAAAAAAAGTCCTGCAGCTACTTTGTGACACTTATTCCAACTCATAAAGAGTTTAAACTTTATCCTGGAAAGGCGACATGTAGGTACTTTGATTGTCAGCTCCACTGAGCTCCAGCCAATAGCCAGCATCATCTTTCAGCCATGTGAGTGGGCCATCCTTGATATCCTGCCCAAGTGAACCTTTGAGTAAGTGCTGCCCCAGCTGCTATATGCATGAAACTGCCATGAGAAACTCCAAGTGAAAACTGTCTAACAGAGACCTTCCTGAATTTCTGAGCCCCCAAATCGTGACAACATAAAATGACTGTTTTAAGCCACAAAGTTTTGGGATACTTTGTTACACAACAATAAACCAGGAAATCTGCCTACACATTATTCTCAACAAAGCAGCTAGTATGATCTTTTTGCAAAGTATGTGAGACCAAGTGACATCTACACTGGAAGACCCTGCAGTGAAGTGGTTTCCCATTTCCCCCGAGTAAATGTCAAAACCCTTGCAATAGCCTGCACTGCTGTACCTGGTGGACCTCTTCTCGAATCTCATTAGCTCTTTTCCCTCAGCTCACTCAGCTACAGCTGCACTAGCCTCCTTACTATTCACATCCTCTGTCCCTGGATATTCCTGCCTATAGACCTTTACTCTAACTGCTCTCTCTTTCTGGAGACTACCACATCCACATGTCCACTTGCCTAGCTCCTTCACTCCCTTGTGTTGTGAAATCTCACTTTTCATCGAGGCCTCTCCTGAGCCTCTCCCTCCTCCACCTACAGTATTTCTGATCCTCCAACTGTACCCTCTTCATTCTATTTACTTTTTTTTTTTTAAAGATTTTATTTATTTGACAGATAGAGACACAGCGAGAGAGGGGAACACAAGCAGGGGGAGTGGGAGAGGGAGAAGCAGGCTCCCGGCTGAGCAGGGAGCCGGATGCGGGGCTCGATCCCAGGACCCTGGAATCATGACCTGAGCCGAAGGCAGACGCTTAACGACTGAGCCACCCAGGCGCCCCATTCTACTTACTTTTTATAGCTCTTATCACCATCTCACAGATGTATTTATTATATCTATGGTTCAGTTCTAGTCTCCTCTTGCTAGAACATAACATCAATGAAGGCAAAGTTATTTGTGTATATGTTTTTGTTTTAGTTTTATTTTTTTCATTATCCCAAATGCTGGTAACAATGAGTGCCTAACACATATTAAATACTTATTAAATATTTGCTAAAACATGAAGAAAGGACATAGAATTAATTTTTAATGGGAAAATCTATTTGAAGATCAACATTTGTTCAGATTATCTTGTTTATATTTTTTCATAAATTTTACCTGACAATTTTAAAATTTAAATTTTACTTAATCGATTTTACATCACTGATTTGTCATAACAAGAGCATATTGCTTTTAAAGTAAATATGTACTGAACTTAATTCTGTTTAAAAAAATAAAATAAATACTAGAATCCCATGATCAGAAATTGTTCACTGTTTTAACACAAAGTTAAATGATACTCTTTCATTTTTGAACATTTTGGAGTTAAAGATTAACATAATATAATAAAAAAAAAAAGCTAACCTCCTCACTTTATGATAAACTAGGGAAAAATAATTGCCCAAATTCAGATTTGGATCTTGTTAAGAGTATTATTAATCTGCCATAAATAAGAAAATTCCAAAGTAAAACTCATATACTGTCTTCAAGTTACATCCATGATGTTATTTTAAGCTAAAATTCTTTTCACTGATAGCAGTACTCCCAGAGGAGTTTCTTTACAAAAGATCCCTATTTTACTGTTTCATATAATCAGTAACTAATATTTTTTGGTCATTTACCCAGTAATATTCTAATGAAAATATTTTTAATGAAGCAAAATGAAAAGTCTTTGCATTCTTCATCAATTTATTTGCTGACCTCACACATGAAAAAACTGTAAATATAACTTCCACATACTTTAGAAATAAAATAGTTTTAATTTTAAGCTTATTTTGAAATGTGTAATATATATAATTATTAGTTAGCAAAATTATGGGTACTGTTAGCATAAATTGAAACTAATGCTTCATACTATGAAATAGAAACATCTATCAGAAAACTAAGAGAGCTTCCATAGGGAATATCCACTTAATTTATAAGAGTTCAAAAGATATCCATTCTTAACTGAATGACATCAAAAAGAATTGTAAAGATACCTTGTCAAGCAACATTGTTGTGCTGTCTAGCTTTTTAATCATAGCATAATGTTAATGCTATTAATGTATCTGCAAAGACACTCAAAGGTCAAGGATACAGAGAGAGAAAAATAACGAAGGAAAGAGAATGTGTGTGCTAATCATATTTCTGGAAGTTTGGAAAGATGATGTGATTGCCTTTAGTAAACTATACTAATACTATATTTATAGGCATATGATCTGATTTTAAAACAATTCTTTGAATTTAAGTAATCCAAGAGAGTATCTGGACAAAAGTACACTAAGGGTCAAATATAAAGGACTTAGATTAATATTTTTGAAAATATAAAAGAGTGTATGTAAAGAAATTGAATTGACATATTGAGGAGAAGATTTGATCAGTAATGTGAATATTTGGCATTCCCAAATTATGCTTCCTAGCTTATCTTTTTAGAATCAAGTCCTTTAATATTATAACAGTAACATACATAGTTGAGAATGAGTCCATATATCAAAGTGATGAGAATAAATCTTTGGTGTAAGCATATAATATATATCAATTTATAGCTCTAAATCTAAAACACTATGTCTCAAAAATGTATACACATGTACAAATTCTCATTGTATGTAGCTATGTGCAGACACATTTAACCTCATTTTACTCAAAGATAAATATCAGTTGCAAGTGTTTGGCTTGCATTGTTAAGATAATTTGTATATTATTCCAACCCGAATAAATCATCATTTCTCTTTTACTTAAAAATCTTTATACCTACAGGCATTAATTCTAAGTATATTCATAGATTTTTAAATACACATGTAGTGTCAGGATTTCCCTTGACTACCATAAAAAGGATCCAATATAAATTTTGTATTCATGCCTTGTATATTTTAATATTAAAAGTAACAAATAGCTATCTTTGTCACTAAATACATGATGTGGCCTAGAGTTGGCTTCCCTGAATATCTAACTTTCAATTGTAAAGGAGAAACATCTTATTTTTTCCTTCTTTGATCAAAATTTTCAAGCTCTATAATTTTCTTATTGCACACAGAAACAAAGCAAGCCAAGCTCATACGGCAAGTGTATTTTGAAAGCTACAAATATTTGCTATTCAGAAAACCTCAATGAGGGTTTAGTTATTTAAAACTAAAGAAAGAAAATTACTATTAATAATTGGTTTCAGCTAATGAAATGTTTTTATGCAAATAGGTGAACCATAAATATGACTTGGAAACAAAAGACTGCTTAACAGTTACTATTAAGCAATACATTAGTAGATCAATTAAACAGAACTTCTTTTTAATGAATGTGCCGTACCCTTGTTGCCATAGAAACCTGGAAAGAGAAAGCTTCAGAATGCTAATAGCATGAGAAACACAACAAAATATTTGTAAACATACACCTTGAAATTTGCATGATCAGCTAAGTCATAAAAGGGTGATGCAAAGAATTTCCCAGCACAGGAGGAAGGACATAATTCAGAATTCAAGGTATTACATTATTTTTTCATTATGCAGATCAGCCAAGAAGCTGCCAAACATTATTATGGGTCACACTCATATGCATTAGTTGATATAAGAAAATAGTCTGCTTTCAGGGTTTGAAAGAAATTATATTTGAAATAATCAAACATTGAGGGCTAGGGAAAAATTCACGTAGGTTATTTTTCAGAGTGAAGATGAAGCCAAGATAGGGTTAAAAATGAAAATTTTAAATTCATGATGCCCATAACGTTTTTACCCACAGATATAATCTGTATAAGCCTTTCTTCTCTTTTATTTATTTATTTATTTATTTATTTATTTATTTATTTATTTATTTATTTATTTATTTCTCTAATTCTCGTTTGAAACCTCTTTTACCCCTTTGTTTTGGTGCATGCATTAATAATATTTGATTTGGCTTAAACAATTCCTAACAAACTGAAATGTCTGGAGCTACATAGACAAATACTGTTATTTATGCAAGTACAATTACTGAATTGAAGAAGAAAAATAATCTGGGCCACTTTAGGTTCCTGACTTCCAATGATAATTACTCCAATTTGGGCTATACTTTCAAGAGAAACAAAGCAGCTAAATAGCAACTCTATTCAGCAAAGAATTAACTTCTTTCCTATTCACTATTATGACAGAGTATTGGATTCTTTTAGAATCTAAAAAATCAGAAATTCCATAACAATTTTGTACCAAATTTCATTCATAGTTATTGCAATAGCAAATGGGACAAAGACAACCTTTCAGTGTCAGTGGAAGGAAAGATAAAATAAAGAGCTTGGCATTGTCCAAAGATGTAAGGTTTGTGTTCTGTGCTCAGGAACCTACAAATGTGACAGAGTGGGATTTTCCCTGTATGGAGGGCCCTGGCTGCTCCTTGATTGGAGATGGATAAAAAAACCTTTCTATATCCCCTCCCACTGTGTTCACCCAACCTGAGTTAATTACTGAAGTGTAGCTGAGTTTCTGCCAACTGCATAAAGGTGGCCGATGTGTTTGCTGCCTCAGAGAATATTGATTAGAGATGTACCTTCCAATGATACATTATTTTCCTTAAGGAAAATCATGATTTTTTTCTAGAATATTGTGAGACGTACAGAGGCTATTATATGTACTGTGTGCTCTTGTCAAGAGGTCCATTTTTTTCTTCCTGCCCCCATATTTATTCAGGCTCTATCCTCTGAACACTTGATTGGAAACTGGGACTGTTTTATAATTATCATATATTAACTGATCACCCCAGGTATTATAAATTGGGAATTAATCTTTCAAGGGTATGATGGAAATAAATTACATGACAAACTTCACATTCAGCATATTTTATTAAACAAAAACAGCAGCACAGATTACTGCAAGTGTATCACTCTTTAAAACAGCCATCCACCAAATAACCAAAATGTAAAGAAAATGTTAACTTCTGTCATATTTGCTTTAAATCTTTTTCTAAAGAGAGACATAAACCATCTCATTATAGTTAAATTCCTTTTATCTTTCTGAGACTTGAAAATTCCTTCCATCCCAAGAGGCAGCCATGAGCTTGAATTTGGTTTGTAACAACCCACAGCAAAAGTTTTATATAAAAGTACTCATAAATAACAGAGAAAGGTTTTTGTGCTAGATATTGATGCCCAATTGCATTTTATTGTTTTAAAATCTTTTTATATTTAAACATAGACATCTAATCAGGTCACTCTATCATAGTATTTCTGAATATGACATACCATATTTTATTTATCCCTGAGCCTATCAGCAGATATTGAGATATTTTTCAGTTTTTTCCTTACACAAAATTTCTGCATTAGACATCTTTTGCAGATATCACATTGTGGCTTGTGCTTCAGATTAACTGGGGGTCATATATTTGGAAGCAAAATTGTTGCACTCATATAATTCAACCTTTCTAAATATTGTTAAATTAATCTTAAAATGTTTGAATCAGTTTTCATCTGTAACCTCAGTGAATGAGAAATCAAATTCTACCCTCCTCTCTCCATAACATATGCACATACTGCATACTCATCAACTTTTATTATTTTAGTTTTTGAAAATTGGTTGATTGAAAACATATGATTAGCTGTCTTAACTCCCATTTTCATGATTGCTGGTGAGGTTGATTCCTGTTTTTGGCCAATAGGTCCTCCTCTTCTACTTATTTCTGTTCTTTTACTTTGACCAGGCTCAAATTGACTGGATTGTCTGTAATCTTTTTCATTTTGATTTGTAGAAGTTCTTTATGTATTTTAGAAACTTAAATTTGTACATTATAGATGTGTCAAATATAACATTCTTGATTTTAAACTTTGTTTATGGTGTTGTTTATGACATCAAACATTTTAATATTGACATAGTTTATCATTTTTTCTTAATTTTTTAAATAAATTCATCCTATTGAAAAAATAAAGCATTCTTCTATATTTCCATTTAAGAGTTTGAAGTTTTGCTTGTTACTTAGGTGTCTGATATATCTAGCATTAATTTAGATGCATGGTGGGAATTAGGGATCTAATTTTATTTTTTATACCACATGGGTAAGTGATTGTCCCAACAACACATTTTCCGTAGATCATCTGTTTCCAATTGATTGGTAAGGCCACCTCTATTTTACACTATATTACCAAATACAATTGTGTCAATAACTGATTTCTCTGTTTTGTGCCATTAAGTTACATTTCTATACTATACTAATATCACACTATTTCCAGTGCTCTGGTTTTATCATAATTTTACCATAAAGTGAATTAAGTTCCATCTGTTGCTTTTCTTCTTCAACATTGTTTTCATTATTCTTGAACACTGAGCCTTTTATCAGTTTTCAATTTCCAGAAAAAATCCTTTTGAGACTTTCAGTGAAATTGAATTAAAATTATAGATAAATTTGAGAAGACTTGACATTTTTATGACATCTATCAACATAGTAAATCCCTCAATTTACACAAGTTTTCTTTTAGGTCCTTACAATTTTTTTTCCATAAGGTTCTCACACATCTTTTATTGTATTCATTCATAGTAACCTTAACCTACGTTTTGGAGGGGGAAGGACATAAAACTTCCTTGTCTGTTATATTTTCTAATTGGAGATTATTGTACTATAAAGGTATCTTGATTTTTATATATTGATTATGTTGTTTTACCTTACTCAGTAACTTTGTTTTTAGATTATCTTACATCTTCTAGATAGATAATTATTTTTAAAATAATAAACTTGTCTTTTTTTCTTTTCCAATCTTTACACTTCTAATTAGTTCATCTTGTTTTATGGAATTGGTGAGGGCCTTGAATGTAATATCAAATACTAACTGTGGTAACAGGCATCCTTATCTGGATCCTCCCTGAATAGAAGTGCTTCGAAAATTTTATAGCTAAGCAATATGCTTGCTATATGTCTTAGGTATATGTTTTTACCAGATAAAATTGACTTCTAGTATGCATTAGGTAAGATCTTTTTATGAATGTGTGTTAAATTTAAGTGACTGCTTTTTTGCTTCAGTTGAGATTATAATATTTTTTCTCTTTTAGTTGTCAGGCTACTGTAATCCACTAATAGATTCTTCGATCTGTTAAATTATAAGGTTTTATCAATTTCTGGAATATATTCAGTCATTGCCTCTTGAAAACCTTCCTTATCTGCATCTGCACTATTATTTCCTTCTAAAATTTCTATTGTATGTATTTTAGTTTCTCAATGTAACCTCCATGTCTCCTAACTTCTCTTTTATATTTTCCACTCTATATCTATCCATGCTGCCTTCTGGTTGTATTTCTAATTACTATCTTCCAGTTCACTAATGCGATTTCAACTGTGTCCATTCTAGTGTTTATTTCATTCATAGAGCATTTTAGTATTACTTTGTTAAGAATTTTCATGAATGAATTTTAAATTTTATCAAATAACTATATGAATAAGTTCAATTGATCATATTGTCATAATTTTCTACTCTATAGATTTCCAGTTGATTTTCTTTCATATCAACCTGTTCTTGATTAAAATTCTGATATATTTCATTTCCTGTGCATTTTCAATTCTTCTTATCTATTTTTGAAGATCAAAAATGTCATTTTATAAATCGCTCTATTTCCTTTTCCTGAGAGTGAATTACTTAATTGTTTAATTTGTATTATATGGATTGTTGCCTACATAATGTATTTTTCTTGCAGTTTTCAAGATTGAACTGACTAATGTGCTTTGTTTTTGATTGTTGGCAACGTTTGTTTTTCTAGATATAGAAATTTGTGATTGTCTCTATCTGTTCTCCTCAAGCATCTGTCTGAAACATGATTGAAAATTGACAATGGAGAGTTCCACTCCTTTTTGGATATTGCAAGTACTGGTGTTGATCCATCAGGTTGTTTGTCCCAATTTGAAGCTATTAGGCTACTTTTGCTCCTTCCTGCATCCTAAACTAAGCAGTCATTTTCTAATCATAGCCCCAGACACTGGCCATAGGCTGTTTTGCTTTTTATTACAATTGGAGGCTCTTCTTCCTAGTGTCTGGTTTGCTGTGTTGAGCCTGGCTTGGCAGGCTCTTGCAAACATATAAGTATTTTTGATTTCTCTTAGGAGTTGAACTTCCTATAACTACATTTTGGCTGCTACTTATTCCATGCATGTGAATTCAGTTTTTAGTACATGGTGTCATTTATCATGTTTTTAGAATAAATGTGTGCTTTTGATTGTTTTAAAGATTTTATTTATTTGAGAGAGAGAGAGAGAGAATTAGTGAGACAGAGAGGAAGAGAGAATCCAAAGTAGACTCTGCACTGAGCACAGAACCTGATGCGGGGCTTAATCCCACAACTGTGAGATCATGATCAAGAGTCCGATGCTTAACCCACTGAGCACCCAGGTGCCCCTGTGCTTTTGATTTTTAAATTTTCTATCTTATCTAATATTGGTATATATTTGATTAGGCAATCCAAAATTAGCAGACTGCTAATGTTAGAAAACTCCCTGTTATTTTCAATCCCCCAAACTGTACTTTTTTTTTTAAAAAAGTATTTTACCTTTATTTGGAGGGTGCAGCTGTTGGCTTTATCGTAATCTGAAGGATATGAAAATTTGTAGTAAGTATAATTACAATCATCTTCTAGAACAAAGAGTTCGGAGAATGTAGGTAGTAAGCTTCAGAGGATTCTTTGTATTTTTCCTCCATGCGTCTAGGCCTTCAGAGCACTTGCTGACAAGGCCTTGTTGACCATGGGCCAACTTAGTTAAATGTTAGGTAGACTACATGATATGCCTTAGTGTAAGACAAATTATATCCAGAAAAGTAAGGCTTTCATTCATTCATTCAAAACTATTTATTTGTCATATGCTTTGTGCCAACCTGTGGATAGTGTTAGAGTTAGTAGTGTGGTAAAATGAGATCTTAAACTTCAAGGTACTTATAACACTGATTTATTAATAATTTGTGAGACTGCTGGTAGCTACAACATAGTTTTAGGAGGAAATATAAGAAGAAATAGAATAATGCTAGTTCCTACAACAAATCAACTGAACCTCCCAATTCAATAAATTAACATTATAAAGTTATTTCTGGTGTGGGTCTGTAAGGTCTCCTTGGGGGCTTTCTTGTATGCACTAACTCAGGAATCCAAGCTTTTTTTTTTTTTTTTTGTGATGTTAGTACCATCTTAAACAAATGGTCACTGATGTCATCATGGAAAAGGAAGAAAAAAAACAGAGGTTTAACCTAGATCTCTTTTAAGGGACACATATGGGAATGGCATACATTATTTTTGTATGTATTCTGTTGCCAGAACTCAATCACATGGCCTCAACCTAGCTGCAAGAGAAGGGGGAAAATGTAACCTTCCACTATTTCCAGGAACAACACTTGTGAGGCGCCAGTTTTCTTTTCTGTAGATAATACTGGAATAACAAATATTAATAAAGGGGAAAACGAGATTTGTGAAGGTAGAAATATAAATAAACCTATTTTTATAATAAGAATTCAGTTTGTCATTCTTATTAATTTCATCTAAAGACATTTTTTTATGTCCTTCATTGGCATGAAGTTTCAGAGGATAGCTGAAGATATATTTTTCTAATGTTGTCCAACCCTGAATTTCTATTTAAAAAATTATGATAATTTTGTTCCTATGATATCCATTGTATTTAAAGACTTGAGGGTCTGAATGATCAAATAACTCTCCCTACCTCCAAAACACAAAACATGAAAGAATATATTAGTTTTCTATTGCTGCATAATGAATTACCACAAACTTAGTGGCTTAAAACAACTCCCATTTCTTAGATCACAATCCTGTATGTCGAAGTGTGGGCACCTTTGGCTGAGTCTGTGCTCAGGGTATCACAAAGCAGAAATCAAGGTGTTGGCTGGGCTCTTAACTGGAGGTTTTTGGAAAGGATTTACCTCCAGGCTCATTAAATTTGTTGGAAAAACCCAGTTCTTTGTGGTTTTAGGTCTCACATCCCTGATTCCTTTCTGACTCTCTTCCCCAGGAGGCTTCTCATATTTCTTTTTATGTGGCTTTCCTTATCTTTAAAGCCAGCATTAGCATGTTGAGTACTTTTTATGTTTCAAATCGTTCTGCTTTTACTTTTTGCCTTCTTCTGCTGCTTTTAAGGGTTCATATGATTAGGTCAGGTCCATACAGAGAATTTTCCTATCATAAGGTCAACTGGGCTAAGTAACATAAAATATAATCACAGAAGTGATATCTTATTGTATTAACAAGTTTCAGGGATTAGGTGGCACACCTTGTGGGGGTGGGGAGGAGGATTTCAAAATTTTGCTTACCACAAATATAGTTAAGAAAAGTGATTAAAAATCCACAAAGAATAAGAATGTTTTTTGACTCAAAATAATTATATTGGAGTACTATTTTGAGGTGAATCTGGATGTAGTTCTTTTCTAGAAAAACACCAAGAATCAGTCTTTTGATTTGCTTCTATTCTCTGTACTGAACTGTCATTTTATTTTTATAGAAACTTCACTTTATTTCATGATTAACTACTCTCATCACAAGTAGTGGAATATAGTATTTTCTCAGTAGGAGATAAGTGTAACACTTGAGGATACTTGGATGTTCCCTCCTGTGCAGTCAGGGCTTGGGATAAGAGGTAGAGAGAATTGCTGGCAACTATAAAGCTACAAAGACTATCTATTGTCTTTTAAAGATTTATTTATTTGAGAGAAAGGGAAGAGAAAAAGAGCACAGGGGGAGGGGGCAGAGGGAGAGGGAGAGAGAGAATCTCCAGCAGACTCCCCCCTGAGCGAGAAGCCTGATGTGGCACTTGATCCCAGGACCCTGAGATCATGACCTAAGCTGAAATCAAGAGTCAGATGCTCATCCGACTTAGCCACACAGGCACCCCTTGTCTTTTATATTCTAGAACCACAGTATAAGCAAGAGTTTCTGAACATGTAGGACCCCCATACGTGATTTTTGACATCCTGGTTGTATACTAGTTTTTCTCTTTAAGACTTTGAACTGGAGCTATGATGATCAAGAAATGTGTGGACTGAAATATCACTTCAAAGCACAGAATTGGGGTTTATATATGAGAAAATACTTGTAATGGTGCTATCCAAGTATTTTTTTAAGCTAAAGTAGAATGGTCTATTTTCAGCTGGAACAACTTGTAAAGCCAACAAAAATGTCAACAAATATAAATAGATCTTTTCTTAATTTTACATATAAAATTATGTTACTGGTCATACCTTGAATTTATGGGTGTCACACCATAGGAAACAAAAATTAGCTTTATATTAGTTATATATCAATTTTAAGTACTGTCCATCATGATTTCTCTACATATACATCTTTCACTTTGTGCAAGGTCTATGAGAGCTGAAGTTCTTTTCCTTTTCACATTTAGTTGTAGTGTGAACAAGAAATAGAAAATTATTTTAGGAGCAATATAAAAAATAATTAGCATTGAAATTATACAGTACTACTAAAAAGTATAAGGTCTAATGCATAAAGTAGTAAATTTGTGGTAAACATTCTAGGACTTAGGCATTCAATCTTCTTCAAATAATTATCTGTGGTATCTATCTATACAGATATCTTTATTGATGTTGCAATTAAATATTATATTTTTGTAAAGTTGCAATTAGGCAAAATATTTTTGTAGCAAATTTATTCAATGGATACTTGATTAGTCTTTTTTTTTAAGATTTTATTTTTATTATTTATTTGACAGAGAGACACAGCGAGAGAGGGAACACAAGCAGGGGGAGTGGGAGAGGGAGAAGCAGGCTCCCTGCAGAGCAGGGAGCCCTACGCGGGACTCGATCCCAGGACCCCGGGATCATGACCTGAGCCAAAGGCAGTCGCTTAACCGACTGAGCCACCCAGGCGCCCTTGATTATTCTTAATTATATAGTGCATTTTATTTTTATTTTTATTTTTATTTTTATTTTTTTACTGTTGGGGTGGGTGGATGTTGTCCTCAAAGCCCAAAAGGCATTTGTATTAAACATTCTCACTGGCAGCAATCTTTTTCCTTTTGAGAATTTATTTTATTTATTACACATTTTTAATTTAACTTGCTGTTAAGCATGATCTCTAAAGTAGATGAAAAAGATACTCTTGGTTTCAATATATTGTATTAACAATTGTATATTGTATTGTACATATTGTATCATATCTTAACCAAGATATTCTTGGTTTCAATTTATTGTATTAATATATTCTTGTCCAAAGCAACTTCCAGATTATTTATCTTCTAGCTTTGTATGAAGTCCACATTTCTTTGTAACTCATGCTCCTTGACTAACCCAACCACTACTTCCCCTTCTGTCCCTACATACTCCAAAACTTACTAGTTTTGTAATTTTGGACAAATTAACATTGCTAAGATTCATTTTACTAATTGTACTCATCACGTATGTTTTTTTTGTTTTCTGGACCATGGGGCTTTCATCCAGGATTCAAAACTAAGATGAATATAGTATTAATATATTTTTCAGTTTCATTATGCAATGAATTCATGTGCTAGCCTGCACCTGGGAACTGCTTATGTTTTTTGCAGGAAACATTTTGGAGTTCTAAACAACAAACCTACAAATAAATGACTGTTTTGTGATATTTTAATAAGTAAAATAATTTCCCTATTGGATCTATATCAAATTAAATATAGTATCTTTTGATGAAACTTCTATAAAGTTAAGAAACTTCCATTATTTATCTAAAATTCACTAGTTTAGCTTTAAGGTTCTATGTGCACAGCAAGAAAGTCAATTAGCTCCACAAAGAAACTACTACCTGTCCTTATTAAAGAATAAGTAGTCTTTGCAAAAGAAAAATATGAGCTATAGTGTTCCTCCATTTAACATGAATAGGAAACCATGCAGGTAAAATGAAATAGTGGAAAAGGCAAGTCTTCTGGGAAAATAACCTCACTCTATGAAAAAAAAATTAATTAAGGTCCTGCTTACTTTTTTATACTAATAGCTCATTCTCTCATTCTCTTGTTTATCAAGCTTTTACTATAAAACTTTCTGCTTCCTTTGGATTCTTAAGTTACAACTTGATCCAAGTAGAGGATAATAGTTTCAGGTTTTCAAAGAACATAGTCATCGTTAAGAATTTTATTCAACCTCTCAAAAAATAAATACATGAGAGGGTTTATAATTCACAGCAAATATATTTTTAACTCTCTTAGCCTTTCAATAATAGATACTGAGGCAAGACACTTTAATAACCCAGGTATAATACTATGAACATTTGCATACCAAAACAGAGAAGGAGTTTTTCTAGAATGTAGCAATAGATATGTTCTCTCTCTCTCAATAATCACACATGAATAGCTATAGAAAAAAGAAGAGAAATTCTGCTTCCACAGAAATAGCTGTGATAGTTTTCCAGTGTTTTCTAGATGGCAGAAGTCCCAGTGAAATTAAACACTATTCCACATCTGCTCATTTAGATATTAACAAGGAATACGCAGACTGTTTCATATAGCTGGATATATAAAAAGGCTTTGGATCCTCTTTTTCAATTCTCCAGGCAGAACAATTTCTTAATACCAAAACCAATGGGGGCACCTGGTTGAGCATCTGCCTTCCACTCAGGTCATGATCCCAGGATCATAGGATCGAGCCCTGCATCGGGCTCTCTACTCAGCGGGATGTCTGCTTCTCCCTCTCCCTTTGCCTGCTGCTTTGCCTAGTTGTGTGCTCTCCCTCTCTCTCTCTATCAAATAAATAAATAAAATCTTAAAAAAAAAACCCAAAACCAATGATGTGGGGTCTAGAATTTCCTCTCACATCTCAGTTTTATGTCAACATTTGATATCCTCCAGGTAACCTAAAATGAAGTAAAATTTCTCCTCAAAGTTCAACAAACATCTGGTTCGCTTCCCTTTCTAGTAACAGACAAACAACAGTAAAAGAAACAAGTGATATATGGGGGGGGGGGGGAACTTTCTCTGTTCTCAATTAAACTAGAAAATATCCCAAACACCAACTACCAAACTGGGAAAGGAGACTGGCCAAAACTGTGAAGTTTAAATTTAATAAATGAAGATGACAAAGAACACAAGCAGACATTCTCAATAGTGGAGGCACTTCATCTGAAAAGCTTACCCAGGGATATATTTATTAAAATAATAAGATATATGGGCATGAGGGGGCTGCAGGAGAAGCCATTTAAAGATCTACCTGCACATTACAGAACAGGCAGTTTCTTTGTTTTGTTATTTGCACAGTCCATGAGCCCACGTGCTGCTAACAGAGAACATTAAAAGCACGCTGGAGTGAAGGAGGGATGGGGGATAAGCAGCCTATGACAAAGGGATTCAATGTGAGACATGTGGATCACCAACTCTGTATAAATGATTCTATGAGCTACATTCCAGCCTTGACAACCTTGTCTAATGATGCCGAGTCCTTTATTTTCTAGTAAACAGTTTATCAAGAAGCAACTCAAATAACCCTGAAGCCATTTTTCCCTAACTATAGTTTCCTGTAGGGCTTAGTGTTATCACCATACTTCCTAGTCATCAAAGCTGGTGGACTTGGAGTTATCTTTGACTCCTTTTTCTCTCTTGCTTCTTGAAGTTAATTATCCACTAAATGGTACTACCTTATCTGCCGCTACGTTTCTTCCCTTTCTTTCCCATAGCACTTGATTATTTTTTAGTCTATATCTGTAAGCTTCTTTGCTCCATTATATCCTCTACTTAATCCATTCTGCATCGTGACACTGAATTTGAATTTTTAAACCATGGTTCTAATATGTTTCTCTCCCTCTCAAGAACTTCTCTTAGGCTACATTAAAAGCCATTGCAAAGCATTTAATTTGCTATCAAAAGATGGATCTTTTGGAACTTCCAATTTATCCATTCCAATCTATTTAGACCTTCACCTAAGAGAAACCTTTGTATGGAACATCTTTCAGTTTTTCTTTTTTTCTTGTTTAAGATATACGATTACTCTGAGAAGACTTCCTCAAACTTTTGCATCTATATAGTACCTCCCTTCTTTGAATACCAATAGAATATTTTGTTTGATACTATTCATTTAACAACTATAATAGACTTCATTCATATACATATGTACATAAGACCATACCATTCATACATACATATACATACATACATACATACACACATATATATATGACCAAAACCTTTATTAAGGGTCTAATATTAATTGACATTGTAACAAAGAATAAACATGAATAAGACAGCATACCTTCCCTTTAGGAAATCATTTTTTGGAGTGCAACAGGAAAATAATCTAGTCATTTAAATTTAATGTGTTGTTCTTTTTCATGTATTTATAACTACATTTATATCCATATAAATGTGTATCAAAATACATTTTAAGTCCATTGAAAGCAGGAACTACACATAATAATATTTGTTGGGGATGATGATGATGATAATGACATGTTTTGGGCTAAATGAAAAGAAAATGAATATTTACCATCTATGAAGTTCTGTGCTAGATGGCTTAACTGAATTATAGCAAAAGACAGTGTCAGTGTGTATGCTTTTGCTTTTGAGTTGCTAAAATACAAAATTTCTATGTGGGCCTTCCTTTTTGTTTACTTTTAATTGTGCATCATGAGGATTGGGGTGGGGGAGAAAGAGAGAGAAAGAAAGAAGGAATAATAACTAAAAACTCCACTGTGCAGATTACAGACCAGGGGATACCCTTGCCACACCTGTAGGAAGATGGTGTCTAGGGTGACAGTCTACCCCTGTATCTTCTTCTATCTCTATCAAAGATATGCCTAGCCATCCTTTTTCAAAGTTTACCTTGTGAGCCAGAGGACCTTCCTAGGCAGTGACAAGGAAACCCAGCTTGTTTAGAAGGCAGCTCAGGCTGTCACTGAGATGGTGCTCGTCAGCTCCATTAGGTCAGACACATGCTTGACCTCTCTGAGTCATGTTCCTGGTGCAGAACTGTCCTACATTTGCTTTTTCCTCATTTCATTGGCCTCTTAGTTATTCTTAGGGTGACTGCTCCAGATCCAGAAAGCCCAGGAGACCCAGACTGCTGTAGAGGTTAAACAATTCTAGCTACACATTAGTTACTGGAAAAAAGAACTATGCCAACCAGCAGGTTCTCAGAAAGAAAAGATACTCTTTTGCTTACAAAGGGCTGAGAGTGTCTTTCTAATAACCATATTCTCTTTTCCTTCCACACACATCTCTTAGACAGCAGATTCACTTTTTTTGCTACCTCTCCTCCCTTCTGTGCTTCAGTGTGCTTTAACTACATTTCTCCAGTATGGATGATTGGGGCAGAGAATATAACTTAATACAGGTTTTGTGCCTATTACCTCAGGAAGGAAAAGCAGTGTATGGCAGTCCCTCAGGAGACTGCAAGTGCCACCATGTCAAAATTCATCAGAGCCCTAGTTTTCTTCATGTCATGGCAAAGTGCCAGCTCAACTCTAGCTCAGTTCTCTTGGGTTCAGAATCAATTGGCAGGGGATGCATTTTAAAACCCAGGAATGTACTTGTCTTATGCCTTTGCCATTTTAACTTTTATGTATGCTTTATTCACATGTCAAATAATATATATATATATATATATATATATATATATATATATATATATATACACACACACACATATATAGATCTTGCAAGTATTATTTATTTCCATATGCTCCTTGGTCAATAGAGACTTTGGTCTACACACACACACACACACACACATACACACAGGCACGTGCATGCCCACACACACAGGTGATTCACTAAATGAAAAAAAATACCTTTCTGCAACATAAACCCATTGATATGCGGTTTTCTGTTTGCTTTTTAGTCAGTTTGTCAGGCATTGGACAAACACATGTCTATGATGTTTTGTAGGGATCTTCCTGAGGTAAAGTATTATGATGCTTGCAATGACTTTTCAAATTGCTCACCAGGATAGATGAACGGATGGACAGATGATGACAATGATAAATAGATAGATGATAGATAGATAGATAGATAGATAGATAGATAGATAGATAGATAGATAGATGATAGATAGAGGAGAATTAATACAGTGTGAGAAAGTGAACATGAGAGAGAAAGTAAACATGGTGGGATATTAATAAAAGGTGAATCCAGGTGAAGACTATACAATATTCATTGTAGTCTTTTCCCTTATAGGTTTGAAATTTTCCAGATAAAAAATAGAAAACAACATAGTACTCCATATAAACACAGCATAACTTTGATGAACACTGGAAGATCTTCTTGAAATTTTGAAGAAGAAAGAAGACACCGTTTATCTAGAGTTGAGTTTTTCTTTTTTTAATTTTTTTTATAAGTAACATATAATGTATTATTTGTTTCAGGGGTATAGGTCTGTGATTCATCAGTCTTACACAATACACAATGCTCACCACAATACATACCCTCCCCAAAAGTTGAGTTTTTCTACTCTGGATTGGAATCAATGGCTTGTGGAGATTCTCTTCCATTCTAAGCCACTTGCTTCTAACTGGAAATCTACAGAACTCAAATCAAATATGGGCTAAGAGTCAGAACAACAGTAGAGACTGGGATGAGGCTAAATTATTGCAAAGAATAATTTAAATTAGCAGGAGATGGATTTGGCTTCTTTTTGACACAGAAACAGAAAAGAAGTTTTTTTAAAAAGCTGGCCAACAACAAAGCATAGGAGAAAGAAAATAAAAATTGGCTTCCACTCAAACTGGCATATTATTAAACTATCCCCTTTCCAAATTTGTAACTAAGAAGGATGGATACATGGGGGTGGGTGAAATGAAGGCTGCGTAAAAAATGTAGTCAAATCGTACAGGGTCCTTGGCAAGAATAAAATGAAAGGGGGGGCATTGTGCTCTTAAATCAAATTGACAATCAATCAATGCTGTCAAATCCAACCTAATAACAGCCACTATTCCCCTAGGAGAATGTCAAGAAAATGGAAGTTCTTGTCACTTTTGTGTTTGAAATTTGGGGCTTTCCTTTAATGTCTAGATTCTGAGCCGCTCTCAAAATAAGTAAAGTAAGCTGGAATAATAGCACAATTCTATGTTCTGGGAATCACTTTGCTCCCCTACAGGAATCAGAAAACATCTTAGCATATGAACCAGCGAACTTGCACTGGTTGACTGTGCCAATAAAATCTGGTAGCACAATGGTTTCAAAGCTAAATTACTGTAGAAAGAGTTTCTCTAAAAACTACTGCACAGCTGTACCAAGAGTAGAGATTTGATTTAGTGAAGATATGAAGAATTAAATTTATTTCCAAAACGATTCAATAAGCATATCTTGAGAGTCTAGTATGTTTCAGGAGCTGCTTTAGATGCCAAGGATATCATAATATGGAGGGTGTGTCTAGTGCTTAGGGAAGGTGGTGAGTCAGTTATATGCAGTTTAACAGGAAAGGGTGGTTATACCTAAACATCCAATTGGCTTCCTTGTAATCAAAGACTATGACTGATAATATCTTTGACACTCTGGAGAACATGAATTGAATCTGAAGATTCTAGTAATTCCCTGGAATGGATTAGAACCTCCAGATAAGACCCAGTAACTGACATATAGATCAAGGCTTCCTTTAATTTAGAAATTCACATAGATTCAGTTAGCAATAACTGCACCTCGGATAAACCTCATTGACTATGATACTGCCAATGTGCAAAGCTTCACATAGGCTCAGAGAAGCTAATGATCTGCAGATTGCCATCATTGTGACTTGCTCACTCATCCAAATGATCAATCCCCATTGCCCTAGCCCCTCAACAAATTGTTCTTCCCAAATTACTTTTTCCCCAAGTTCAAATTCAGCCAGTACTTTTTATAATCAGCCTTTGAGTTTGCCATGATCAATGAAACTACTACTTGAGGAATACTGATTTTGAGAATTCTGCTATGTAGACATCACTTCCTTCTCCTTCTCCAGCTCACTTATGGCACCATGGTGAAGAGACTGGTCTCTGGATTCAGACTGTTGACTGACATTCTTCAAATCCTGACACATCACTTTCCAAATATGTGATCTTTGAAAGTTACTCAACCATTTTGGGCCTTGGTCTCTTCATCTGTAAAATGGGAATAATGCTAATCCTTTCTCACAGAATTATTATGCACCCAGCTGACATACAGGAAGTGCTCAGTAAATGTTAACTATTATACAATAATACTACTCATTGTAATAATTCATCTTCATTAAGAACTTCATCCATTGAACCTACTTATACCTATACCTCATATATATGCTTCTTATACTTTTTTTTTTAAAGATTATTTATTTATTTATTTGAGAGAGAGAATGAGATTGAGAGAGAGAGCATGAGAGGGGGAAGGGTCAGAGGGAGAAGCAGACTCCCTGCTGAGCAGGGAGCCCGATGCGGGACTCGATCCTGGGACTCCAGGATCATGACCTGAGCCGAAGGCAGTCGCCTAACCAACTGAGCCACCCAGGCGCCCCTGCTTCTTATACTTTTTATATACTTCTTGCCCATTCCTAAACTTAGATTCTATAGTTCATTTTCATTACAAATAGCCTTATTTTGTTATCTCTGCTACTTTTCTTTTATCTGGTCCTAGCAGAGCAGAGTGTATACCACACCCTAGTTAAATTAAACCATCCACCAATTATGTGGTGTTATGAGCTGAATTGTGTTCCCTCGATAGTCAAAAGTTGAAGCCTCAACCTTCAGTGTGATTTGGAGACAGGGCCTTTAAGGATGAAATTAGGTTAAATGAGGTCATAAGGATGGACTCCTAATTCAATATGACTGAAGTCTTTATAAGAAGAGAGAGAAAAAATAAAGAAGAGAGAGAAACACACACAAATTAGTATTAGTTCATTATCTTTAGGTATTTTTGTTGGTGTACTAAAGAAGTTGTACTAAAAGTTGGTGTACTACAGAAGTACAGAAGTTTTTGTACTTTTACAGAAGTTGATGTACTAAAGAAGTGTACTAAAAAATTATTTTTAGATTGCTTCATTATTTCTCCTGATATTTTAATAATAATTAATTGTTTCAGGAATCTACAAAATTCTTTAAATGCAACTCTTAAGAATGTATGAAATTACGTATGTCTTCAAACTTTAAAATTGTGACATATAATTCATTTTGTAAAATGAATAAAAGAGGATATGTTAAATTAGTGTGTACATTTTCATACAGAAAAATAAGCAAAAGGCTGACTGGCATTTGCAGAGTTACATGCATTGATCAAGACAATATATACCCTTATATTCTTATTTATTTGATCAGTCTTACAAGTAAATCGTACATATTTTCATGATTACTTTATACAATAATACCACATAACTATTACTTATACCACTAAAACAAATTTAACTGACAGATGAAACAGCAGCAAAAAGCTGTTGAGGTTTCCAGATAAATAATTTACAAAATGACTATATATTTACTCCATGGACTTTAATGGTATTTCTCCCATTTAAAATATACATAATAAATATGTGAAGTTAGTTTTTTCCAAATGTGTATATGAGTCTGGGAACAATATTTTAAAAATATAATCAGAAAATCATCCAATATATACTTATCCAATCTCAAGTAGTTGTTTCTGTACATTTCTCGCTTTCAAATTTCTTACAGGAATAATGTAGAACGTAAACCTCTCCAAAAACCATTTTCATATTATAATAAGATTGAGTAAACTCAATACAAAGATTGACATTATGCAAATAAAATGTTAATATCATACTAGAACCTAAGAAAGACCAGAGATTTCAATTTTCTTGCAAAATCACCCTCTTATTTAGCCAAATGCCTGTCCCCAGAGCTACTTCAAGCACATTCAAAACTGAACCACATTTCCTTCATTTCCTGGATACTGATGGATTGAAATATATCTAGGTAACAGAACAATAAAAGGGAAGGATCTAGGCAAATTTTTAAATTTAGCATTTAAACATCAGCTAAAATGTTTAGTTAATTGTTATCTTGTTATATTCCCCAATTTCTCAGTCTTTTGTCATTCTGACGATCAAGAAATTCTCATTTATTTCTGAACAAATTCCGTCATAATTTATTATGATTATTTTTGGAAAAAACAATATTTTAAAATAGAAATGAAGTAAGTATGTATAATTAAGGTTATTTTTCTACCTGGAGGGGCAAGAAATATGTAAGAATATCAAGAAGAGAGCTTTCTTGGGGAATGTCTGTACAGATACTCTGTTCTGGACTGCTCAAAGATCCTTGTCAGAGCTGCTGAGGGGGCATCGATATTTCATCCACCTGTCACTTGCTAAGCTATGTGGCCTCTTACAGCACTGCTTCAACCTCATGAAGGGAGGCCTTTGTGGTGTTTTTGTGTGTGTGTGTGTTTTGTTTGTTTGTTTGTTTGTTTTTGGTCATGGAACAACTATCTGCTAGCCACACTAAGAGTCTTAAGACCATGTCCATCTAGAGGAGGTGTCTATTTAACCTCTTTTCAGAATCTCTACTAAGAGAATGTTGGATAGCAAAGGCCCTGACTTTTCATGTCTGTTTGTATGCATTTAGGAAGGGAAGGGTGAGTAAAATGAAAGCAGGAGTAAAAGGCTACATAAATAGCCCAACATAATCTAGTTTGAGCATGGTTTAGCCCAAAAAGATTGTGAATTGATTAGCTATTACACGAGTGCTGAGCATAGAAAATGCAGAGTTATCTGAGGATCAAAACAAGAAGAAAAACAAGTAGACATGATAATCTCTTTTCCAAAAATTCATTAAATAGTGCAGATCATTATTTGGACATTTCAGAATTTTAATTCTGAGATGGAGAAAAGAAGAAAGAGGGAGTGAGGGAAGGAAAGAAGGAAGGAAGGAAGGAAGGAAAGAAGGAAGGAAGGAAGGGAGGGAGGGAGGGAGGAAGGGACTCAATTTGGCAAATCCCCATTCTAGTAGCAGTAGAATTTCAAACTTAGGATAGACTTTTGAGATCACTGAAAACAGCATTTTTATTTCCAGATGAGGAAAAACAAACAAATAGGAATATTGTGAGCTTTCTAGGCTAGTTAAATGGGGAAAAAACTCAGATATTTTCATATTCAAAAGTTCCACTATATTGTTCTTTCCTATATACCCTTATAATAATTGCTACACCAATCAGCTTTCTACATGTAACAACTCTCAGAAGGTTGGTACTTCCTTTATTATCATTTTACAGATGAGAACACTGAAGCACAAACAATCTAAGTTACCTGAAATCACACAGCTTGATCAAAGAAGATTAGTCCAAAAGAACTTGACTGAGGAGGAATTCAAGGCCAGACTGTGTCATGCCAGAGCCTGTGAACATAAACTTCACACCTTACTGATTTCCTTAAAACTTGTCTGAAGAATTAGGATGTTAACACATAAAATGATGAAATCATTCAAAATAATGCCATATAAGACTAATGTTTGTGATATCCGTATAGAGGTTCAAAGAAGGAACTCTATATGAGTGAAGATAAACAGAAAAGACATTCTACAAGTGACTAGTAGAACCTTGAAAAATGGAAAGGGTTTGAGTTGGGTAAATGGTATATATTAGTAAGGGAGGAGAGCATTCTGAGTAAGGAAAGGACCTATAAAAGAGTCAGAAATTATCCAACTATATTAGAAAAAAATGAGGTCATAGTATAGAAAATTTTAATTCCAACTAGAGGAGTTTTCTTTCTCTTTCTTTCTTTCTTTCTTTCTTTCTTTCTTTCTTTCTTTCTTTCTTTCTTTCTTTCTTTCTTTCTTTCTTTCTTCTTTCTTTCTTCTTTCTTTCTTTCTTTCTTTCTTTTCTTTCTTTCTTTGACAATAGATGCAATGAGAAGCAAATGGTGAATAAACAGAAGACATGATGAGTCATGGTCTTGGTCTGGCAGTGCTATTTCATTTTGATTGAAATATAAATATAAAGAGAAGATGGAGCTAAATTTTTACAGTTGTTCAGCAGAAATAACTTACAAAAGATATTTGTTAATGTTTTTCCTGGGATTATGCTTCTTATTATGATAGTTTCACCATATTTTTGAACATTAAATGCAATGAACTCAGAAATGATAAAAAAATGACATCATTCAAAACTGTCACTGTGAATTAGCAAGAGTCATTGGCCAGATCAGATAGCATGCACATGGGTAAGGAAAAATTAATATAAGCCAAATGGGCTTTTAAAATGAGCAGAATCAGACAGCAGAACTTTCATTTTGATTGAGTATAGTGAAAATCATAACAATTGGTTATTTTAGTGTGTGGGTAATGTTCTCCACTCTGGGTGCCTCAACCAGTTTTTAAATTCAGTTTTCATTTGATTATGTAAAATAAAACCTAAAAACCCATAATGTATTCTTGGTAAATAACACTGAATTCAATATTTTTGACATTAGATAGGACTTGTCTTAATGGAAAGTATTATTTTGAAGTCTTACAAGTATCACAAATTGTAAATTACACAGTGGTATCGCCAAATATATGTGGCTATAAAAATTTAAAATATGGGGCACCTGGGCGGATCATCTGATTTTTGATTTCGCCTCAGGCCATGATCTCAGGGTCATGAGATTAGGTGCCACATCAGGCTCCATGCTCAGCTTGGAGTCTGCTTGAGATCCTCTCTCCCTCTCCCTCTGCCCACTCACCCCACATCCCGCTCTCTTTCTCTCTCAAACAAATAAATAAGGTCTTCAAAAAATTTTAAATACTTGTTTTAATGCTTATGAAAATGTCTATCTGACTCAGAAAATTTGTTTTAGCAAATATACTCTGGTCACATTAAGAATAATGAGCAGAGGGGCGCCTGGGTGGCTCAGTCGGTTAAGTGTCTGACTCTTGATTTCAGCTCAGGTCATGATCTCAGGGTCGAGATCCAGCCGCGTGCTGGGCTCCATACTCAGTGTGGACTCTGCTTGAGATTCTCTCTCTTCCTCCCTTTACCCCTCCCCCTGCTCATGCTCTAAATAAATAAAGTCTTTTTAAAAATCATAAAAAAGAATAATGAACACAGACATTGTGTCAGTAATTCCAACTTATTTTAAAGTATAATTATTAAACTGTCATTTAAAAAACATATATTAACAATTTAACACCTCCTGCAAATGTTATTTTTGCTTACCAAGAATAGGTGCTAATGGTTTTATTAAAACTTAGATAGAAACAATAATTTTAGAATATAAAAGCGTTTAATATAAAATGCAAATAATTAAAAAGATTTAGGTACAGATCGTCCTGGATATTCCTATCAAGCTAATGAGAGAATTATCCATTTAATTAGAGAATTAACACTTTAGCATGCATCAGAATTACCTGGAAGGCTTGTCAAAACACAGATTTCAGAGCTCCGCCTCCAGTTTCTGATTTAGCAGATCTGGAATGGGTCTCAAGAATTTGCATTTCTAACAGGTTCTCAGTTGATGGCAGTACTACACATTTCATACTTTGGGAAAAAGTCTTCTAGAGCATGTAAAATCTTAATATGTACTCTGAATGAAGAAAAAAATGTTCATAATGCTCTTCCTTTTAGTTTTCCTTTCATCAAACAGACGTGTCATCTTATGAGCCAGTTGTATGATAAAAGGTCCTTTCTAGAACAGTAGGGAAAAATCCTAGGTCAAAAGAAGAAAAACCCAGGCCAAGTCCAGTTGGGTACATGGTTCAGGTATGACTTTGGGTAAGTTAATGTCTTTGATTCTTAGTTCCTCCCTTGTAAAATAAAGATAATTCTTAAACTGCAGACTCTGTGTATGAGTGGTAAATATATATTTGCTTTGTAAATTCTATACCATGTACAAATGGCAGTTACCCAATTAATTTTTTGGAGCCTAGAATTTCATATAGAAGCAAAGATATTGATGTTGGCTAAGTATTCAGTGTAGCTCACCAAAATCTGTTCAACATATTTTTTAAAAGTGTTGTTTAACATATTTAAAAGTAAAAACTCTTTCAACTCATCTGTAGTACTCCCCCATGTGTAACAATTCTCTAATATATTTCTTCCTAGGGAGTTTTTGAGTCTGTTAAGCTTCCAACAGAACCCATCACGATTTCTCAGAGTAATTCCTCAAAAATGTTTGCTGAATTGAACACATATACATCTTTTGAAAAGAACAATTGAATAAGTTGAACACTTATTTTTTAATTTGTTTTTGATATTGTTATTTGAAGGGGAAAAAGCTGTTATTAGGTTAGGAGGAAGTTTCTATAAGATCTTCTGGGTGCTTTGAAAGGCTTCAAGGTTGATGCCAATATTACCTTATTGTATCGAATTTCACATCAAAATTTCCATTTTTCCCCTAACTGATGAGTTAAGCAGTACTATTCCTGCAACTTTCACACATGATTAGATACTTATTGACTGGATCTAAAAATTAGTGATACTTACACTACTTTCATTCCAAATGCTCAGCAATTTCTTCAAAATCTGGAACAAAATTGCTTTTTAAAATATTTCTTGGATTCTTTGTTTTTATTTTTATTTTGGTGCTGAAACCCAGGATGGAGTCTTGTTTTTAATTCTACTTTCTTTGATTTAAGGTCTATATTTTTTACTCTGATTTTCTTTTCTTTTTTTTTTTTAAGATTTTATTTATTTATTTGAGACAGAGAGAATGAGAGAGAGAGAGCACATGAGAGGGGGGAGGGTCAGAGGCAGAAGCAGGCTCCCTGCCGAGCAGGGAGCCTGATGCGGGACTCGATCCAGGGACTCCAGGATCATGACCTGAGCCGAAGGCAGTCGCTTAACCAACTGAGCCACCCAGGCGCCCTTTACTCTGATTTTCTTAACAATAAGAACTGTTTCTTCTCTAACTAGACAATGAAAGTATACAGGTGCTAGCAAGATCGCATAGCACCTTGAGTTATGAATCTTCCATCTGTCAGGCTTAGTAGAAAGCAGACTCTTCAGTCTTTGGGCCTGAACCTTGCTTAGGCTTATATTTCAGGACGTCAAAAGCATTGTGCTGGGTGCAAAATGAAGAGGGCCTGGTCCTCTAAACTCCTACCAGACAGTAAATAAGAGTGTTCAGACCTATGTTACCTACATAACTTTCTTTTTTTTTAATATTTAATTTATTTATTTTAGAGAGAGAGAGTGAGTGAGAGAGAGCACAAGCAAGGTGAAGGGCAGAGGGAGAAGCAGACTTCCTGCTGAGCAGGGAGCCCGATGACGTGGGGCTCGATCCCAGGCCCCCGGGATCATGACCTGAGGCAAATGCAGACACTTAACCGACTGAGCCACCAAGGCGCCCACCTACAGAACCTTCTAAGCCACCAGGGAAACCACTCTTGGCCTTCAGTGGGGCAGTAGGAGCTTGAGGGTGAAGTTCTTTCATGTGGGGGATGAGGGGCTCAAGTCAGTGCAATCCATAAGATAGGGAGCTACATTTGTAGGGCTGATCTGCCAAGTTGCTATCCTACTAATTAAAGATAAAAGTAGAGCCTGTATAAAAACTTACATTTTAACTACTAGCTGATAAAATGGTAGTTATACAATCTCTCTGTGAATTTGCTGCTGTGAAGATTTCCCTTCTTTTTTCCCTGAATTCTAACCACAGAGCTTTAAAACTAATAAAATAACTTACTATTATGTTCAGGTTAAAAAGATCAAAATAGCAATAAATGCAAGAAACATAAATATATTTTAATACATTATAGTGGACATCACATTTTTGTTGCTATAATCTTTTAAATTGAGTTTTCTGACATTTTATTATAAACTTTTTTTTTTTTTAGATTTTATTTATTTATTTGACAGAGAGAGACACAGCGAGAGAGGGAACACAAGCAGGGGGAGTGGGAGAGGGAGAAGCAGGCTTCCCGCAGAGCAGGGAGCCCGATGTAGGGCTTGATCCCAGGACCCTGGGACCATGACCTGAGCCGAAGGCAGACGCTTAACGACTGAGCCACCCAGGCGCCACCTATTAGAAACATATTTAAACATACCACAGTTGAAAGAATTTTACAATGAATCTTTATATAATCACCTAGACTCACACTAGCATTTTACCGTATTTGCTGTGTCATATGTGTATGTGGTTATCTAGCTTTTTATCTGTTATCATCTAATTTTTATTTGGATGCATTTCAAAGTTATTTCAACTTTTAAAAACTGTATGGCACTTATCCAGTTATCAGTGGTTGCTTGCTTATTTATTATACAAAATTTAGTAAATCCTCAAAATTCTACCATCCAGCAATTATTATTACCTGCAGGCTAAAATGTCCTTATACATACACATAAAATACATTTAATATATTTGGAATTTACTATGCAAAATATTTCATAATCTGCTTTTCTTTACTTAGGGCTATGCCATGAACATTCATCCAATTAATTATTTTTCTAAATATGACTTTTACAAATTCTGCATTTTATGTATATACTCTGGTCAATTCAGTCAATCTTTAACTGATGGGTATGTACATCACTTCCCTGTTATTATTATTACATCACACTGTCATAAATGATATTGTAAGTAATATTTTTATATGGGTTTTATTGTTTCCTTGTGATATATTCCTGTTACAAAATTCCTTTTGACATAGCCTTTCCAATATTTCCTTCCAGGAGTTTGCATCAATGGGGATGTGAGGTGGTTTTCCATCCTACATTTTGCCCAACATTAAATGTTGATTATTTTGAATTGCCGTATTGATACATAAAAGTAATAATCTCATTTGGCTGGTTTTTGCTCTTTGTTTCTTTACTTACAAGTAATGTACTCTATAGTCTGCATGTTTATTATCTCTGAATATTTTCTTTGGCAAAATCTAACATTTTTCTATGTGTGTGTTCACACTTGTGTGTCATTGTATACGTGGATGTGGATGTGGGTTTTAGTAATTGTAGCTGTCCATATGTAGGAAAGGTCATTTTGGCAGGTGTAATGCAAACCATTTTCTCATTGTTTTATGTCTTTTATTTTAGTGTTTAATATTTTGCTCTTTTTAACCTATTGCTTTTAACCTTCATAGTTATATTCTTTAAAATATCTTCCATTCTTTGAGAAAATATCACAGGTCTGTGTACTTTTAAAATACTTATGTGTAAATTTTTTACATTTAACTGCATCACCCAATTGCTGCTTATCTTGTATGGTGTGAGTTAGTTCTACTAACTAAGCCTAATGCATTTATCTTCCTGGGAAGAGAAATTTTCCTCTGTATTGATATTTGCCATTCAACATTGCATGGATTTTTGCATATGTCTAAGTTCTATTTCTTCCATTCAAAAAAGCCTACTTTCGGGCGCCTGGGTGGCTCAGTTGGTTAAGCGACTGCCTTCGGCTCAGGTCATGATCCTGGAGTCCCGGGATCGAGTCCCGCATCGGGCTCCCTGCTCAGCAGGGAGCCTGCTTCTCCCTCTGACCCTCCCCCTTCTCATGTGCTCTCTCTCATTCTCTCTCTTAAATAAATAAATAAAATCTTTAAAAAAAAAGAGCCTACTTTCCACATTTTTTCATATTCTGATTAGCCCTCTTCATCATTTTATACTTGAAACACATGTTTTTCAAGTTTGTCCACCATTTGGGATTGATAACCAGGTTTTTGACCAAAATTTCTTTAAGCTACTCACATTATTTATGTTGGTCAATATATGGCATGTTGGTTTGCACTATGGGAAATTCATGTGTGTATTTCAAAAAGCTTTTATCACATTGTACCTGACCTTTCACTTCTATAATAACCACTCACAACTCCTTTAAGCAACTCAACCTGTTTCAATTGATTGCAAAAAAAAGCTGCCTTTTTAAGCTACTGTTTTCTTCCTTTTATCCCCTAACCTTGATATTCCAAATTACTGTCATACTAAATTATGTATTAAATTATAGTGAGTTGTTGAGAATTTAGAATTCTTTATATTCTTTCTCTTCTCTTTTTTTTAACCCTTTCTCAAAGACTCCCAAAATTTCACTTCAAATGACTCTTTAGATCACTGTTCTGGTATTTTAGTTTAGTTTAGTTTTTATTTGAATTCCAGTTAGTTAGTTAGTTGAATTCCAGTTAGTTAACATATAGTGTAATATTAGTTTCAGGTGTACAATATAGTGATTCAACACTTTCATACATCACCCTGTGCTTATCACAAGTGCACTCCTTAATCCTAATCGCCTATTTCACCCCCCCTCTCCCACCCATTACGCCTATTTCACCCTCCCTCCCCTCTGGTAACCATGAGTTTGTTCTCTATAGTTAAGAGTCTGTTTCTTGGTTTGCCTCTCCCTCTTTCTCTCTTTTTTTCTCCCCCTTTGCTCATTTGTTTTGTTTCATAAATTCCACTTATGAGTGAAATCATATGGTATTTGTCTTTCTCTAATTTCTTTCACTTAGCATAATAATCTCTAGCTTCATCTCTGTTGATTACTCTTATGTTTTAATGGCATGTATTAATTAAAAAGGGAAAGAAAATCAGAAACAATTCACATACTCATACTACAAACAGAATTGTCATCCTACTAATAAATAATGATAGATAACAGAGAGCAGAATATATTGAGATACTGGCTAAAGTCCTTTGTTGGCTCTTTTATTTTGAGACTCACCATTTAAATCTGTTCTTTCTTGCTCATAGTTTTCTATCTACTGTTTTCATTTGTGTGTGTGTATGTGTGTATATGAGTATAATATGCTTTTCTTAACTGATCAACTTCAACTGGGCTTCAGTCCTGTTACCTCCGTGTTATATAATTTTAATTTGCCTACATATGTCAAAGTTTTAAGACATATAAATTAAAATTCCTAGTTATCAAAAAATATAAAAATTTGAAAATTTGAAAATTGCCACTTAGACAAAGAACCTATAAATAAATGTGCACATGTCCATTCAACTTCTTACATAATGGCTGTGCTGTGTGGTACAAAAATCTACTCACCAAAGCAAGAGCAAAGTCAGGTAACAGCACATTCTTGTTAAAATTTCCTAGACACATTAGCCCTGTGGGTACTATTGTTAAACAATTTCCAAATAGATCTGGGGCATCCCCACATATCCTTGAAAAATTAAAGTATGATTTGTGATTCTATTATGCTATTATTTTTTTTAAGATTTATTTATTTATTTTAGAGGAAGAGAGAGAGAGAGAGAGAGAATCCTAAGCAGACTCTGGGCCCAGTGCAAAGCCCGACAGGGGGCTCAATCTCACAACCCTGAGATCACAACCTGAGCCGAAACCAAGTCCATTGCTTGACCGACTGAGCCACCCAGGTGCCCTGTTACTATGCTATTATTTATCTCATTGCATTGTATTATTACTGATATTTTAAAATGTTCCTAGATTTCTGAAACGTGTAACTCACTAAACTCATTTTTAATTTTTTTTGTAATTAATTATTTGAAGTTTTCTGGTTGGACAATCTGCCCTTATTTACCTATTTTTTTTTTCTTTTTAATGGTTATATTATTCTTCGTTTGCAAGAAATAACACATTGTTCCCTCTGACTGCCCCAGAACCAGAGCTAGCCTAAGCAAAATGAGATCTTGGTTGTATCCGAATAGGACACCGGCTACTTTTGTTGGTTTGTTTGTTTAACACTGTATGATATGTCATTGTCCATTGTCTTTCTTTTATGTCATTTTGTTTTAGATTTACCTCTTATAGATAGCATACAGGTAAATTTCTGAATTTTGAAAGAAGCTGAAATTTTAAACTTACAAAAGAAGAGCTAACTCCTTCACATTTATTTCCATAACTGATATGTAACATATAATGTATGTCACATATTTATGCCTTCTGTTTTGTATAATTTCTGTGTTTATTTTCAGAAATCATAATTTGTTTCAAATATTGATTTCTTTATTCTTTATACTAATATGATTAAAATAGATCCTGAATATTATTCTTTTAGTGATTACTTTTTCATTAAATTCTTAAGACAATGACTCCCTACTTACTAGGTCTTGAATGAAATACTAACTTTTAAATTTTTCTTTATGTGAGCTTCCCTACTGTCCTGACCCACTTCCTGGTATTGTTTGTTTCACTTAGAGATTCCAGACACAGAGGAATACATTATTTTTTTCTTCTATATTATTCATCTTCTTTTACTTTCACATCTAAATTCTGTTCTGAAATTGTATATACAAAATTAAGCTTAACTAAATATATGGTTGCTTTCAATGATTATTACCAGTCTTTTTCTAGCACGGCTTTTCAACTTATTTTGGTTTCTTTCTCAATCAATTACAGAGAATCTTTGAGACTTTATTCAGGAAAAGTATTCAGGTGAAATACTTTCTGAATCCTTTTATAAATCAAAGAAACTTTTGATTAATTACTAGGTTAACAACTTCATAGGACATGGAAAATTGAGTCATACAATCTTCTCCTTTGGTTAATCCATTGTCTTCTGACATATAATGTTGTAAAAGATAAGTCTCAAACAAGTTTAATTTTTATTCTCTTAAGGGCAACTTTTTCCTTCTTTATAATTGTTTTTTTCTTAATTCTTGAATTTCAGAGACTGTAACTGGTATACGTATGTTTTCATTTCTGCATAAATTGACAACTTGGATGTTTATTAAGCTTAGTAAATTTTTCTTGTCTCATGACTTTGATTATTACTTCTATTTTATTTTTTCTAGTCTTTTGTTTAGGAATACCAATTTTGTAAGTGTTTAGACTATCTTCCTTTTTTTTCCTGTAGTTATTTTTTTCTTCTTTTTATTGTTATGTTAATCACCATACATTACATTATTAGTTTTTGATGTAGTGTTCCATGATTCATTGTTTGCATATAACACCCAGTGCTCCATTCAGTACATGCCCTCTTTAATACCCATCACCAAGCTAACCCATCCCCCACCCCCCTCCCCTCCAGAATTTTTTATCATTACTTAAATACTTATACTACTATTTACAAGTTCTATTTTTATTGTTATTATATTCTCTCATTATTTCCCATTTTTTCTGTTATTATGTTTTGGTTTTCTTTAGCTTTGTTTCTATTGTTAATGTTTCTAATATTATTTTAAATCCACTTACAGAATGTTTTGAGAATTTACAAAAAAGAGTGGAAAACTCTAAAAAAGTAACAAAGATTCCATTAGCTAAGTATACCCAGATTTGTATATTTTATTATCTGAATTCATTTTGGTCTATATTCACTTAGATTTACTCTTGGACTTCACTAATACCTTTTTATCATATTTGCTTGTTACCACACATTCTTTCTACTTTCATTTTTCTTCTTGCTTCTTGTTCAGACTGAGAGAGAGGCAGTCAGAAAATATAACACATGCTCATTACATCATCCCTCTGAAATCATTATTTGGCTGAGTAAAAAAAAAAAAAAAAAAAAGCTTATGTGTTTTATTTCTCCAAAATCTTTTTTGTTTCTGTTTTTGTTCTTTTTTTATTCCCCATAATGTTTTCAAAGCTATCGTCCTACTGTATTTTGGCATCCTAATTGCTGATGAGAAACCTGCTATTGGTTTATTGCCCTTCTTTGTAAGCACTTTTCTTTCTTGTGGCTTTTAGAGGTTTTGTGTTTTGTTTTTTGTTTTTTATCTTTGATATTCTGCAATTTTGCCTTAATGTGGCCAGATGTGGATTGAAATTATTATTCTACCTCTGGGCTTTTTCAATATGAATAATATTTCAGTAGGGACAATTCTTAGCCTAAACCCTTTGAATATTGTCCATTGAAGATGTATCCCCATTCTTTTCCAATGCAGTGTTAGATATAAAATGGAAATTCTTAATTAACCTTACATATATCTTAATTTTTCTTTCAGATTTTCCATCTGTTTGTGGTACATTATTTCCATCTCTTTGTGGTTTATTATTCTAGGTTCTAACTTCTAATCCAGTCACTATTTCTTTAGTTGCTGCTAGGTGACTTAAGAGCTCATCTATTATTCTTAAAAATATTTTGTCTATGCTTTTTGTTTCTAATATTTCTAAAAGATTATTTTTCATAGAAGCCTATACTTTTTAAATAATAATGTCTTTCTTTTTCATGGATTGTACTTCTCTTATTTCATGGGGACTATTCCCTCTTTCATCGCTCTAGAAATTTTAAACAGTCTTTGGAAAGTCCTTTCCAAATTGTTTCATTATTATTATTACCTTGGATATGAATTTATTAAAATTGTTGGGTCCATCGTCCTCTTTTCATGTTCCTAGACTTCTTCATGTGGCTTTAATTCATTTTAGTCATTTTATCTTCCCAAGGAGTTTTCTCCAGTGTGCTGCCCCCCTGTACTAGGTTTTTGAGTCATCAAAAGCATAGGCTTACCAAGTGTGCAGATGGGTGATTCTACCTCTCCCCCAGCCTGGGAAGTGGTATTCAAGGTTCTATCCATGAACCGAGTTTCGTGTGGGCACCCGCAGTCCTGAATACCCAGCACACAGGACATGTTCTCGTCCCCACCCTCATGCGGGCTCTGAGACCTCACTAAGATTCTGGTTTTAGGGTCTGGCTTCCAGTGAATAGTGTAGCTGTGGTCCTTACTTACACCATGGGTTCCCTCGCTGGTTTTGGTCCACAAATCCAGCTATGTACTTATATGTTATTGTTGTATTCTGTCAATTATTTTCTATATGTTTGGAGTCAGAAGATGTGATCAAACTGCCATTTGACCTAGAATTACTATCTCATTGAATTTTTGGTTAAGAAAAGATATATCTACTTATTTTATTCTTTCTCTTTTTTATCTTTCTCTCAATCTAATCATTTTTACCTTGGGCTTTTTCACTATAAAGAATATTTCAATGCGGGGCGCCTGGGTGGCTCAGTTGGTTAAGCGACTGCCTTCGGCTCAGGTCATGATCCTGGAGTCCCGGGATCGAGTCCCGCATCGGGCTCCCTGCTCAGCGGGGAGTCTGCTTCTCCCTCTGACCCTCCTCCCTCTCATGCTCTCTGTCTTTCATTCTCTCTCTCTCTCAAATAAATAAAATAAAATCTTAAAAAAAAAAAAAAAAAAAAAAAAAAAAAAAAAAAGAATATTTCAATGCAAAAGTATGTCATCTAAAAACTCTTTGAATTTTTAAAATTATTTTCATGAGCTTGCTCAATAAAAGAAAAACTTTAAAATTTCTGTAGAAATCTTTTTAAAATAGATGCTTCCGTACATATTTAGCTATGAGATAGCTCATTTATTTTGCTAACAGTGTATGCCTCTTCTATGATTTTAAAATTTGTTTTTTCCACATCAAACACCGATTTTCCATCTGCAGCTTCAAATAAAGGATTCTTTTTAGGATACATAAAAGTTTTAGAAACAGTTTACTTAGTGTGCTGGCCCTGGGTACATGAGTTCAGCTTAGAATGGCAATCTGCATGAGTCTACAATGGTACTAACAGGTGTTAGTGTTATAATGTTCTTACTTGTTGGAATACTGATACTGCAATTAAGTAATGTCAAAACTGCAAAACAAGAAGAATGGACTACCCATGACAAAAACATTTAATTTTAAAACACAATTTGTTACAGTTCTAAAAATGGAAAGTTATATTTTAAGTCATAATAACTTAATGTTAAATTACCAAAATAGCTGAAAAGCTTCAATTGGATACTCGTGACTATTCTATTCATACATTGCATGTGCACGGGAGTGCTATGATAAATACATTTAAATATGCTTAATGCTCCAAAACCTGCAAAGGCAATTAGTGGCAATAAAATTTGTATTGAATTTGGATAAATTTTAGACAATTAGCCATCTTCTAAATGTGATTTTAGCCAAGTAATCCAATGGGACACATGACTTATCCACATTTATTACTCATTAGAGGAGAGTAATTCCTGTCATAGCTGAACATCAAGAGATTCACTCTCATAAATTCAGATCAGCTAATGGGCTCTGTAACCCTTTTTGCCCAAGTACAAATCCCTAGGTAAAACATGAAATACAAATTGATCACAGATATGCTCTCATATAGATTGGATGTGTACACATATGGGAACATTTCCAGCCTACACATTTTAATATTTTTATAGAGCTTATAGCAGCATATGTATACTATGTGAATTATATAAGCTCACATAGTGTATATATTCATGCTGTATACATATACATACATACACACACACATACACAGGCTCACAGGAAAATTATAATATTTCTTAATATACACCCAGCTGTTTGTGGCTAGAAGACTCTAGGTATTTTACATATACCATGTAAATGTTTACATGTAAATCATATACACACACACACAGATTTTTTTCAAGTGGGTATCACACACTGCGCAAAAATGGCTCCTGGCTACTCATTACCTGCCCTTGAGGCTGGAAAATCACCACCAAAACTCAAACAGTATACACTCTGACTCTTTTCTTCGCTTTAGTATTGTTTCTTTTCTGATAATGTGCCACACTGTCTTAAGGAGCTGAATACTTTCGCCTAAGATTGTTCTGATACCCTTCTACCAAAAAAGACACAAACAGGCTCCAGGAAGTCACACATATTCTTCTGGGGGCACAGGTCATTTCTGTTTACACATGGGCCCCTTCTTCTCATCTGTCTCAGAGGTGCTGATGCCTTGGAGACGGCAGCTTGCCGCCCTATTTCCCAGCAATGACATTTGCTGTCAGCAGCAGAAATGGCGAGCCGGGTCTGATTTTATGAGAATTGGCTTGTGGCTTTCCATCAAATTCAAACCACACCATGCTCATGAGTGTGGAAGGAACTTAACAGAACTTTTTATTTTATGCTTTTGACTCTATGATGCTGTCTGCCCTTTCCTTTGGAGATTTTCAAAATATAAAAAATAATTTATTATCCTCTTTGACTCTTGACTTTTTATACTATTATACCTGCAAAAAGGTGTTTTTCAGTTTAATTTTTTTGAAATTTTATTCAAATTGATGTTCAGCTACCAGTCATCCCTGTGAAATATTTGTGAGGGATTGACACAAAATAAGAGAAATTTAAAAATCCTAGTGTGTGTGTGTGTGTATATATATATATATATATATATATATATATATCAGAAAACTTAAGACATTAAAGCTACTTCCCTTAAAAAATACATGTAATGCTATAACAAAATATTAATCAGTTGTGACAGAACTTCTATACACAAATTGAGGAAAGTTATAGATATATGATAGAGAGTAGGAATGACCATTTTAAAAGCAAACACAATAGAGTTATCCTGCTTTCTTGGTACTCTGCTACAATCAGAAGTCAATTTAGTTTTTCTTTGAAAAGGAAGAGTATCATCTTACTATTTCCAAGAATGAGAAAATGGAAAATGTTATGTATTGTCTGTTCTTCCCCATAGAATTCACAAATCCATGTGTCCAGGGATTCTTTTTATCTCAAAATATCCACCACCTAAAATAAGACCAGCACACTGTAGGTCCTTGATAAATAGATACCAAGTAAATGAATGAATGGATAAATAAATAAATTACATTTATATAGCTTCTGGCAGCTTAAAAATTCTTTCATCCTCTACACCTATTTATTTAATTAAACTAAATTTTCCATTTCTTATTTAATTTTCTTTCCTATTTAATTCTTCCAAAACAAGATAATCATTGATGGAAATTTTGAACAGTAGTTTAGACAAGAATAAGAAATCTTATGGGGAAAGGAATAATTAATTATGAAATTGAGTCTAAAATAAATGAGTTATGCAAATATTACTGGATAATAGTGATATGAACTCAGGAAAGCAAAGTCTGGGCAGATTTCATAAAGATAGTAAAAGGTGAGTGAACTGGGTTGGGAAAATTAGATAAAATTTGGATAGGAGGGAGCATGTAGGAAGGGGACTGAGTACATGTTAAATTTTATAAACAAAAGGCTCAGTTATAGGGAAGAGCAAATTAGGGCTCAGTCAGGAGAACCCTTTGCCTGAAATTGGGAGACATTTGTTAAGAAGCAGTCAAAAAAGATAGAGACCACTCTCTGATAAAATTGGATGTGAGCCACACATATCTTTTATTTGAAATGGAGAAAAATCTTTGGTATGGGGTACAAGACTAAATACCTTGCTGGTGCTCCCTAGGTAGCATGAGGACACTGGGTTTGAGGAGCAGGAATGGGAAGTGCTAACAGTCTGGAAGACATTGTTGAACAAATTATCTGTTTTTGCAATTTCTACTTGTCCTGGTCACAAATGAGAGTGGCCTCAGAGATCATCTCATTTGGTCATCCCAACCCTGGCCACACATTAGAATCACCTGGGGAGCTTTAAATAACCACCAAGGCTTGGGCCCCACTCCCAGAGACACTGATTTACTATTAGTCTGCAGTGGGTCCTAGGCATTGGTATTTTTTTAAATCTCCCCAGGTGATTCTAATGTGCAGCCAGGATTGAGACGCCCCCTTCCAGCTTCATGCCCTCTCTTTATAAATGAGGAAACTGAGACCTAGAGAAATTAAATGTGGCTCAGGGCCACAGATTGTAAGTGGCTACTTCTTACTCATCAACTCCGATTTAGCTCTAGGATTGTCTTTTCCAGAGAAACTTCTCCAGTGGGTCAAGGGTAGATATATTTCCCATAATATTCTGTACATTTCACTGTCATGGTACATTCTGCCTCTATCCCATTCCCCTCCTCACTATTGGGATATCACTTTAAGGGCAGAGCTACTGATCTTTTTTCTTTTTTTTTTAAATCCAACTTTCCCCCAGTATGTAGTACATTGCTTAGTAAATATTGATTAAGTAAAAAGACTAAAGGAATGCAAGCCAGCCCCATCCCTGGGGGTTTATTTTAATGCTCTTCCCACTGCCTTCTCCAATGTCCCTGTTCTCCAGATGATGACTTCAAATTTACAGGGCAGAGAGAAACTCTTGGTTCAACTCTTCTTCCTTTGAGCCACTAATGGACATTGTCGACTGACTAGCTATTCTCACTCACTCTCCCCATTTTCACTGTGATAAATTTCAGAGTCCATACACGGCATCCAGTGTTCTCAACAATAAGGTCACAGACTGTTTTTCTAAATTTACATTCTAGAATACATCTTCAGATTACTTCATATTCCTTCCCCAAAAAAGGCTTATGTTCTCTGGTCAACTGCCTTTTCCTCTTCCTGGAATTCCCTTCCCCCTGCGCCTTTTCCATCCAACTAAGGTCCATCCATCCTTTAAATTGCAGCTCAAATATCACTTCCTCTGGGTAACCTTTCCCTGACCTCTTAGACAAAACAGATCACTTCCTATTTCATGCTCCCTTAGCGCTTAGGATATTGTGCTGCACTCAATGGGTGCCCCTCCTCCACACGGCCCTAAATAATGCCTCTGAGAGGAGAAGCCTTCATGGTTTTATTTATTTCTATATTCCTAGTGCTTGGTACGAAACCTACTTGGTACCTAACAAATGTTTGTCAATTAAAGTCAGGTAAAAGCCTAGTCATTTTTTTCTCATGTGTTCTCTGGGTTTAAAGCGTATTAAAGAGGGCACGTACTGAATGGAACACTGGGTGATATACGCAAACAATGAATCATGGAACACTACATCAAAAATTAATGATGTAATGTATGGTGATTAACATAACATCATAAAATAAAATAAAATAAAAGAGTATGACTGTATAAAGAACCTATTTCAAATTTTTAAATGAGCAATAAGCCAAACAAGAGAGCTATACTTTGAAACCCAATCTTGGTACTGTTAACTGGAATTTTAGCTATTCAATACTGTGGTAAAACTGAGTGTCCAGTTCTAATGAGGCTCTAAGCCGGTTAACAGTCCTAGTTTATAGAAGTGTGAAGGTGATGTATTCTTTATTGTTAGATTCTAGTGACCACCCAGGATTTAACTTCAAATTCAGGCCTATGATTTTCTCTCACTTTTTTGAAAGGAATGTTGAGACTTCTAATGAATATATTTGTGTGTGTGTGTGTGTGTGTGTGATTTGACTGGTAGAGTAAATTAATCCATGTATATTACAGAACAAATAATCAAATTAATCAAATGTGGCACTCAAAAAAGTAGGAAATGAATTATTTTCTGGTGCCTACATTCTCTTGTAAATGTAGAAAAATGTGTCACTCTAAAGCAAATATCAACATTAGTTAAAGTTAATTACTTCATTAGACTATGTTATCCTGAAGTTGGAATATATAGAGTAGTCGCACTTGGAATGATGGTTAGTTATTGAGTTTATAAATGATTGCTTGCAAAGAAATATGAATATGGTCCCAAATCTTTACAAAAACTCAGCCCAATAAAGACAACTACAGTATAGGGGTGCCTGGGTGGCTCAGTCGGTTAAGCCCCCGATTCTTGACTTCAGCTTAGGTCATGAGCTCAGGTTGTGAGATTGAGCGCCATATTGGGCTCCCCACTGCTTAAGTTCTCTCTCTCCCTCTCCCTCTGCCCTTCCCCCACCAACTCCCCCTCTCAAAAAACAAAAAAACAGCTATGGTGTAGAAATTTAGAGAGATAAACTGGATCTTTACGCTACTTTTATAAACAGTGAAACTAAGCCTTAGGACCATAAACTGAGACTCTGGGTGAGTTCTCAGCAGAGTGGAGCTAGGGGTCAACTTGGGTATTGTTCTCTCCACTATCCCATGCCACTTCTCTCCACCAAGCATTATCCTACAGCTTTAGTTTCATTGCAGATCAATCATTTGAGTTAACTGTTATCATTCCATAGTGAGATGGACTTTTCAAGTCAAATATAAAAAATTACCCAATAATATTTCATTAAATATGCTCTTTAGTGCATGCCTTTGCATGTCTCAGTAGTGAAAAAGCTAAACTAATTTATATTACAATAATTTTTCTCCAGTAAGAGCAAACTATCTCAGTACCTTGTCATCTTTCAGGTTTGTGAAACCCTGGCCCCTCTGTTTGGATTGTCCTTCCTATTTCTCTGGGTAAAGCTTGCCCATTCTTGAAATTTTACATCCCATGAAAACTTCTCCAGGAAGATGCCCAAAGACCTCCCAAAGCTTGCTTATGTTCTGTTTGTCATTATGATGATCATAGGCAGTAAACATGCTATCTCCACACTTCCACATATCTGCTGGGTGCCCATACGCTTATGTGCCCAGCTCCAGATCCCCCCAAAAGCCTTTTCTAAATGGTATTGCATCCCTGTTCATATGGCTATCTAAGGAACTACCATTTTCTTATATGATCCTTGACATCATTGAGTTTTCTAGGGTCTGGTACCTGACTCATCCTGAGACTATCATAATAGACTGTCCCTCTTTATGATTTATTGAGCTTGGTGTGCTTTTGACCCATGATGACTTCTGTCCTTCTCCCTCCATTTTTTAGCTAAATGGCTAAAAGCATTTTATGGGTGGTAAACTGCTAAACACTGAGTAGATGCTGCTGCTATTTTCTAGAATAAAGATTATGGGTAGGGGAAAGGTGGACAGATTTGGGTGCAAGATAAATCTTCAGGTCTGGGTTTGGAGCATTTAGGTAGTCCTCTGCCTATGGTGGCTGAAGCTGTGATGGAACAAGAAATCTAAAGGCTCAGCGTGTAATGGAATACATACCAGTCTGGTTTACAAATTTCTCTTCCACCCAAACTTTGAGTGGTGAGCAACACTTGTGGTTTGCGACTGGATATTCCTGGCATCCTGAAAAATAATTACAAGGAAGTTCAGATGAAGCCCCTCGGCTTTTGGAACTTCTCCATCCTGGTGATAAACTCAGTCTTGCAGTAACATCAAAAACAAGTTTAGCAAGACATGAAGCACAAATGTCAGTTCCCTGGGGCTATGTATTCAACATATGTTCTAATTAAAAATTTATTTTAGTCCATTTAAATTAAGTTCATATGTCATGCTGACTGCCTATTTCTTCCCACCTTTTGTCCCTCAACCCACCAACCTGAAGGTCTGTGTTAAAAGGTTGGAGAAGAATCCATCTGCTGGAGGGGAGGGAAAGGCCATTTACCAAGGGCTGGCAAATGAGAAGTAGGACAGAGCAGAAGAACTGAAGGTTTGTGTGCCTTTTATTGACAGTGTTCATTGGTTTAAGTATTCATAGCAGAGGTGTAGGTACAGACCAACCCTCACATGGCCATATAAGATTAACTAAAGAGTTTTGTAGTCTTCCTAGCAACAATGACCTATTGTTATCTCTTAAATTTCTAAAGACTAGCCTAGAATTCTGAGAACTGTTAAAATTAGCTTTGGGGTGTCCGTTTGGGAGACTAAGAGCAAGAAGTCAGAACAGATTCCTTTTATGACTTTTACCCATAGTATTCATTGATCCATAGATAACATGCACTGTTTGTGTGAATAAATATGAAAGAAAAAGCCTCTTCTCTGGCTTTTCTGATTGGCCTAAATATATGTAAGATTGGAGCTAGACGGCAGCAGATTTAAATTCTTTCATGACCATTATAATTTTGAATTAATTAACTAATCATTCAGCCTCAGTTCTGTCATTGGTACTGAACAGTATTTTGGCACCATGCACTGGCCAACTGTAAAGAAAGGGTCCCCACATCAGTGGACTTTGGAGAGTGAGCATAGACTCCTTTTCCAGCTCCCTTGTAGTCATGGTTCAGTAGCCAGTACTTACCTGGGCAATTTTCAAGGAGCTGGGGAGATGAGAATGAGAGAGAGAAAGAAAGAGTGAGAGCATGAGCAAGAACATGCTGAGGAAACACCTTTCGCTTGTAGACCCAGGGAAGAAAATGTTCTTCAACTCTCCTTGGGGAAGCTATAAAAGTATTGAATTTCTAAATGCCTCAGATAGTTAATGATAGTATGTGATTATGTTAAAAAATTTTTTTTCCAAAATTCTCAATTTTATACAGGCCTTACTTTTTTAGCAACAAAGACAATTTATACTTCAGAATTCTATACTTTTCAAAACTCTGTCACACAAGAAGTACCTTCTTTACCACAATTCAGTAGAAGAAGCAAGGCTAGCCTCCTTTTCCCCATTTTCCTGAGAGGGAATTTAAGATTGTAGAAAGAGGAAGGGGTCTTCTGTCATTCAGAAGTTCAGAGTTGGAACCAGGACAAATATTCAGATCCTTTGGCTTCTTGTCTCTGATAGAGACTGAATTATCACTTGCAAATATTTTCATTGTCTCTAAAGCAATAGAATGTAATATACTGTAACCACAATTTTTCATATACTATACACAGAAATTCTTCCTTGAACATGCCTCATGGCATGATTTCAAACAACTCACAGAGCTTCCTGGGTCATCTCGTTAATTCTCACACTATCTCTGAGGTTGGGGAGAGAAAAGCACTAGTATTACTTGGCTTGGCATTGATATAGATTTGTTCTGAATATTGTGGTGATGTTAGTGGTGGTTGTTATTGACTCCAGTGCACAATTTGTATGGGCCATTGGAAACCCAATCATTCAAGAACAACATTATTAATTGAATTTTAATTTACATTAATTTATTTTAAAATTAAATTTGATAACTACCTTCTGTTGAATGGATAATTTAAATGAAATACTTAAATTCTAATTTATGGCAGGACAATGATGTAGCACATTGTGATGTATTTTTCTCGTGTTATATATTTTAGGGCATGTCTGTAGAAATTTCTTCCATTGTTTTTCCCTCATTTCATTTTAGAATCCCAGCTATAAATCTACAGTGCGATACAAATATTTGGGGTAAAATAACATGGGAACTTTTTATTTTAATATTTTAATGTTGTATCAGCTTAGTTACAGTTTATAAAAATTATACGTATACCAGCAAAGACCTCTTTAGTGCCTGATTTTCAAATAGTTAAAACTTAATTGACAGCAAAACATATCACTTAAACTGGTTTATAACAATATCATAAAAAGTGTCCTTGAACTAGAATATTCTAAACATAAAATAGTAACTTTAAAAATAAACTTCCACACTAAATCGTTCTGAGGGCACAAATATTTTTAAATAAATTATTTACTTTCAGCATTTAAAAATCACATTTAGTTCTTTAGGATAAATATATTTGATTTTACAAATAGCCTAAAAGATTTTCTTTCATTCATTTAACCCTATTAACTTGGAATTTATAGAAATTTGAAAGTAACACTTTTGTTTCCTGTATGATAAGACACAAAAGGAAACAACAACCATATTTCTACTAATATCCTCCCCAGCACAGTGCCTGTAATTCCAGATCTTCTGTAATACCTCTGGTGACTAGAATCATTAATCCCATGTTTTGAAAATTATTTAAGATTGAAGGTGCCACCGCTGCACATGTTGGTTCAGTCTCTAGAGCCCTAAGAAAAGATTTAGTGCATTTTCAAAAGAATTTTGCAGGTAGGAGCCCAAATGGATTTTCAACTAGGCCTCAACCTTTTTGAAACCTACTGATGTTGAATAGTCTTTTACTGGTTGCCATGCCAACTGATACCAGAGGAACACTCTGCTGTGTGTTCATCCCCTAGAAAGCTTCACCAGATGTCTTCAACAAATTGCTATGAAAAGACTTTGGTCTGTCAGCCTTGTTAGGAGATAAAAATCAGGCTAAGAGACGTCCCTGCCTCCCCTTCTGATAAAACCAACCCATAAAATATGTAGACTTGTTCTACTCTCACAATAAACCGGTAAAATCTCTCACCCCCACCCCAACCCTCCTTACTTCCTGTAGCAGGATTTTTAAAATATTTATGCTCTTATTTCTACATGAAGCAGAGGTCATTGTGTGTCGCAGCTGACATTGTCTGGCCGAGCAAAGCGAGAAGCATCTGGCTGGCAGCAAGGAAAGACAGCAAGTTGATAAATTATTGATTTACATAAATCAACACCCTTTAAATATTGGTCTTTTGAAGAAAAAAGCTTTTATGTCATTTCAAGTTGAAAAGCGTTAAGATGACAAATACTCAATCAGCTGTGTTATGATTTTATATTTCTAATCAAACATGCACAGGTATCACATGAACGTATAGTGTATCCGACAAGTTTGGAACTAAAATGACCACATCTTATTTTCTTGAAGATCAAATGGGCAAATAGGAGTATTTCTTTCAAACACGTTTAAAATACTTTCCTATCTGAATATTTCTGGAATATTAAGAGATATTCTGTAATAATACTAGTAGTAATAATAAAATGACTTAAAGTGTCGGTTTCTTTAAAAAGAGAAAAGAGACCAGGCAAATCCGGCCCACGTGGAATATTATTTACATGTACCAATTGGCATCTGTATGTTAAAATTGTGGGTTTGCACGTGCAAATGAATCATTAACTGTCAAATTACCTGTTTGCATATGCAGTTATTCCACACAGCATGAAAATGTGTGAAATTTGCATATACAATTGAGGCTTAGGCCTTTACAAAGCCTGATTTTTTAAATAGGAATTCAAAATCTTACTGCTAATTAGCAAGACAATGAATTACAAAATTGAATCCAAAATGGATTTTGGGCTACATTGTTGTACTACAGTTCAAATTCAAAGCCCAGACAAAACACCTAAACTTAGACTTAATCAGCGATAATGTGCTATTTGTATTTCCAGGGTTATATGGCCCTTTGTCCCTTTCTATACATGTGTGTTTGTGAGTATGTGAGAGTCTATTTGATATGTTTGTATTTTTTACATGTACAGAAGGAACATTTTGGAAATATGAGATAAATCTCATATAATCATATTTATATCTTGTCATATCTTTCTAGGAATTTAATTATTTTAGTATCAAATCATCTGGACAATATGATGAAAAATTTCACCATTTCACTTCTGTGTTTTGTTTTGGCAGATCTAGAGTCTGATTGAATTTCTTCCAAGATTTCAAAATGGACCAGAAGCACAGACATCTATAACATGAGTCTTCATGAAAGAACCACAACATAGGAGTTTGAATATATATGTGTGTATATACATATAGATATATATATCTCTCTCTATATATATAAACGAAATTAGAACTTTTTAATATGAAGAAGAAAATTTAGTCTAGTCAAAATATTTACTATTTTAAGGAGATAGCTTTTCACAGAGAGAAAAGGACTCATTACGGTATGTCTCCAGGTTACTAATTAAAAAGAAATGGATAGCAATTTGATACTATATATGTCAAATTTAAGTAGCATTTTTCCAAATTATATTAAATGTTGGTCTTGTTTATGGATTTCCTTTATATAAGTATTAAAAATGAACTGTCTTTTTTTTTTTTTTTAAGTGTTAGATATTTTAAGAAAGATCCTTCGAGGGATTTATTTGGGAGTTAAAAAATCATGGAGCTGAGAAAGATAGGAAGATAGATAATACAGGTTGCGTTATCAAGCCAGCCACCACTTTGGTCAGCTGGAGAAAGTCTGAAAGTCAGTGTAGAAAGCATGTCACAGAGTTATCCAACTTATAACCTGAGTTATACCCATTAGTCATTGAAAGTTGGAAGTCAGGTCAGCAAGCACTAAAACAGAGAGAAGAGAGAGCTTGAGTGGGCTGCATAACTATGAATACACTTGCCCCCCCCCAATTTTTCTCTCTATTCTATACAAACATTTTAAGAACCCCATTAAGATACTCACACTCACAGTGCCTGGGTGGCTCAGATGGTTAAGCATCTGCCTTCGGCTCAGGTCATGATCCCAGGGTCCTGGGATCGAGTCCCGCATTGGGCTCCCTGCTAGGTGGGGAGCCTGCTTCTCCTTCTGCCTCTCTCTCTCTCTCTGACTTTCATGAATAAATGAATAAAAAACATTAAAAAAAAAAGATACACTCACTAAAGCACTTCTCTTTTGCCTATATTAGTGTGTCTATCTATAATCTATCACTTGAATTGATTTAACTCTCCTTTCAACAACACTAACAAATTGATTTCTACAACAGTGGCTGTCCAACTTCAATGTGTGCATTAGAATCACCCTGGGGCACTTGATCAAAATGTGTTTTACCATGCCCCATCTCCAGCAATCTTGATATGGCTGGCCCATACAGATCATATGCTGATAAAATTGTTCTACAGGACTCCCAACTGCTAAATTCTACTCCAAAAAATATAAGTTTCATATTCAGTCATTTTTCTAGCTCATGGCTGATAGGCCCATGTTCTTTTGAGGTTACAGAATGTCACAATGAAGGAATTCTAATGTAGACTGGATTAAGCCCCTACCATACCACATAATAGCTGTGTAAGTTACAAAATGACACTGAACCTCCCTGAGCACTAGTTTCATCACCTTGAGATAATCTAATACAGGTGTATTATATGGAAGTTGTTCAGTTGTTTATAAAATTGATTAATTTTTAAAAAATTAATTATTCCTTCATGTCATTCACCTTTCCTCACACCAAAACCCAAAACTCATATTTGGGAATGACAATAATTTAAACGTACTGACCTACTTAGAATACTGATTCTCCTACTTGAAGTCTCTGCCAGTTGGGGCAGTTCACTTGATGACCTCTTCTGGTCTTTTTTGTTTTGCATTAAATGAAAACACTGGAGTAGGATTATTTCTTAAATTCCTTCCAGCTATGACACTGTATGAGTAACTTGATTCTGGTTTTTCATGTTAGATTGCACACTATTTACCTCATGTTTCTTTACATAGCTTGAATTCTCCAGAAACAAATGCTAAGATGGAGTTTGAAGTATGAGATATTTATTAGGAATCAACACCTATGGAAAGAAGGGGATGGAAGAAATTTAATTTAATTGTCAACATCATCTTATAGCCAGTCCAACATTCATATATTTTTTTGCCAAACCTCTCTGGTACTGATGTTTGTAAGAGTGATTTTTTTTTTTTTTTTTTTAGGTTGATAGAGTTTGTGGCCAAGAATGTGGGTGGAGAGAACATAAAGTGTTTCTCCGCAGGGCAAGCCAGAACATTTACTTCTTCTGGAATCATTGGTACTCGCATGCTAGAGCAAATGTGCCTGATTTATGAATGTGATGCATTCAAATTACTCATAGAGGTGTTGTAAAGCAGCGTATCTGTATGTCCTGTGTCTGACAGTAAGGATGGGGGATGGCAAACTTCGTGCCCAGCATCAACACCACAGAACATCCGGATTATTCTCTCCCTTGCCTGTGCTCCCATTACACTTGTCCTAAACTTTTTGTCTGGGAATCCTCAGTTCCAAGAAAGCAAAATCCGTGTTTGAGCTTTTGGTAGCAAACACTGTTCATGTCTGCCCCATCCTCTCTGCCTGCCTTTGAGTTCATCTGCTGCAGGGATAGAAAGTTTCCTGACAGGCTGACATCTTCCCACCTCATGCACCTGCTTCTCTTTATTTCTCTGCCCAAAGGCACCTAAGAACTGGTGGCAAGGATATTACCTCTTCCCTGCAATCTTCAGCCAATGACAAGATAAGAGGTGATATTTAAATGTTCCTTCCTCCTTGCCTCAAAGTTTCTGGGGATTTTTTCAGTGTCTTCAGTAGAACTCAGCCCCATTTGCCTCCTTATAGGTTTTCTCACAGACCCTGACTCACCTTTCTTTCCCTTGTCCCTTGTGCTACCTGTGGTCATCTGCTAAATAAACCACCTATAACCAGTTCCTTGTACTAAAATCTCCTTTTGGCAGAATTCAAACCAACCAATCATTATATCTCCAGCAACTTAGTGTCCGGCACCTAGGAGTTCAATGAATATGTGCTCAATTCCCTGGTTGTGTTGAAGTCCCTTGATTACATACCCAGGTTTAGTTAAAAGTCTTGGACCTACTGCCAGAAGACCTACACTCTAGCCTTCACTGTTTGTGTGGCTTTGGGCTCTAGACTTCAGCTTGCTCCTTTGAGAAGCAACCTTCCTCACGGGATTGCCATGAGATCAAATGCCATGATGCCCACATATGAAGGAATCCGGTAACACAAAGTGTCCCACTTGGCATTTATGTTTATGTAAATTTCCTACAGTAGAGCCTAAACTCCTGTAGGTGGTAATTTTGTTTCATCAAACTTTATATTTTTAGGAGTTCAGATTTCAGAGCCTAGGAATTGGAACATAATGAATGGTGAATATATTTGAAGTAGCCAGTGTTATACTCAGGACTGTAAAGGGTGACAAGCAATAAAGACCATCCCTGTCAAGGGAAGTATTATCTGGTTGGTAGACAAGAATTAGCACACATAAAAGAATTGGCTAAACTGTGTGGTCAGCTACTGACTAATTGCTGAAGAAGTTAAGAGAGGGGAGAGACTGATAGTTGCTAGATTAGTCAGGGGGAAATCATGGAGGAAGTGGGACCTGGTAGGCACTGAAAGCTGGGCAGGAAGTCCATGCACAAAGAAGTGCGTCCAGGAAGAGTGAGGGACTTGGGGTACCTGGAGACAGAGTAATCAGACTAGATGATAGAGTGCCGAGTGGCAATGTGAGATGTGGTCAAGAGCACATGCTGAGTTCCTTCTACCTGCCTTAGAACATCTCTGGGCTTTTGCTCTATTAGCCAAACCTCTATTTCCATATCTGTATTAACAAGGATGATAACACGAATTCCCAACTTTGTGTGAAGATTAAATTTTATAATATATAGAAAGCATTTAGTGAGGTTCCTGGCATCTCACTATATATTATATAATTATTACATCCTTATAGCTATTATCATTATTCTCTTTGTGAGTAGGAAATCTAGGCTCTCCGTAGTTCAGGCATGAAGGCTCTTTTAATTCACCATGAATTTGATATATTTGAATTTGACTTTTCTCCTCACTTCACAATTCAATTCCTACACTACTAGGAAACAAACTAATAAAAACAATAACCTCAGAAGTCTACTGAATTTTCAGAGCACCAACTACCAACACATATATCTTTCCAGGAATCAAAGAAGAAAAAGAGTGTTGGTAAAAAGGATGTTGTATTTCCCAGAAAGTGAATGCTCTTTTGCTCTCCAGGTTCTAACTTGCCTTTTACTTGCAAATTATCTCTCTCCATTCAGGGAAGCTTCAGGAAGAAAGGTTATGGCTAAGCAGACACGTAATTCCCAGCAATGTGCTCAGTGCATCAGTTTTACTGTCCCATAAAAGCTAAATGCAGTTATTTTGGGAAAAAAACAGAATTGATCCTATATTGAATATCACACAAATAAAGTGCCGCAGTGCAACCCAGATGCACTGGGTTGTTCTGCCTTCAGCAACTTTCCTCATAATCTTATTAACACAGGTTGGAACTTTTGGTCAGTTGTTGCCAATCCTACATTTTTGAAAATATGGACCTGATTCTTATACTATGGAGTCTTTGATGTAAGACTTAACTCAGTAACAGCTTACCGTATTCAGAAATTCTTTTCAAGGTATTTCAAATCTGTTTAAAAAAAAAAAAAAACAACTTTTGTCACTAGAGTCAATTATGAAAAAGAATGAATAACATATGTAAATATTTATTCTACGTTTCTGATATATGGAATATCCTATTTGTAACTATATTTTTATGGACTCATAATATTCTTTCTGCTTTTATTGGCAGGCTTTGCAATTTTTCTAGGTAGATTTGGTTTTATTACTGTTGAGAACGAATTCATCAGTATAATAAACTTTTTCTTATTCTTAAACTAAAAGAAGTGTTTTTGAAATACCTATCAACATAAGAACGGATTGTGGTATTTTCATTTAATTAAATACTATACAGTGATAATAAATAAACTCCTCTTCCTCAAAATACGAATATTTTAAAGACTAAAACAGTGCTGGGTTAAGAAAACAATATAAAAAGATATAATTTCATTTATATAAAGTTCACAAACAAGCTAAACGAAATTATACTGTTTAGGAGTGCATAGGTAAGTGATAAAACTATTAAGAAAAGCAAGGAATTGGTTAGTATAGATGAAAGGATAATAATCACCTGTAGAAACATGTGAGATGATTAATACCAGGCAAGACATATATGTGCCTCTTGTACTGATTGCTCCCTGCTCACGTCTTCTACTCCTTTGACCCTCTTTACCTCTGATTAACAGTCCGCAAATTTCATTCCCCATTGTATGGAATTAGGAGAAACTATGGGGAGAAAAACAATTACCATGCATTATTTCCTTTGATATTTATGACCACAAATCCGTGTGATCCTCCAGTGTTGTCCAGTAATCCTTCCATATTTCCACATCCAATTTCCCCCACACTTTCCATAAGATGAATATTTTACAGCACCCCCTCTCCCCTCACACATCTAGATCCTCTCTTCTCTTCGCTCTTAGCCAAGGATCTCATTTCCCTGGGAAACCAAGGCAAGCAGAAGAGAATGTTCTCATTTTCTCTCTTCTGAATCCATCAATCCATATTGGCACCTATATTTTCTGTCTTCCCTGCTGCTACAAAAAGAACTGTCCTGTTCCTCTCTAAGCCAAACCTACCATAAGTATCGATTCCAATTCCTTCTTATCTTCTTAAGTTCATTGCTTTGGCTCTCGTCTGTTTTCCCTCCTACCCTCGGATTTTCTCACCAAGTTGAAACATACTCTAAGTTTCCCATTTGTTAAAAAGAAGAAAAAAAAGCTCCCGTGGCCCAGCATCTGCCTCCATCCAATAACTTTTATTTCGTTTCCCTCTATTGCAAAAATTACCGAGAGAGGGACCTTATTCTCACTGCTTCCACCTTTTAACTCCCTCTGTTTTCTCCTCTCCTGAACCCAGTTAAACCTCCATTTCCTGTATTCCACTAAAAATGCACTTTCCAAACTAGTGAGTAACCCCCGTGGGGCCAGATCCAAAGGTCTATTCCCAGTTTTTATTTTGTTCAACCTCCAAGCAGCATTTGACGTGGTTGATCCAGTTTTCAGGACATGGCCTCTCCTGGTTTTTCCCTCCCTCCCTGTAGCTGCAAATAACACTCACACACTGCTTTTCTTCTCTTTCATCTGGATCTCTATACTCTGAGGTCCTCAGTGTTTCTAGTTCTCTTTCTCTGTACTCACTCCAATAATGCTTATATCCAAGTTTCTAACTTTAAATACATCTATACAATGAAAACTCAAAACTTATATATCTAACCAAGCTCTTGCCCCTAAATGCTAGACCCTAATTTCCATAGGCTGATTTGACATCTCTATTTTAATTTCTAATAGTCATCCTAAACATAGCTAGGCCAAAACATAATATTTAATTCATCCCTCCGTCCCCACCTTCTGAGTTTTCCCATGTCCTTCCAATCTCAAATAGTATAAGTATCACAATTTATTCAGTTGCTTAAACCACAAACCAACAAATCATTACTTATTCTTATTTTCTCCTTATATTTTCTCTATATATGTAGAAAATCTATTTTCCTCCTTATATTTATATATATTTATATTTTATATTATATATTTATATTTTCTACATTATATATATTTTACATATTTTTATATTTATATTTTATATTTATATATTATGTATATATATTTTTTCTTTCTATCTACCTATCTATAGCAGTGTAACTTACCAGCAAATATTATTGGTTTTATCTGTAAAATAAATCTTGGATCCAAGCACTTCCCTCCACCCTCCAAATCCATTTGGAATCCAAGCAATGCTCTCCATCCTCACTGCAAACCATTCTCTGGTCTAAACCAACTCTGTCTCTTGCCTGGAATTTCACAGTAACCTCTTCATTGATCTCCTGCTTATACATCTATCCCATCTTTCTGAGATCTATTCTCCATGGAATTATAGCAATCTTTAGAAATCATACTAAAAACAAGTTAATAATAAAATTTTGTGTTTCCACAGAAGGAAGTTGAATGACAAAATTGCCCACCACCACTCCTCCTATTTCAGCATTGTAATGGAGTCATGAGCAATGCAGTAAAACTGGAAAAGGGAACATATGTGTAAAGCTTGGAAGGGAAGATGCCTCTTGTACTTATTTTCAAATAATATGATTTTCTATATAGAAAAATCACATAGACTAATGAAAAAAACAACAATTCTTCGTATAAATACTTATAGCAGAAACTGATAGTTGTGCTCCAATAACTGTTCTCCACCTCTTACATGATAATAAAATTATCTTGGGCCTATAATCACCCAAGTAAGGGCAACCACACCCAATATCTCTTACAGCTAGGTTCTAGTGAAGAAGATACAAAGAGCAGTGGTATGTATGGTTTCTGGACTGTGTTCTTTTTTTTTTTTTTTTAAGGTTATATTTATTTATTTGAGAGAGAGAGTGAGCGAGAGAGAGGGAAGGAGCAAGGGGAGGAGCAAGAGGGAGAAGAAGAAGCAGACTCCCTGCTGAGCAAGGGCCTACACAGGCTCGATCCCAGGACCCTGAGATCATGACCTGAGCCAAAGGCAGACACTTAACTGAGCTATCCAAGTGCCTCTGGGCTTTGCTCTAAATGAGAAGAAACATGCTCTTTTATCTTCCCTCCTCCTGCTGTTTGGAATACAAATATGCCAGTGGAAGCTGAAGTACTTATCTTTTTTTTTTTTAAGATTTTATTATTTTACTTGACACAGAGAGAAAGAGCACAGGTAGGCGGAATGGTAGGCAGAAGGAGCGGGAGAAGCAGGCTCCCCGCTGAGCAGAGAGCCCCAGGACATGGGGCTCAATCCCAGGCCCCCAGGATCATGACCTGAGCCAAAGGCAGACGCTTAACCTACTGAGCCACCCAGGCGCCCCCTGAAGTACTTATCTTGGCACAAGAGAACAAAGAATATCAAAGAAATCACATAGGAAAGTCTTAGACCTCTGAACTCTTTGTAGAGTGAAGCTACTCTGCCAACTCAGATATTAAGACCCTGTGATTTTAATGTGCCTGTGATAGCAGCCAGATGTATGTAATCTACTAATACATCAACAATGCATCATCAACTAAATACATCAAATAAATAGGCAAATATTAACACTATTTTGTCATTGTTTCAGAATATTATTTTCCTTTTTAAATAAATAAAATCTTAAAGATAAAACTGATGTGTCTCATGTGCCCTTCATCAATCTCATTTTTGCCTCCTTCTCTCAAAAGGTTATCCTTGTCATAAAACATGTTTTTATTAAGAACATAATTTATATCATTATTAAATATTAATGTTTCCTTAAACTATGTAGAATGTCACATTGTGTTTATTTCTAAATGTCCCTTTAATGTTTTACACAATATGTAACATTACATACACGACTTACCTTTTCACTCCACATTATTTTTTAAAATGCTAATCATGTTATTATATATTAATGTAGTTCATGCATAATATTTTATAGTATAATACTGTATGAAAGTAGGACAGTTTATTTACTGAGATCCTGAATTTTTTCTTTTGTTTGATGATATATGTATATCTGTAACAGAGTTTGGCAAAATATAGGTATTTAACAAAAATTTGTGTAGTAAGTGAAATAATTCATTTCCATGATTATAGGCATTTGAGTTGCTCCAAGTTTTTGTCATTACAAATGAGGCAATAGTGAATATATTTGAGCATGTCTCAGCATTCAAAGTAGCTGTGAGAATTCTTTAATAGCTATCCTCTGAAATACAAATGATCATATGAAGCATATGAGTAGCTTTGACTTGACTGTCAAGTTACCCTCCAAAGTTCGTGAGAACTTTCCTTCCACCACATCTTCACCAACAAGTTTCTCTTAGGAGAACTTCATTAATAAGTGTTACAGGCTAGAAGTGTTTCTTCCAAATACATATGGTGAAGGCCTATCCCCAGTATCTCAGAAGGTGACTGTATTTGAAGACAGAGTCTTTAAAGAGGTATTTCAGGTTAAATGAGGTCATTGGGGTGGATCCTCATCCAATATGACTGGTGTCGTCATAAAAAGAGGAGATTAGGACACAGACACACACAGAAAGAGGACCGTGTGAAGACACAGGAGAAGACAGCCATCCACAATCCAAGGAGAGAGGCCTTGCTGATACCTTGTTCTCAGGTTTCTAGCCTCCAGAATTGTAAGAAATTACATTTCTATTGTTTAAGCTACCCAGTCTGTGGTACTTTGTTGTGATGGTCTTTGTAAACTAATACAAAAAGTAACTTGCAGTGAATTCTCATCTAATGTTCTGAAATGACTTTTCTCTATGTTTTTAAACATATCACCATATTATTTAAATAATACAAACAACCCAACACTTAGTTACAGGCCTCTTTGAATCACATACACTCTCATGGAAGAGTATGTATAAAAAGTAACCAAGAATGATTCTTAAAGTTTAGTAGATTTTACTTTTTTTCCCTTAAGTGAGGAAATTAAATCTTTTTCAATGTGCTGATGCTAATAAGATTTATAATAAAAATTCTGATTTGTAACTTCATCAGTCACATGAAGTGATTGCAATGCTCCCATTATAATTTCAAATGTCTTTATTCTGGAAGCCCTGAAGTTTTAATTCAAAATATAGGGGATGAGTTGCCAATGTTGCTATAAAGTAGCTTAAATGTCTTCATGAAAAGCAGTGTTAATCTTAAAAGCAAAGTGATACACAGAGTGTGTGATTATGGAGTATTTCTACAATATCCATATGCCCAAGTAGACTTCTCAAAGTTTCTAATTTTAAATCTAAGATGTAGAGATGCCATTCAACCATTTTTTCAGTGCCACGGTTGAGGCAATGGTCCTCATAATCCACCATTTTGCTTCATTCAGGGGCAAAAGAATTGAGCAATGAGCAAAGATAACCCTGGGACAAGGTGCTATTCATTTCTATAGTGTAATCTGTCTCCTGCTGCTTCTGCTTATTACTGCCCTCACTTCATTTTATTTCCCTTAGGAATGTGCCTGCAGCTTGGCCAGGGTAGTAGAATTATCACTAAAATCAGTCCCATTGCTGCTTGACCAATGAATAAGAGCCTGATGATTCCTTGATCCCTGTTTGGATTTGTACATTTTATCAATTGTTAATGTGGCCTCTGCCTGACGTTCCCCATCCCCCACCATTACACATCCTTAGAAAAGGAAAAGCAGATACTTCAAGTTCTAGTATAGGGATGGAAATGCTCTGTCATTCTGTCCCTCCTGTTTCTCTTTTTTTTTCTGTTCTTAAATCCACCACAGTAGAATCTATTATTTAGAGACAATTATTTGGGTATTAGGTTATTTTGAATGAGTAAATTGAACTTGTTGGCTTGATAGACTTTGACTTGCCTCATTTCAGCTTCTACTTGCACTAAATTCTTTCTCTACTAATAGAGATCAGACTTTCTGTTAGTTCCTTATGCAATTTCTAGCCATATGGGGACTGACAAGGTGTCTATATCTGTGCTATGTGGCAGAAACCTGTAAGACATGGGATTTGGAAACAGAGAGCCTAGGTTTGAATTTCTTTTCCACTGATTGTTTGCTATGTGATTTTATTCAAATTATTTAACAGACACTCAATTCCCTCATTCGTAAAATGGAAGTGATAATAATCATTTAAAAAAAATGTCTTCATAAAGCTGTGAGAAGTAAATGAAACAATAGCACAATACAGAGCACATAGTGAGCACTCAGTTTATGCTATTATTTTGTTATTATCATTCAGATTTTAAGGACTTTTACTAACCCATTAAACCTTTATTGAAACTTACTGCTTGCTAGGCATGGTGCTTGGTGCTGGCAATGTCTAGATGAGTAAGACAGAACACTTCCGGGAAAATAACTTGCCTAAAGGGGGAATCAGACAAAGCACAGATAACTGCGATGCAGCACAATAACCATGATAGAGGCTTATGAAAAGAACTTGAGGAGAAACCTCTCCATACTACCCCACACATATACCTGACACTCCCTACCCAGCTTCTCCGGTTATTTCTTTTCAAATGTCATTATTACCATGTTACATGTTTTCATCACCTATTTGTTCATTGTCTGTAAATTCCTACTAGGATATAAGCCCATGGAAGAAAGAGATTTCTGTCATTTCGTTTACTGTTGCCACATGAATACTGAAAACATTACTTGGCACATTGTAAGTTCACAGGAAATAATTGGAGAGGGAATGACTTACCTGTGCTTTCCAATTTCGTGCCATTCTCATTGAATGACCAGAGTTTCCTCCTTTAGGCTCTTTTATTGTTCTAGAAGATAAGACTGAACATGTAACTTCTCAATTTAAAACACTGTTCTAAGAGCTTCAGATGAAGAAATATAGTACATATATATATGTGTGTGTTTTTACATATATATATATATATATATATATGTCAGTTTTTCAGATGTCATAGATCTGAAGAGAAATAGCTCAGTCACTGAATGGGAAGCCACAAGCAAGATCTAAAAAGATGGAATTGAAAGGAAGTAAGTTTAAATTCTTACATTCATGGTCAAACTAGAAATATATAGGACCAGGGAGACTTTGCTTAATAGCAATTAATTGAAAACAAGAGGTAAGATATTTAGCTCATTGCAAAGATATAATGAACAAGGGGCTTGCCAAACTAAGCTAAGGAAAAAGTATGCTTTCAGTCTGCTTAGTGAAGAACTAGGATTGAACTTTCCCACTCTATTATGTTCCAGTGAGTCAACAATTGAGGAACTGTGCTGACTTTTGAGATCAAAAATTGACAATAGCGCTGAATGTCCTGGAGACCAGCTCGTATAAATAATGAGCATATGGAGTGTGTTTGGCCTGAAAGAGAAAAGATTTAGGGGAAAATATGATTGCTGTTTTCAAATATTTGATGGACCATTTTCCCTAAGAGTTTTACATTTGTTCTAATAATTGAGTAGTGGTATGGCATAATAGTCAAAGGGAACTGATTTCAGTTCTAGGACAGACATGAACTACCTGTTATTTTAGTTGCTGCACCCTCAGTATTCCAGTATCACAAAAAAAAAAATAGTAAAGCTTACATTATATGGCTTTTGTGATGGTTAAAAATACCATTGGCTAAACCTATGTCACATACTAGGTTTTCTATAGATCATAACTACATGGTTCCCAATGGAGGAAGTAGTACTAATGGAGTTACAGCAAAACTCAGAACAATTAAGTTGTTCAAACATGGAATCAACATGATCACTGGAAGAACCTCAATAACTAAATGGCTACGCACCATCAATTTTGCAAAGTCCCTTTCAATGCCATGATTATAATACCTACTGTAGTCTCTATCACTACAGTGGAGGCTATTCTAGGAACATGTAATATAAAACAAATCCAATAAAGACATAGAATGTTTCCAAATAAATACTATTAGGGTACATATAGATATTACTAAATATAAGGGGAAAATCAACTTTCATGTGTCAGTATAAAGGTCTTAAGAGACTGGGCAGGCTTGAATCCTAACTGTGTCATTTAGCAGCGTTGAACTCTTAGGCAAATTCTCAATCTCTCTTAACTTCCATCAGAGTAAATTGGAGGTGATATCTTCTCACAGTTATTGAGAGTGATTATCCTGCCCTTGGTGTATAATCTAGCACATTGCAGTCGCTCAGTAAAGAATCATATCTCCCTTGTTACTCCCCAGAGAAATAACAATTATGATCACTTGTCTTCTCTTTCTTAAAATAGAGACCAGAATGCAGTAGTGATGTAGTAGCCAAATGAGATTCGAGAAAATGCTCATAGTTGTCTGAAACTAAGAGTAATCAATTGATAAGTGGGATATAAAAAAAACGATTGGGGCAAAAAAATCAGTCAATAAGGATTTGATGCAAGTCTATCATTGATTCTATCACCTTGAGCAAGTCATTGGACACTTACCTCTCCATACAGGGCAAATGATGAAGATGCTCTTAAACAAACTGAAGAATAAACACAGAAAAATATGAATGGTGCAATGTACAGACATGCTTTTACTCAATAAATTTTACATTTCATTTAAAAATGGCTAAGTGTATTATTTGCATGTAAATAAGAGAAAGACAGTGAAAAATAAATAGAAAATAGTTGTCTATGAAAGACTTTATTTCTTCTAAACAATAATCAGTTTTAATAATAAAGGTCTTTGTTTTTATAGGAAAAATTAAACAAGCACATTAAAATTTTCAATGAGTTAGTTCTAAAAGTATTGTTATACATTTTGTAATTATGTAATTCATTTGAGTCTTTCTTGTTGGTTTGTAAGTAATATTGGGGAGGAAAATACCTCTCTTATTTATTCTATATCTTGAGTTCTATATGAATACATGTTCTCTGATTATACTTTGGATGAATAAGTAAACTAATTGAACAGCCCACATAAAAGTTTGGCTCAGAGATGCACTGGCAACCCAGTCCCACTTTCTCCCTTAACCCCACCCTAACTGGGCTTAATATACACCTGCTTCCCATTGCAGGTTTTTTTATGTCAGCTTTATTTTTCTTGATTCAGCTTTCTGAACAAAAATTCACCATCTTATTCTTTCACCCACAATGTCTGGGAGATAGTAGCCATCAAGAAGTGTTCTATGAATGACAAAGCAGTGGACCTGATAATTGCAGGGAGGAGAATTGTTGATGTTGACAAACAAGCTTCAGGCAATATTCCAACTCTGATTGTGAGATATCTCCACTGCTTCTGCATTGAATCATTATAGACATCTTTCCCACATTTCCTTTTCTGTTACACATGCCTAAAAACATACTCAAAAGCAAGAGTTATATTTAAAGTTTCCAGCAACTGCTATAGAGCGACTAATCAAACTAGAAGCCATCCACATGCTAGTTAGAGCAAAGTCCTAAAGGCCTCTTACAGTGCTAAACATTATTTTGTAGATGCAGAATAGTCAGCTGGGCTGGAGGGGGTTCTGGGGGGAAGAAACCAACTGGTAAACCAGAGTGGGGAAGGGGAAACTAGAAGGCATTGAATAGTGACTATTTACCCAGTGGAATGGAAATATTTCAAAATCTTAACAATCAGTATGGCTATGCTAGAACATACTGGTTGAATTTCAGCTCTGCTTAGCAACATGTATTAATAAAAGAATTGGCAGAATGTCAACAAGTTCTACAAATTGAAATCCTGCCAATTCTTTTTGACTACCACAACTCTTAACAATCTCTGTTAACATCCCTTTTCTTGAAGAATGCAGACTGGAAAATGAATGGGGAATTTTAGTATCTGCAGAAATGTGAATGGTATAACTCACTATTTTACAGAAGCTTGATTTATAGGAAGGGAATGGGAAATTAAGTGTGAGATTTAAAATTGCAATCTCTTGGGATCTTTTCTACTTTTCAAAAGAGAGGCAGGTCAGGTCAGAATTTTATTATTTTTGGCTAAAGGCCAATGAATGTCTTACAATGTGATCTTAACATGTTACAAAAAAATCAAATCAGAATAAAGTTAGAATGAGATTCTAGGGGTGCCTGGGTGGCTCAGTCGTTAAGTGTCTGCCTTCAGCTCAGGTCATGATCCCAGGGTCCTGGGATCGAGGCCTGCTTCGGGCTCCCTGTTCAGCGGAGAGTCTGCTTCTCCCTCTCCCACCCCCTCTGCTTGTGTTCCCTCTCTCACCGTGACTCTCTCTGTCAATAAATAAAATCTTAAAAAAAAAAAAAAAATGAGATTCTAAGCACAAAAGTTGAAAACAATGAATCGTGGATCACTACATCCAAAACTAATGATGTATTGTATGGTGACTAACATAACATAATAAAATAAAATTAAAAAAATATGTTGGTAATAAGAGTTGATAGTTAATTTCTAAAGAGATACAGCAGTCTAATACTTCACTGTTGTTTTAACTTGTAGTGTCTTAACTTTTCACTAGCTGCTTTAAACGTCACGCATGAAGAGAGACTTTATATTCTACCATAGTTAGAAGTAGAGAATTACTTTTTTCTTAAATTTTTCAAATCATAACTGCACCCAAGAAGCTTCTTATATGATCACAGATTCATGAAGAAGAATCCGTGGATACCTAAAAAGGATCTTAACTCAGAGATTTCAAAGTTACCTACTTATTAGTTTGGATGTGTTTCATTTTTTACTCTCAATGATAGACCTGTATCATGACATTTTGCAGCTGAAAAAGTTAAAACTAACCAAGTAAAATTATCTATTTCAATTTATATTTAAATACTTTAAATCAGGTGAATGCGAAAGATTATATCTTTTATAAATACTTTTAATAACATTTATTCCTGGTGGAAATTGGAGTATATGCAAATCCCTCATAGAGCGGGACAAATTATAGCAAGCATGTCAACTTAAATAATGTGTATTATATAGAACACAATCAAAATGCATTTATAAAATATGCAAGCCCTTTTTATGTTAAATAATTCCTTTCCAAACTGGTAAAAACAAATAAGCAAATAAACCAAAATTTCCATAAAATAAGAATAAAATAATTTGTTTGAATTTGAGCATTCTAAAAGAGCCAAGAACATATATAAACTGGTTTTAAGTGCATTTTAAAAAACTTTCTGATAAAATAAGTTCCTATCCAAAAAAAAAAGGGGGCTCATCATGTGCTATTAGTTTAACAGTCTCATTATTTATTTCTTGAATTTCCTCAAATGGTTAATTAGTTCCTAAACAAACAAGCTTTGAACACATTTTTTTTTTCTTACATTGGGAAAAGTAATTGCTATTCAGATTCCTGAAATAGTCTTAGAGTATGCAGTGAATTGAATTCACTTCATTTGTACATACGGCGTCATGGTGATTTGGGAGGGAAGTGGAAGGAAGCTTTTCTTCCATTGGTGCCTTGATCCTGATCTCCTGAATCACTGAGACCTTGAAATCACTGCTTGGAATGGCAGTTTAGGGAGGAAATTGATGTAATGTCTGCTTCTTATTACCCATTTCATAGTTAGGGAATGTAGTCTCATATCAACAATATATCTCAGTTTTAATTCCATATGCCTGCGAATTTCGTTCCTTTAGACGCTCTAGACAAATGAAGTCCACATTCCTTAGCTTCGTTGGGAAATTTTGGTGGCCCCTCAATCTTTCTAAATTTATTGATCATTAACAGATTTTTTGAGTCCTTCACTTCACTTAAACTGATCTGCTTACACCACCTCTTCCCAGTAGAACAAGGCACATCACTTCCAGTTTTTGCTACAACTACCCTCACGGGGAAAAAAAAAGTATGGGCCAGGATCTGGGGTGTTAATTAAATCCTACACTTATTTCAATATTCTTCTATTAGCAAAGCTTCCCAGGCTGCTTTAGGTTTGTGGCATGTACAAGTTATGTTCTTACATCACCTTCTTTCACTCTTGGAACAAAAGCCGCTTGAGAGGGGATCTATGTCATATATTTTGCATCACAGCACCTCCCTAACAGAATGTGAAAATAGAGAAGGTGCTTAGTGAAGCCCAGATTTGCCTTATCCATACCAGCATCTCTGCATTGCTATATAATATATATATATATATATATATATATATATATCCATATCTGCCTCTCTACATTGCTATTTAATGTCTATATATATATATATTTATCCATATCTGCATCTCTACATTGCTATATAATTAAAGCAACAGTGATGAAGAGGAAGGAATGATGATAGGAGAATTGCCTCTGTTTTATCAATTTTCAGGGTGCCTTCTATATTTTTAGTGAAAAACATAATTCATAGCAAGAATGAAAAAAACAAATTAGCAACTGCTCCCCACGGTAGTTATTAGCGCTGGTCACCATTACGTATGGCTCTGCCTTCCAGGAATGTGGTAGGATTACATTTTCTGGCCATCTTGTAGTTGGAAAGGACGGTAACTCTGTCTTGTAAATTGTGTGTGAAGATGTCACTTCCTGGCCAGAGCATTTACCCGAAGGTAAAAGGATAACTTCTCTTTCCTTCTGACTCACTCACCAGCAGCACATGGGATGGGGGGTGCTGTATCGTCCAGGCTGTCTTAATGAGCAGAACTCCCTTGCCTGAATGAGAGGATCACAGGAGTGAGAAAAACGTCTTTGAGATTTAAAACCCTGAGATTTGGGAATTACTTTTTATCCTGGTATAATTTAACCTACCTCATGTATAACTTTACCTCAAATTTCAGGCCTCATATAATTAGTTGGGTGTATATCTTTCCACATTTTGGTTCCCACTTATGAAAAAAGTGTGAACATATATGCTTATATATGTATAGGGCATTTTTACAATCAAAATGAGATTATATTGATCTCACTGATTTACAGAATTTTACAAAAATAGGATTATATTGCATACATTATACTTTGATTCTACAGGAAAGATTTTATGCAAAATAATTGATGCACTCTATATTTAATAATTCTGAGAAATGCTTATTTTATAATTAAGATAAAATTTTCTTACATAATGGAACAGGATTTTCAGGGAACTATGTCTTTTGTAAAAATTGCTCTTAATTTAGGAAGATAATGCTATTCATAATTAGGTTTAATATATATAGCATTTCTGTTTTTTCTCATTGTATGATTTTCTTTTCTAAATTTGAATTATTTTTACTTTGAGGTATATGAAAAATATAAACAAGGAAATGTAGTTAGCAAGAAAACCTTTATACAAGTTTTTAGAATTGCATCTAGTAAACAAAGTAGTTTACAATAAAATACTGCTTAACTTTCATACTCTGAGGCTATAATTTTACCATTTTAAGCTTTTCAAGTTTCATATAAATGTTAGATTATTTATTTTTTTTTAAACTTTATTTATTTATTTGACAGAGAGAGATAGAGAGAGCAGGAACACAAGCAGGGGGAGTGGAAGAGGGAGAAGCAGGCCTCCCGCCAAGCAGGGAGCCCAATGCAGGACTCGATCTCAGGACACTGGGATCACGACCTGAGCCGAAGGCAGACACTTAATGAATAGCCACCCAGGCGCCCCTAAATGTTAGATTATTTTACAAATATTTGCTTTGTTTCTATTTTCACAAGTTTTATTGAATGCCTATGTAAAACATTGCCGAATTATGGTCAGACCAAATAAATATTATTTTAGTTCTGGGAACTAGGTAAGTTGCCATGTACATTAAGTTTGGTGTATGGATGGTGCCTTGAAAAGTCCCTGCTCCTAATAAAAATACAGTAATTCCAAGAAGATAAGACCTATATCTGAAATCATTTAAGAACAGGAAATTATATAATTAAGTGCTAATCACTGCTACTTGTGATATTTTAAAATAAATTTCTCTCACATTTCAGGTAAAACTTTATCTTTCAAGAAGGAAATGCAAAGATGATGTAACTTTTATGGAAAAAAAAGAAACTTTCAAGAAGATGATTTTCTGAAATTCGTTTGTAACATGATTTCTTGAAATATGCAGTATCTTGGTACATACTGTATAATGGCATAGAAAAATCAATCATTATTCCTCTGTGACTTAGGAGATCGAAACATAACTGAAAACTTTTAAGTTGCAAATTTATCATTTCTTACTATCTACAGAAATAATTAAAAGTATACAAAATGTATAATTTCATTCATCATTTGCCATTAGTAAAGCGTTAAACTAACATTGACATACAGTTACACATATACTTTATTTTTACATTATTCAAATACATAAGCAAGCCCAATTACAGGATACTTTGGCTGTTTACTTTGTAATATTACATATTTCTTACCCATAAGAAACACAGAAATATAGAGGGGAACACAGGGTATAGAGAGGCTTTTATTTTCTTATATGTCAATCATGTGAAAAGTCATTCGTAGGATAAAAAATAATTTTGTAAGGATATGGGCCTCCACCCCAGCACAATATTTTTATATTCTCAAGAAACAATGCTGATAAAAAGGGAAACTTTGTTGGCTATTTTAGAAAACTGATCAAGTTCACTGATGAAGAGCACTGCCTAATTCTAGAAGGCAGGTAAGCCCAATGAGGGCACCTGTTTGGATTTTTGTTTTTGATCAATGAAGGTATAACTTCTGGGTTAGAATAACATGCATTCATTCTTTTTTTTTTTTTTTTTTAAGATTTTATTTATTTATTTTGACAGAGAAAGAGACACAGCGAAAGAGAGAACACAAGCAGGGGCAGCGGGAAAGGGAGAAGCAGGCTCCCTGCGGAGCAGGGAGCCCGATGCGGGGCTCGATTCCAGGACCCTGGGATCATGACCCGAGCAGAAGGCAGACGCTTAACGAGTGAGCCACCCAGGCGCCCCAACATGCATTCATTCAAGCTAATGAAGGTTTTAAGCCCCTATTCCTGCACAGGGAGAGAAGACACCATCCATACACACCAAACACTATGTCACAAAAGTGAAAAAGAAAAAAAGGAACGAAAGAAAGAGATTTTCAAGTAGGACACTTTCACCATTCCTATAAAATATTTCATACAGAAAACTACCACCAAAAAGACAGCTTTAATAGTGCCCCAAACCCTTGATCACTCTCTCCAAAAACATTTTCTTTAGCAGTACAGTTCAGTACTCTCCAATGAAATGAGAGAAGCAAGCTTAAAGAATAATTCTTCCAACTGCTTAGAGTTTGTCTTAAAACATCAACTGGATGTCAAAACTCATGTCTCAGGAAGGAGAAGTTTTCCCGAAGGCACTGGTGGAAAGACAACTCATAAGCAGGTATGGCATTTAGGGTAAGAGAAAAATGATGTAACAACGGGATAAGTATCTCTACCTACAATATTTCTTATCTCCCCGTCTTGGGAGCTTAGCAAACTTACTACAAGGGCATTGCCTTATTGAGAACAAGTGATGGAGTCTTTTTTAGAATAGGTGAGTTGCATTTGAATACTGTGACAAAAATTCATATAAGCCACTATCTTTTTTTTTTGCAAGCCACTGTCTAATGTATTTATAAAATGTGAGTGTGTATAAATATATAAATGTAACATAAACATGAGTGTAATAAATGTATAATATGAAATCCAAATTGTCTCTTTTGTTTATTCAGTCACTTAGTTCTTTTTTTTTTTTTAAAGATTTCATTTATTTATTTATTTGAGAGAGAGAGAAACAGCATGAGAGGGGATAGGGTCAGAGGGAGAAGCAGGCTCCCCGCTGAGCCGGGAGCCCGATGTGGGACTCGATCCCAGGACTCCGGGATCATGACCTGAGCCGAAGGCAGTCACTTAACCAACTGAGCCACCCAAACGCCCCAGTCACTTAGTTCTTAATGAAAATATTAACAATCATGCGGCCTGTTTTTACATACCTGCTGTGTGTCAGCAAGGACTGGTAGTTTGACGTTATCTTATTTAATTCTGCCAACCACCTTAAATGATTCATTTTTCTCAATTTACACATAGTGAACTTGAGGACCAGACAGGTTACATAAGCTGTTCAAGGTCATACAACTAGTAAAGATATGTGGTTTACAAATCTCTATTTATTCCACTGTCTCACTGAAATTAACTCAATGTCAAGATAAACATGAATTATTATTATTGCTATTGTATAGAGTGTGCCAGAGACTTAACAAAAATATTTTTCTAATGTATTGTTTAATCCTCTCAACATCCCAATATTATTTTCACCATAAAAAGAAAAAAAAAAACTATACCAAGGCACAAAGTGGTGGTGAAGTCACTAGCCCTAATCTCACGTGGCTAGAAAGTGCTACAGCTGTGATTAGATCCAAGGCAGACAGAAGCTAGAGCCCACAGGATACTGTAAGTAAAGTTAAGACTCTGGGTATGAACACACAAGAAAGAAGGTGTGAACAATTATTAAGTAAATTTTTTTTTACATTGGTAAATGTCCCAGTTATATTAGGTAGCTGGTTCAATATTCTGCTACACTTCTCCTGTCCAGAGAGTAACAAAAAACAGTATAATCTCTATTGAAATCTTGTTGTTCCTTTACGATCAATAAAATTATGCTGAACTCAAGTCAGAAACAATCTCTGGGCCCAAATGATGGTGTTCTGTTTTTGCTTAAGTGCTACTGTGAAGGTTTAGAAAAAAATACCCTGAACTCATAGACCAAGAAGGAGAGGAGAGGGAGAGATCCTGAAAAGCTTTTTAACCACATATTCTTTAGTGTACTAATTCTTAGATATCAGGAGAGGTGGAGAGGTAAAAATAAATAAAAAGAAGTACATGCACCCAAAAGCTCTGCAGCAAGTGCCTCGGGCAGCAAAGCAAAAAGTGTTGTGACGGTTAATTTTATGTATCCGCTTGGCTATGCTACACTACAGGATCCAGTTATTTAATCAAACACTCTTCTAGGTGTTGCTGTGAAGGTATTTTGTAGATGTAGTTAACCCGTACAATCAGTTGACTTTAAGTAAAGGAGATTATACTCTATAATATGAGGGCACAGTGTGCAATCGGTTGTAAGCCTTAAGAGAACAAACTCCAGTTCCCTGGAGAAGAAGAAATCCGGTTTGAAGATTCCAGTACCAACTTCTGTCTGAGCTTCCAGCTCACAGACTTCCAGCCTCCGCGACTGTGTGAGCAACTCCTTAAAATAAATCATATAAAAGATCTGTTTTATAACTTATAAAATATATATATTCTTTTTCTGTAGAGAACCCTGAGTGATACAAGTGTTTATTTTAACCTTGCTCAACTACAATGCCATTAATATTCATCAATAATAAAGCACTGAGAGGACAAAGCCAACTGCAGATAGGTCTATCTCACAGCATCTGCCGTTGTCTGCAAATATCATCCAATGCTTGGATTCAAAGATTCTGTTAAAAAATATAACTTATGGGGGCACCTGGGTGGCACAGTCCGTTAAGTGCCTGACTCTTGGTTTCAGCTCAGGTCATGATCTCGTGTTTGTGGGATCGAGCCCCCTATGTGGTGCTCTGCTCTCAGTGGGGAGTCTGCTTCAGATTCTCTCTCCCTCTCCCTCTCATGCACTCTCTCTCTCTCAAATAAAATCTTTTTTAAAAAATGAAACATGTTATTTTCAGACTACTGACCCTATTTTACAAACAATACATTTTTATTTGGCCACTGATGCCTAGGACTCAGCTTTGTGATCTATGGTATTTGGGGAAGGAAACAGTTTCTTTTATCAAAGAGGTATTTCTGGGATTTTTTTCTGGGATGCTGAGGAAAACTATAGATAAATACTTTTTATACAAGTAGATCTAAATAAAAACAATGAAAAAATTAAGATTTTTAAAAATTGTGGTTTCATAACAACATTTATCTTGACCATTGCTTAAGTTAAAATGCTAACCAGTTGTTTGATCTATTTGATATGTTAAAGTAAGGTATTGAATAAATATCCCTTTCATTGCTATTATTCAAATTTCAAGTAGGCTGGATTTATAGGAAGATGTTTTACTCTGAAGATCTTATACAATGCAAATGACTTTTCTATAAAAATTAGTATAAATTCACTATGGTAATTTTAATAAGAGTATAACAAAATATTTACTATATCTCTATTTTGCATGTGAATTATTACTTTAAAACTAAGATATAACCCAAGTTCTCTCTCTATAGTTGAATAACTAAGTGACATGTCTTCAGAAGAGCCCACCAATGACTATAAATTGATATTACAATTAAAAATCAATGTGTACAAATTATTTCAGACAGAGGGCAGTGCAAGTGATATTATAAAACAATACAATAATCAATGAAAATGTTATTTCCTATATTTCATGATGTCTTTAATTAGAATTACATTTTTTTATTTGAAAAGAAGCAAGCCACACAGCCAGAGTCTCATTATTAAAAAAAAAAATGTCCAGCAGTAAAGAGTATTTAATTAGCAAAGAATGATGAGCTGATTGTACATTTACAAAATGTTCTTTTAAGTAAGATCTGTGAAGTAAAGAAAAATAAAAGAAGTCTCAATATATAGACAAAAACAGTCACTGTCCAGTGCTGGGTTGAACCCAGTATTTCTCCAATTTATTTAAGATGAAACCCCAGATTAGGCAACCCTAACAACAAAGTCAAAGTTAATTAGTCTTAACTAATAGACAAGTAGTAAACTGCTTGAGGTCAGCTCCACCCTCAAGAAAGTGGACATTAGTGGGAGGTTTTTAAAGCAGTGTCTGTTTTCATAGGCAGTGCAGGGAAAGGCTAAGCCAATAAAATGTAATGGTCCCAGTTTATATTTTAATAGCAACCTCCAAAGGACAGAACAATTCCCTGAGATTTGAAGGCAAAGCTTTGTACCAAGTTAAAAATGAGACACAAGCAAAGAAAATTGCTGTCTTCTCACTTCCATCCTGAGCACTGAATATAACAAGTGCATAGCAATCAAGCACATACCAGTCATTGGCTTTTGGGGTCAGAACCATTCATGCCATGGGCCGTGTAGAGACCCCAGAGACCACCTTGGGGCTCCCTCAGTTTACCCAGTGGGTAAATCACAAGAGGTTCACCTTGATCTGTGTTTAGGGAGAGAGAAACATCAATCTAAGAATCTTGGGATGCTGTTGGGAAATGTTAGTCTTGAGCAGCTGTAGTCAATTACGGCTTCATTTTCTCTCCAGTCGTCTTTGGTTGCATGCCATAACTGCATGGGGCATTGAGGTTTATGGCTCTAAAATAGCCTTGTCATTTTGTGAAGCCTAACAGAGCAAAGAGGTTTGAGAAATGGTTAAAAATATGTTACTTAGAAAGCTGCTTCAATCAGATTATTCCTTTCTCTCTTTCTCTTTTTACCAGTATCCCGATAGTCCTCAAGCATCTAGTAAGTAAACATTGATGGTACCAATTTGATAAGCAAAATAAAAGCTTTAAAAAATCTTTGTTTTGCTTTGTTTACAAGGTGTTTTTGCTGCATACTAGGGTAAATTAATCCAATAAATGGTATATTTATTGTCCCCCCCCAGGCACTTATGGGGGACACTAGGGCAGAGATGTTATAAATTGTTCACAAAGAGGGTATGGGCTACAACTTTCATCAGCTTCAAAATTTTCATTTTACTCCCAGCAAGAAGTACTAATGATTTGTTTTACTGCCATATTTTTCATTTATGTCATCCCTTAACATTCGAGGAAAATCAAGTCATAAAATCATGGACCATTCATGTATTCATTGCCAGCAAGCCCATCGCTGGGTACACACAACTGAATACTTAAGAGTGGGGGGAAAAAAAGAGTTGTCCACTAAGAAACAGCTAGTGCTTTATAGATTCAATTATTTTTTTTTAAAGATTTTATTTATTTATTTGACAGAGAGAGAGATAGCGAGAGCAGGAACAGAAGCAGGGGGAGTGGGAGAGGGAGAAGCAGGCTTCCCGCAGAGCAGGGAGCCCGATGTGGGGCTCAATCCCAGGACCCTGGGACCATGACCTGAGCCGAAGGCAGACGCTTAACGACTGAGCCACCCAGGCGCCCTATAGATTCAATTATTTAACTGACTATTAAGTACACATATCTAAACAAGTTTTAGTTTATTGAGAAAGAAATCATGTGGAATTCTGGAAGCCAGTGGCTTGAAAAAATTCTACTAATTTGCTGCAGACTGCCGGAGCAACAGCATATTTTTCCACTGGTGTTCGATGTAATTGCAATGGTGATGGGGTTCAGACTTTCCTCCATGTGAAATTTGTCTTTCATCCAATCAACGCAAACAACTAATGCACTGCAAGGTATATTATATTCCATCCACTTCCCAATAAAGTCAGTGGTGTCCAATCAGACACCTATTGTTAGCAGAGAATCTGAAATTGATACAATCATCACATTGATCCAAAGTTGTCAATCATCCTACATCTGTACTTCCTTTTTTCTCTTCCCTCGGAATTTATAGATTCCAATGGATATTGTCATATGTATTCCAAGTTTGAGAAAGTAATTGCTGAAATCACAGGTTTTCCAAATTATTTGCAAATTTAATTTTTAAAGACTGCTTCAAATACTTTTTTTCTACTTGGCACTTAATACTTTGACAAATGTTATTTACACTGAAAACTAGTTTTACTTTAATCTGATATATTTTATCTACTCTTTTAAAGTACCATATGAAGATTATACTATATCATAAAATTGTGTGACTTACACAGGTATCTTGCAGTTCAGCTTTATTTCCATTAAATTGCTTTATATGTATATACATATGTATATGTATATGCTATGTGTATATATATATATAAAGATAAAGACAAGTATGTAATTTCTATAAGAATTTATTCATGAAAAATCTGTATTTTCCTACCATAAGTTCCTTAGGTTTTTCAAATGAGTAGATTGCAAGCCTCCTAGAGGCAGGGACCTGAATTTTATGTTCTTTGTAATCACAATCCTAAATATGCCAGATATTCTGGCACTATCTTACATGGTGAAAGATTAAGACTCTTCTGCTAATTAAGCATCTCCCTTATTTCCACTTACTTCTGAAGATACTTGAATTTATTATTCATAATGTTTGTATTTAATTTCTCACAGTTTAGTGGTGTCAGTCAGTTCCTTAAATGTCAAATGATACCAGGGCACTGGTTAGAGTAAATTAGTACTTTACACATTAAAGAATTCTGGTCCTAATGTCATAGTAGAATCATTCAAATACTACTCCTCTGGTCTTCGGGCAGTGTGAGTGAATTATGACTTTCATTCACATTTCAGCCCCCATCTAATTAACTATTCTATATTACTTATAGTCCAACGATTCTGTCAGTGTATTATAGGATGGTTACAAAACAGTTTTTTCTTAAATTCTCTCATATGCCCAATCAAAATGATACATAACGATCTAGGAAACCACATGCAAATAGCTAGAACATAGTTCCAAATGGTATAGTTAATGAAGTAGATTAAGTTCACAGTGATATTAAGATTGAGATGAACATCTAAAAATATTTTGTGTTAAAAGTAAAAATAAAAGTAGGAAAAAAGAATGTAGGTCAGGAATGTCAAATTTATCCATTTAAACAATTAAGAGTTTCTTTTTACCATTCTTTTTGAGAATAGAACGCATGAAATTTCTGAAATCTGATCTCATCTGTGACTAAGTGCCTTCAATATTTCAAGAAGAATATCACTAAGCCTGTTTAGAATAAACAATTCATGAAATAGTGATAATTAAACCAATGTGTAATGTGTATAAAAATATAAATATTTTTATTATGTTCATATTTGTGTCACAGATAGAAAGATAATTACCATTTCTCAGATTCTGACTTCCCCACCCTGGACTCCAGTTGCTGTTTGTTACAAAAATGGTTGCTAAGAATATATATATATTCTTATATACACACATACATACACATCAATGTGCATATTAATGACATGGGGAGCAGATGCCACCCATAGGATAAATGATGTCATTGCCATTTGAGCTACTAGGTAGTAAACAGCGACAAAATTAGGTCATTACTGACCAGGGCTATGCACATGTGACAAAATTGTTTCACAAAGAGAAGAGTTGTAGCACCTGTTTACAGAGTTGCTATTAATATTCATATGTCTATCCAGAAAATAATATGTAAGCAGATGATTGAAATTTGAAACCTGTCAAAGCACAATTTCTTAATTGCTTTAAATAAAAGATTCCTCCAGTTGGCGGAGGAGCAATTAGACATGTGCTATATTCATTACCATTTTCCAGTGTCACAGTTTTCATAGTTAAGAAAATTAAACATGTGGGATATTCATCACAATATCAGTGACTAGCACAAAATTCAACTTTCAAGTGTTCAATGTCAGTTGTAGAGAATTCAGGTATACTCAGTAGCACCAAGTTGAGTAAATGATGTCTCTCTAATTTGTCATGGTTTCAATGTGTGGATGGAAAATACCAGAGCTGGAAAATACACTCCATAGTATATTAATTGGACCTACAGTTTGAACTCTATATGTTGAGAAATTTGTATTTTTTTAACCCAAATGTTTTACATTATATCCATAGGCTCTATGTTAGGTAATCTTTGCTTAGTGGCAAAATAATCATAGAATCATATTATAATGTGGTTAATAGATGAGATAACTGTAATCTTTTCTAACTATTCACACTTATATTTTTTATTTTTTAAAGATTTTATTTATTTATTTATTTATTTATTTATTTATTTATTTATTTATTTAAAGAGAGAGAGAGAGCACGAGTGGCGTGAGGGGCAAAGGGAGAAGCAGACTCCCCACTGAGTAGGGAGGCCAATGTGGGGCTCAATCCCCAGACTCCAGGATTATGATCTGATCCTAAGGCAGACGCTTAACTGACTGAGCTTCCCAAGTGCGCCTAAAAATTCACACTTTTAAAAAATGTTTAATTTAGTCACTTTAGTTCTTAGATGTTAATCTTGTAAAAATAACCCATAGAATCATTCAACCTTCATGGTTTTTATTATAATCTCTCTCTCTGTAAAAAAAAATTAAAGTTAAATAAAATAAAAGGAAGAATATGGTACAGATGAAAACAGCAAATAATGATTACAACACAGAAAACCAATGGACCTAATATGTGCTTTCAAGAGCTTGTTTAAAAATTATTTTAAAGATTAAAAAAGTTTAAATTGACAAAAGCTTAGCGAATTTAATTAAATATTAATACATTTTATTTTATTTTATTATTATTTTTTTAAAGATTTTATTTATTTGACAGAGAGAGACACAGCGAGAGAGGGAACACAAGCAGGGGGAGCGGCAGAGGGAGAAGCAGGCTTCCCGCTGAGCAGGGAGCCCGATGCGGGGCTCGATCCCAGGACCCTGGGATCATGACCTGAGCCGAAGGCAGACGCTTAATGACTGAGCCACTCAGGCGCTCCGAAAAATTAATATATTTTAAATTAAACTAAATAGATTAATTTAGAGAGAGCACATGAATTTAAAATATTGAAAACACAAAAGAATAAAACAATACAGTTAAAAGTGGTTAACTTATTAAACAACACTATTTAGAACAAATTTGAATTACCCTACAAATATTTAAGAAATCTTGAGATCTGTACAATTGAATCAGAAATTGTAGAATGCTTTAGTAGTCTCTGAATCTATGATAGACATTGAAAAATATATACAATGCTAAGAAAAAAGAATCACTTAAAATAGTTTCTGCATCCAGATAGGTTTTTGGAGCATTTTTAAAAATTTTCAAAGAAATACGTATATCTGTTAAGTCATATATTCATACTATATTCATCAGTGCCTACATGTTGGAATATGTTGGAAACATAGTAAGTTCTCAGACTTTACTTTTTAAATGAGTATTATATTTCAGAACATAAATAAATATGGAAAGAAATAATGATCCAGTTTATAGTTACTAAAATCCATGGGCTAAAACCTAAAAAAAAAAAAAAAAAACTAAAAAATAAAATTAAAAGTCTATTTTATTTGTAAATAGATGCAAAACCTAAAGTATGTAATCAGCAAACCAGGGATAAGCAAGCAGTGTTTTCCCTGGAATTTAAGAGTAGTGTGATGTTGGGAAACACATTACTAGAATACAGTATTTCAAGTAGTCAGAGAATAGAAAAGCAAAATCACCTCAAGCTGCCTGAAAGACATTTGATAAATTTATTAACATCTCTGATTTTAAAACACAAAATAAAACAATGCAAAATCCCTACGCATAATGTATGTTTGAAATATCTTTCTAAACTAACAATCAAGGTCATTTTTATTTTGATCAACTTCAGCTTGTCGTAGTTAGATAAAGAGTTGGTCCACAATAGTACTTAACATTATTATTATTTAATACTGTCATGAGTGTAAAGTCAATGCTATAATATGACCCAAAAGATGTAAACAAGGAGGAAGATTAAATATGAAGGAATGCAGGGAACTCAGGATTTAGCCAGATGGCCATATACTCCTTTCAGTGTTCCTGATTGTCTATATTTGCCTCAACCAGTGGACAAAATATAAAGTAATATATTAATATTAACCTGAAATATTTAGTGGACCAAAACTTATTTGTTTGGTTTGTGTGTACTCACCTTCTACCATCTAAAGTTTTAAATTGTGATTAAGAATTTGTTAAATTGATAGTAATTATTTATATGCTATTTTGCTCATTGCTTTGTAAAAGTGATATTGGCTTGAATATTGCATTGAAAAGCAAGTATTCAAAGACCAAAGCATCCAAAACTTCACACAAATTAATTTTTTAAATTAAGCCCCCCAAAATAATATGATTATATATAGAGAGAAATCTAGAAAATCAATAAAAGTACCCTTAAAATTTGGAAAACTGATTGAATATTAGATGCATAAAATTTGATAGGGTTTCCTATGTAACAGTAATAATCAGTTTGTAAATGTCTTGAGAAAAATCTTATACTTTGAAAGCAACAAAACATAAAATATCAGATATGGTTCTAAAAAGAAATACGTGGAACTCGTATGTAAAAATCACAAAATTAAAATGTTAGTTAGAAATGTATACAAGACTAAGTGGGGAGAGATCTTACAGTAGCAATATAAATATTCTAGAGAGCATGGAAAGCAAATGTAAAGCATGGGTCCCACTGAAGAATTTGAAACAGAAGTGGAATAAATAGATTTGTAATTCTTAAAATAATTAGTCTGAATGCTGTATGAAGAATTTATTGAGAAGTACACAACTGGAGGCAGAGATCAAGTAGGATGTTCTTCCAATTGTTAAAGAGAAAAAATGATAAGGATTTTGACTCCAGATTGACAGTGGAAACTGAGGAAAGTGGATATTTAGAAAATATTTAGGTAATAGAATCTACAGGAATTGGTAGTTGCTTGGTGAAAGAGAGGGGATCAATGAGAATGACTACGATTATTGTGCCTTGACTATTTGGGAGTGGCTCCATGGGATGAAACAAGGAACACTGAAGGAAAATTTTTGAGAAGAGGAAAAAAAATTTTTGAGAAGAGGAAAAAAAACAATTCAATTTTGGATATGCTGTTCTTGGGATATTTAGAAACAGGTGATTGGAGAGTTGAGTAAGCAATTAGATATATTTTGGCAATCTGGTCTGAAATACAAACTTCTGAATTAACAAGAATAGATAATATTTGAATTCACAGGAGTAGTCTTTCTTTCCTATATGTATAATACAATTAAAAAGAAAGAGCACCAACTGTCCAATCCTGAGCACTACTGTATGGAAGAGAGGAAGATAAGCCAGAACAAGAGCCCAAGAATGGAGAACGAATGAGATAGGAGGAAAACCAGAAACACATGGATGGCCTGACAGAAGCCAAGGGTTGAGAATGTTTCAGAAAGAAGACAGGGACCAATTCTGAGGAATATTACTGAATTATCAAGTAAGATTAGAAATTTAAACAGTCTGTTACATATGGTAGCCTGGTAGTCATTGATTATTAAAAGGGGCAGTCTGGGTAGAATGGTAGGACTAAATACCAAGTTTAAGTGGTTAGGGGTGTAAGTAGATAGTATGAAAATGGGTAGAGAATTCTTGAGACAATTAATGGGGGGGCATTTTTAAATAGTAGAATTTAAAAGATGTTGTGAGCCAAAATTTTTGAAGAGAGAAGAGATAATGGAACGTTTATGATTGCAATAAAAGCAGTAGCATCAGGAGTCGCAGAAGAAAAAGCCTTAGTTATGTTGAGTATCACAAAGAGAACGTATAATATATTAAAATACATTATAAATTTACAATTAAAATTGTGTGGTACAAACCCAAGATGCTAATTTTTCTTGAAACATGCCTTATTACATGAAAGAATTTAAAATATTCTAGAAGAAAACAAATACCAATGGGAAAGTCTAGATGCCATATTTTCAAGAAATATTGATTTAGAATCTACTATGGGTGAGGCACCCTTCTAAGAGCTGAGAATACACTACTGAACCAAGCTGAAAATGCTCTCTTGTAGTTTACATTTTAGGGGAGGAAAATAGCCTATAAACAAGACTATTAAATACCAAATGATTAAGACTATATTTGTTAAGCTATGGAGAAAAATGAAACAGGAATGAAAGATGAAGAGTATTGGGGGAGAAGAGATATTGAATAAATAGCCAGAGAAAGCTTTTGAAAAGGTGAATTTTGAGAAATATCTAAAATTATTGCAGGACTGACCCATGGGAGTATCTGAGAATGGTGAATCAAAGCGTCCTGGTATGTCAATGTGTCCGGAGTGTTTGAAGAAAATAAGACCAGTGTAGCTGAAACAGAGTGAGCAAGAAAAGCATGTAACCACATGAGGTCAGAGCTGAAAGTGAGTGGGATATGTAGATGCAGATTAGGCAGGGCTGCGTTAGACCATTTTAATTATGTTACCTTGTTGCTGGTAAGAGGGAAAGTGTTGACAAAAAGGTCAGATTCTGGGTATATGCAGAAATTTCAAAGCAGAGCTAGCAATATTTATTGCAAGATTTCATGTTAAGGGTTAGGTAAAAGAGCATTCCTGGGTTTAGAGGCCAGAAACACAGGCAGCGGTTAAGCTCACCATCCCAGGAGGCGGACTATCAACATTTGTATTTCTAGCTCAATCACCAGTATGGCCTGGGGCAAGTAATTTTTTTCTTCATTTTTAAAAATTTTTTAAATTAACATATAATGTACTATTTGTTTCAGGGGTACTGGTCTGTGAATCATCAGTCTTACACAATTCACAGTGCTCACCATAGCACATACCCTCCCCAGTGTCCATCACCCAGCCCCCCCACCACTCCAGCAACCCTCAGTTTGTTTCCTGAGATTAAGAGTCTCTTATGATTTGGCTCCCTCTCTGGTTTTGTTTTGTTTCATTTTTCTCTCCCTTCCCCTATGATCCTCTGTCTTGTTTCTCAAAATCCTCATATCAATGAGATCATATGATACTTATCTTTCTCTGATTGACTTATTTTGCTTAGCATAATACCCTCTAGTTCCATCCACGTCGTTGCAAATGGCAAGATACCCTTTTTGATGGCTGCATAATATTCCATCGTATATATACACCACAGCTTCTTTATCCATTCATCTGTTGATGGACAACTAGGCTCTTTCATAGTTTGGCTATTGTGTACATTGCTGTTACAAGCATTGGGGTGCATGTGCCCCTTCAGATCACTACATTTGTATCTTTGGGGTAAATACCCAGTAGTGCAATTGCTGGGTCATAGGGTAGCTCTATTTTCAACTTTTTGAGGAACCTCCATACTGTTTTCCAGAGTGGCTGCACCAGCTTGCATTCCCACCAACAGTGTGGGAGGGTTCCCTTTCTCCTCATCCCCACCAACATCTGTCATTTCCTGACTTGTTAATTTTAGCCATTCTGACTGATGTGAGGTGGTATCTCATTGAGGTTTTTATTTGGATTTCCCTGATGCTGAGCGTTGTTGAGCACTTTTTCTTGTGTCTGTTGGCCATTTGGATGTCTTCTTTGCAGAAATGTCTGTTCATGTCTTCTGCCCATTTCTTGATTGGATTATTTGTTCTTTGGGTGTTGAGTCTGATAAGTTCATTATAGATTTTGGATACTAGCCTTATATATGATATGTCATTTGCAAATATCTTCTCCCATTCTGTCAGTTGTCTTTTGGTTTTGTTGACTGTTTCCTTTGCTGTGCAAAAGCTTTTTATCTTGATGAAGTCCTAATAGTTCATTTTTGCCCTTGCTTCCCTTGCCTTTGGCGATGTTTCTAGGAAGAAGTTGCTGTGGCTGAGGTCGAAGAAGTTGCTGCCTGTGTTCTCCTTTAGGATTTTGATGGACTCCTGTCTCACATTTAGGTCTTTCATCCATTTTGAGTCTATTTTTGTGTATGGTGTAAGGAAATGGTCCAGTTTCATTCTTCTGCATGTGGCTGTCCAATTTTCCCAACACCATTTGTTGAAGAGACTGTCTTTTTGCCATTGGACATTCTTTCCTGCTTTGTCAAAGATTAATTGACCATAGAGTTGAGGGTCCATTTTTGGGCTCTCTCTTCTGTTCCATTGATCTAAGTGTCTGTTTTTGTGCCAGTACCATACTGTCTTGATGATGACAGCTTTGTAATAGAGCTTGAAGTCTGGAATTGTGATGACACCAGCCTTGCTTTTCTTTTTCAACATTCCTCTGGCTATTCAGGGTCTTTTCTGGTTCCATACAAATTTTAGGATTATATGTTCCATTTCTTTGAAAAAAGTGGATGGTATTTTGATAGGGATTGCTTTAAAAGTGTAGATTGCTCTAGGTAGCATAGACATTTTCACAATATTTGTTCTTTCAATCCATGAGCATGGAACGTTTTTCCATTTCTTTGTGTCTTCCTCAATTTCTTTCATGAGTATTTTATAATTTTCTGAGTACAGATTCTTTGCCTCTTTGGTTAGATTTATTCCTAGGTATCTTATGGTTTTGGGTGTAATTGTAAATAGGATCGACTCCTTAATTTCTCTTTCTTTTCTGTCTTGGTGTATAGAAATGCCACTGATTTCTGTGGATTGATTTTATATCCTGCCACTGTACTGAACTCCTGTATGAGTTCTAGCAGTTTTGGGGTAGATTTTTTTGCATTTTCCACATAAAGTATCATATCATCTGCAAAGAGTGAGAGTTTGACTTCTTCTTTGCCAATTCAGATGCCTTTTATTTCTTTTTGTTGTCTGATTGCTGAGGCTAGGACTTCTAATACTATGTTGAATAGCAGTGGTGATAGTGGACATCTCTGCTGCGTTCCTGACCTTAGGGGGAAAGCTCTCAGTTTTCCCCATTGAGTATGATATTCACTGTGGTTTTTCATAGATGGCTTTTACATTGAGATATGTACCCTCTATCCCTATACTCTGAAGAGTTTTGATCAAGAAAGGATGCTGTACTTTGTCAAATGCTTTTTCTGCATCTATTGAGTGGATCATATGGTTCTTGTTCTTTCTTTTATTAATGTATTGTATCACGTTGATTGATTTGTGGATGTTGAACCAACCTTGCAGCCCAGGGATAAATCCCACTTGGTCGTGGTGAATAATCCTTTTAATGTACTGTTGGATCCTATTGGCTAGTATTTTGGTGAGAATTTTTGTATCCATGTTCATCAGGGATATTGGTCTGTAATTCTCCTTTTTGATGGGGTCTTTGTCTGGCTTGGGGATCAAAGTAATGCTGGCCTCATAAAATGAGTTTGGAAGTTTTCCTTCCATTTCTATTTTTTGGAACAGTTTCAGAAGAATAGGCATTAGTTCTTCTTTAAATGTTTGGTAGAATTCCCCTGGCCATCTGTCCTTGGGCTCTTTTTGTTGGGAGATTTTTGATTACTGCTTCAATTTCCTTAGTGGTTATGGGTCTATTCAGGTTTTCTATTTCTTCCTGGTTCAGTTTTGGTAGTTTATACATCCTAAGAATGCATCCATTTCTTCCAGATTATCTAATTTGCTGACATATAGTTCCTCATAATATGTTCTTATAATTGTTTGTATTTCTCTGGTGTTGGTTGTGATCTCTCTTTTTTCATTCATGATTTTATTTATTTGGGTCATTTTTCTTTTCTTTTTGATAAGTCTGGCCAGGGGTTTATCAATCTTATTAATTCTTTCAAAGAACCAGCTCCTAGTTTCATTGATCTGTTCTACTCTTCTTTTGGTTTCTATTTCATTGATTTCTGCTCTGATCTTTAATATTTCTCTTCTCTTTGTGGGTTTAGGCTTTATTTGCTGTTCTTTCTCTAGCTTCTTTAGGTGTAGGGTTAGGTTGTGTATTTGAGACCTTTCTTGTTTCTTGAGAAAGGCTTGTATTCCTAAATACTTTCCTCTTAGGATCACCTTTGTTGTATCCCAAAGATTTTGAACAGTTGTGTTTTCATTTTCATTTGTTTCCATGAATTATTTTAATTCTTCTTTAATTTCCTGGTTGACCCATGCATTCTTTAGTAGGATGCTCTTTAGTTTCCATGTATTTGAGTTCTTTCCAACTTTCCTCTTGTGACTGAGTTCTAGTTTCAAAGCATTGTGGTCCAAAAATATGCAGAGAATGATCCCAATCTTTTGGTACCAGTTGAGACCTGATTTGTGACCCAGGATGTGTTCTATTCTGGAGAATGTTCCATGGGCACTAGAGAAGAATGTGTATTCTGTTGCTTTGGGATGGAATGTTCTGAATATATCTGTGAAGTCCATCTGGTCCAGTGTGTCATTTAAAGCCTTTATTTCCTTCTTGATCTTTTGTTTAGATGATCTGTCCATTTCAGTGGGGGAGGGGGAGGTGTGTTAAAGTCCCCTACTATTATTGTATTATTGTCAATGTGTTTCTTTGATTTTGTTATTAATTGGCTTATATAATTGGCTGTTCCCATGTTAGGGGCATAAATATTTACAATTGTTAGATCTTCTTGTTGGATAGACCCTTTAAGTATGATGTAGTGTCCTTCCTCATCTCTTATTATAGTCTTTGGTTTAAAATCTAATTTGTCTGATATAAGGATTGCCACCCAAGCTTTCTTTTGATGTCCATTAGCATGGTAAATTGTTTTCCACCCCCTCACTTTCAATCTGGAGGTGTCTTTGCATCTAAAATGAGTCTCTTGGAGACAGCATATCGATGGATCTTGTTTCTTATCCAATCTAACACCCTGTGTTTTTTGATTGGGGCATTTAGCCCATTTACATTCAGGGTAACTATTGAAAGATAGGAATTTAGTGCCATTGTTTTGCCTGTAAGGTGACTGTTACTATATATTGTCTCTGTTCCTTTCTGATCTATGTTACTGTTAGGCTCTTTCTTTGCTTAGAGGACCCCTTTCAATATTTCTTGTAGGGCTGGTTTGGTGTTCACAAATTCTTTTAGTTTTTGTTTGTCCTGGAAGCTTTTTATCTCTCCTTCTATTTTCAATGACAGCCTAGCTGGATATAGTGTTCCTGGCTGCATATTTTTCTCATTTAGTGCTCTGAATATATCATGCCAGTCCTTTCTGGCCTGCCAGGTCTCTGTGGATAGGTCTACTGCCAATCTAATGTTTCCACCATTATAGGTTACAGACCTCTTGTCCCAAGCTGCTTTCAGGATTTTCTCTTTGTGTCTGAGATTTGTGAGTTTTACTATTAGATGTCAGGGTGTTGACCTATTTTTATTGATTTTGAGGAGGGTTCTCTGTGCCTCTTGGATTTTGATGCCTGTTTCCTTCCCCAAATTAGGGATGTTCTCTGCTATAATTTGCTCCAATTTATCTTCTGCCCCTCTCTCTCTTTCTTCTTCTTCTGGGATCCCAATTATTCTAATGTTGTTTTGCTTTATGGTATCACTTAACTCTCAAATTCTCCCCTCATGATCCAGTAGTTGTTTCTCTCTCTTTTTCTCAGCTTCTTTATTTTCCATCATTTGGTCTTCTATAGCACTAATTCTCTCTTCTGCCTCATTTATCCTAACAGTTAGAACCTCCATTTTTGATTGCACCTCATTAGTAGCCTTTTTGATTTTGACTTGGTTAGATTTTAGTTCTTTATTTCTCCAGAAAGGGATTCTCTAGTATCTTCCATGCTTTTTTCAAGCCCTGCTAGTATCTTTATAATCGTCATTCTGAACTCTAGTTCTGACATCTTACTAATGTCTGTAGTGATTAGGTCCTTGGCCGTGGGTACTGCCTCTTGTTCTTTTCTTTGTGGTGAGCTTTTCCATCTTGTCATTTTGTCCAGAGGAGAATAGATGAATGAGAGAAAAAAATGCTAACAGGGTAACGACCCCAGAAAAATATACACTGAACAAACCAGAAAAGAAAGGGAAATTAAAAAAAAAAAAAAAAAAAAAAAAAAAAAATATATATATATATATATATATATATATATATATATATATATATATATATATGATCTGGCTGGTGAATAGAACAGAGCCACAATATATATATGATCTGGCTGGTGAATAGAACAGAGCCACACAGTAGATTTTGGGTGTATTTTGGTCTGTTAGAAGAATTACCTCCCAAAATTGTAAAGAATGAAAAACTTATATATACAAAAATAAGGGTCCTAGAGGAGCAGAGAACTCAGAGCCCCACTCCTCAGTGAGCCCTCAGAGAAAAGCAGTCAATCACTCCTCTCTCCCTGGTCTCCGGCCACACTCTGTGCTCACCTGGCCTGTGACTGAGTGTTTCTATCCCTGGCACACAACCCCATTTGGAGTCTCCAAACCCAGCAGATTCCTGCAATGTGCTCCCGTGCTGCTCCTCCTGGGGGAGGAAGAGGAGTCTCCCTGGATCTGCCACTTGTTGGGTCCCTGCTCGAAGAGCAGTGACCCGACTGTGCCAAGGATCACGGTTTATGGCATCCCCAAGCTGAGAGCCCACTTCTCTGCTCTGTCTTTGCTGCCGGCTTGCCTGCTCCAATACCTGGGAGCTCTGCTGCACTCAGGCACCCCTGGTCTTTCTGTAACCCTGAGGGTCCTGAGACCACACTGTCCCAGCAAGGGTTCCACCCCCCACTTAGCCACTGGAGCATGTCCCTCAGCGGAAGAGACTTCTAAAATTTCTGATTTTGTGCTCCACTGTTCTATCACTTGCTGATAGCCGGCTAACAGAGGCTCCTTCTTCTCACCACCCCGTGGTCTATCTTCCTGTATATTGCCTCAGATTCACTTCTCCCCATGTCCTACCTTCCAGAAAGTGGTGGCTTTTCTGTTCACAGAATTGCTGCTATTCTTTTCTTTGACCTCCTGTTGAGTTTGTAGGTATTCTGAATGGTTTGATATCTAGCTGAATTCCTGGGGCCAGACGAAATTTAGGTCTCCTACTCCTCCGCCATCTTGCTCCACTCCCCAAGTAATTTTTTTCTTAATGTCTCAGTTTCTTCATCTGTAAAATGGGGGCATAATCATTCTTATCTCATAGAGTTGTTATCATGTTTGAATTGGTTAATGCTTTCAAAATACTTTGACCAGGGTTTGGCAAACAAGAGCAACAGTTTTAGGTTGCCTCTGGAGGGATTATACTGGGGAATGATTAGAAGGTAAATTTCACATACTTTAAGTTGAGTCACTACTGGACATGTCCATGGAGATGTCTTTAAGGCAGTTAGAAACACAACTATTGAGACTTGGAGTACAAGGGAAATACCCAGACTAGAAATTTAATTTGTAACACATCACTGTAGAGATGGCATTTAAAGCTAAATTTAAAGAAAAACATGCATCAATAAACAGAGATCTGAAGGTATCTTAATGTTTAGAGGACTAAAAGATGAGGAAGAAATGGCAAGGGAGCTCATGGAGGCCAAAAGAACATCCAAGAATGTGCGGTGCCCTGAGTGGTCTGCTGAATTAAATGCTGTTGATATCCTAGGAAGGTAAGGCCAAAAAAAAAAAAAAAAACCTCCACTGGATTTAGCAATGCATCAATCATTGTTATTGATAAAAGCTGCTGAAATATTGTGATGGGGCAAAAGTATGAGTGGAGTAGGCTCAAAAGAGAACAGGCGTGGAGAAGTTGAAGAGAGTGAATATAGCCTTTTTTAAAAGAAGCCCTTTACAACAAAGGGAAGGCAAGAATATGCAGTAACTGGAGAAAGAAATTAGAGTCATAAGATGATGTCTTTTAGTTTCTGTTTTTATTATGAGATAAATAACAGCAACTTTGTAGGTTTGTGCGAGAATTTTCAGTAAAAAGGGAACAATGATTATGCAAGAAAGAGAAGGGAGAATTTCTAGAGCAAGGTCCTGGGGAAGCAAAAAGGGATAAGATTTAATGGCAGGTTTGGCTTTTTCTAGGCTAATGGATAATTCATCCTTGATAACAGAAAAGAAGGTACAGATGCAAGTGAGTGGATGAATAGTAATAGAAGCAAGTAAAAATTAACTTCTAATTAATTCTACTTTCTAAGTGAATTGAGAAGCAAGGTAAAGAGCTAAGCATGAGAATGGGGGAGAAGTTATTGGAGATTTAAAGAAGGAAGAACAGGTAGAAATTATTGGCTAGGTGCACGAAATAGTGAATGGACTGAGAAATATTTATTGATTTCCAAAAGGATAATGGCTACCTTAAGTTTGGTTATCATGAGTTCAAAATAAGAACAATCTGCATGTTTGTGTGCTTTTTATCTCCAGCCATGTTCAAGTATAGGATGAGTGAATGAAACAAGTACAAGACTGTGGGTTAGCTGAGTGAAAAGAAAAAAGAAAAAAAAAAAAAGGCAAGGGTTGAGGGTGAGGGCAAGGAAGTAATTTTATAGATTGACCTTACAATTTGAACTGGATTCAAATGTAGTTGATTCAAATGTAGTTAAGACACGGGAGAGGTGTGGGGCAATGGGATCCATGGATTGTAGGTCTTGTTGATTCAAAGTGAATAATTAAAGATAGGAGCTATAAAGATAATGGCATGGTAGGATCCTTAAAATTGAGATTATACAGGGATTGCAATTATTGGCAAAAAGTTTTAGCAAAGGATCATGGGAACAGAGGACTGAGGTAGGATTGAGGACAAAACTGATGGATAAATAGAGATTAGGGACTGAAGTGCTATGACATTAGGAGAATATGATACTAGAATCGACAAGAATTACAACAGGAGTAGTATTGGAGAGAATGATAATGAGCCAAGTGTTAAACTTTCAAGCAGTTAAGGGGAGTAACTCAGAGTTCTATAGGTGTTTGCAAAAGAAAGGATTATGGGTGAAGCAGACTAATGACATAAAATTCAGGTTGGAAATCTTCACAGAGAGAAGAGAATGATCTGAAAGAATTAAGGATATCTATACCACCTGAGATGTTTAGGAAGAGAACATTCACTCCTTGACAGCCTTGGACAGTATCTTCAGGGGATAACACATTTACTTTAGAGCAAAATGGTCAAAGGTTTTTTATGAAAGAAGCTGAATGGTTATTTAATTACAAATTTAGAAACTTTGACAATTTGAAAAATAAATCTAGTTAAATATCTACTTTTACTAACCAGGCAAATCAATTCTATAGGAACAAAATAGTTGAACAAAAAAAACCAAAATACATAAATATGGGTTAATATGTAAGAAATTTTTGAATGGGTAAGAACTTTTCTAGTATAAAAACAAGGAAATAACCATATGAAAAAGATTCGTAATATAATTACCTAAAAAACCTGGAACCAATACTTACCATGCATATAGCAATGGCTTAATATATATATATATATAATTATATATATAGCTATATATAAATATATAAATATATTTTTATATTATATAAAAATATATAACTCTTATAAGTTAAGAAAAAACCCTCATTGAAAATAATATACATAAAATTCAAATAATTTTCCAAAGACAATTAAGTTTTTGTCTTTGTTTTTGTTTTTTTAAGTAGACCCATGATGGCATGGTGGTTAAGAGCTTGATTTTGGAATCAGAACTCTTGTGGGAACAAGTACCAATTTTGCTAGTCACCTGCTGAGTGACCTAGGGAAACTTATAACTTCCTTAAGCTCCAATTACTTCATTGTAAAGGGGTGAAAATAATATGGTACTACTTACCTCATATGGATATGCTAAGGTTAAATAAGATAAAGGCAAAATGCCTAACACAAAGAAAGCATTCTCTAAGTTGGTAACTAAGTGCTCGTTCTGGTTCTTACCATGGTGCTTGTTGATGTTATCATTACTATTATTAATACTAGTATTGATACTAGATCTCTAAGTATTTTATTCATCTACTGTCTTCTAAAATGTTTTACAGATGTAGTCAATCAATAAGGTTTTGTTAATTGTCAAATTGTCACATACAGTACATTACAGTACATTAAACAACATCATAATCAAACTCTATACATTGCTTACTCAGAGATGGGTGGACTTTAACCTAAGTAGTGTGTAATTGTGGCCAAAGTGCAGTAGAATGAAGGCCTCTGATAGGTTCAACCTGAAACTGATAGCATAAGTCATATAAAGTTAAAACAATAGGGCAATTATATACCAATCACATAGTAGTCATACAGAAATAGAAGTCAATTAGAAACATAACATCCTGGATGTCTATCAGTTAAATCCCCACAAAACATAATCCCTCCAAAATTTATTCCCACAAACAAATTTAAGAAAGAAGCACCTACAGATGGGCCAACATTGAGGAAGTCAAGAAGAGACAAGGAGGCACTCCTAGGTTGGCAGCAGAAAGAAGCTACCCTCTCTCTAGGGCTAAGGAGACAAGGGAGATTCCCAGAGCCCAGTGAGAGTTGAGCCATTAAGGAGTACCACCCTCATCATTTGCCAGTATTTCCCATTGGCTGAACATAACCAGAAGCTGTCAAGGTTAGCCTCCTTGGGCATAGAACCAGACGAGAGCAGGCAGAGAATGGATCTGGGAGTATGCATGTGGGTAGCTGGAAAATGGGTGGAGAAGTCACATAATGCCTAAAATATATTGTATTTCCTCTATGGTTTTCAAGTTTTCCTTGTAGCTTTCATTTATACAATTGCCACGGGACATGGAGTGTATGTTGTTATTCTAGAGAGGTGAAGAATGTTGAGTTGAAATGTCAGTATATGGTGTCACTGGCCACAGTGAGTGGACTCATAAAAAGTTCTCATTTATTTCAAATTTGAGGAGACTGGAATTTTGTTGACCTTGTGTTTCAGGCTCTTAATAATATTGAATCTAGTCATGGCAGTAATTATGTATTCATGTCTGACATGGAAAATCCTTTCTGTCAGTCATATCACTTCAGTTTCTAATCTCCTTGAATGCATCTAAAGTGTTAGCATGCATAGAAAGCAAACATCAGACTCAATAACCTTTGAGCTTAGACGTATTCTAAGCAAATTATGAGGAATTTTTTCTGCTAACTTTCTAGGGTAGACAATAAAAAGACTGGACATAGATTCTGAGTATTTATACCACCACTTTATCCTTTTGGAATATATGTAGGCAAATTGACCCAGAATGATAAAGGTTCTGGGCCTGCCTGAATGAGTGAATGAGAGAGAGAGAGAGAGAGAGAGAGAGAGAGAGAGACTTGTGTGTGTTTTAAAATGTTTTCTATTTCTATTCTTGGATATATTCAAGGATATTTTATATTCTTGACTAAAGTGGGTAATGACTATACAATCCACACACCACTGTCTAATATATGTTTAATTAATATTGCATAAAAGGCTTGCTGTGGTTTTTTATGCAAATAGGACCATAAGTATATCTGTAGATTTTCTTTCCTTTCCTACTTCTCTCTTTTGGAGTTTTGCTCTCCTGAGGTACAAAACTGAGCAACAAAATTACCTTAAAGAGGGTTTATGAATCACAAAAGAGAATTCTTTATGTACCTTGTTTCCATATGAAAGTAGCAACATTTGTGCATAAATGGCTTGCATCATTTTTTTATGAATTGGTCCTTAAGTGCTCATGATTGTCCTTGGTATTCAGTTTTTAGTCATTAAGTAGCGTTGAAACAACAGGAGGAGAAAAAAGGAAACATTTTGTACCTGTGGTACACACTTGGACAACACAGCTTTAGGAAAATAGCTACACTCTTATCCTTTTATATGTATAAATTATTCAGGGACAAAGACAAGTGTGAATTGATGAAAAGGCAAATAATATATTTCTGAAACATTAATAGTCGAAGCCATACTCAGGATAAAAAAAAAAATTGCATTGATTTTCTTATTTAATTCACATGCACTCTCATATTTTGCCAATCTATATGGCTCCGTTGACAGAATTAGGTTGCTCCACATGAAGAAAGGAATAACTCTCTTTCTAACTCTGGGTAATATGTCACCTCTCTTACCACATTACCTAATAATCACCCCCAATGACTGAGGAAGAGAGGCATGACATACAGATTTTTTTTAAAGGTCGGTTTTTAGTGCTTTATTATTTTATACTGCACACAAAAGTAAAAGGTTCGAGACAAGAGAAATCTTTCTTTTGGACATTTGAAAAAATATATAAGAGAAAAATCAAAGATTTCTCTCTCTATTGTAGGCTGAATTGTATCCTTCCAAATTCATATGTTGAAGCCCTAACCCCAGGACCTCAGAATGTGACTGTATTTGGAGATAGGGCCTTTAAAAAGGTGGTTAAGTTAAAATGGGGTCATATGAGTGGGCCCTAATCCAATATAATCATGTTCTTATAAGAAGAGTTTAGGACACAGACACAAACAGAAGGAAGATGATTTGAAGATAGAGGCAGAAGACTGCTAATCATAAGCCAAGGATAAAGGCCTCAGAAAAAACCCACCCTGCTGACACCTTGTTTTCAGATTTCTAGTCTCCACATTTGTGAGAAAATAGTTTCTGTTGTTTAAGCCACTGAGTCTGTGGTATTTGTTATGACAGCCCTAGCAAACTAATAGTCTCCAATTCCGGGTTATGAGGATGGCGGTTATAAATGCGCAAACATTTCCTCTGATCCCCTGAGGATGATGGAGGAGAATGAGCTGTTTGGAGGAACCTTGTACCACTGGTCTCTATTGAATGCTGAACACATTTATTTTTAATACTTCCTGAACTCTCAGCTTCTATGTTACAGATTCATAAAATACTTACTCAAACCATGGTCAGTAATAACATTTAGATTTATGGTCTGAGGTAGGCTTATTTCTATTTTTAGAGGTAGTGAAGCAAAGGTCCAAATATCCTGTCTGAATTTAGTTAAAGCAGAGACCTCCATGTTTGATACATCCCCCCTAGATCCCATTGCTTCCTTCATTGCCTAAAACATATTTCAGGAAATGATTAAGTCCTTATACCTCCCAAGAGCCTGACTGAACTCTTTGCTGGAGGCTGAAAGATTATAATTGATATGTGGTATGCACTCAATAGCTATTTGAAGAACAAATAAATAAATGTTTTCTCTATCAAGAAGCTCCAAAATAATCAAAATGGAAGATACATTTAAGAGTATATGGTGCACAGTCTCAATGATTACTAAAACATGATCCCATGTACTGAAAAAAAAAAACAAAAAAAAATTTCTCCTTTGCAGTATGAAGTGACCCAACTTAGATTTTTGATTTTATCTCCACTCATGGTTACTGTTTTGACTTCATCATTTTTCTATATTGCCATCACCAAAAGTATGTACAACAAATTCTCTATTATACTATTTTCAATTCCTGATATCACTTTAAATTTTCCTCTAAACTAACTCGAGCAAAGAAGTTAAGTGGTAAGAAACTGATGTCTTACTCTCTCAGCTGCAAATACCACAGGAGTCTCCTGGAATTAGGTCACAGTATCTGACGATGGAAGGTCTAATGGTGGGATTTCAATATTATATGAATCCTGTAGAGGAGTCTTTCAACTTAAACCATGGAGTTGGTTGCCTGTCTATGACATTTGGGGAGGAGCCAATGTGCACACACTGGACTATATAGTATCAAAATTGTCATCAAATTATGCTAAATTGAGAAAGTAAGAAAAGAAAAATGCACGAGCCAGAGGAAATAAATTATATGAAAACTAACTACTAAATTTTAGTGATACAATTGAAATTTAATAAGACTCATCAAAAAAAAGGTGGATTTTCACCACAATCTTGGCAACTCCAGGGTTGAGAAAGGGAAAACAGTGGGGGTAAGACAACATCCTGGGTGTAGCAAAGAGGAAAAGACATTAAAGATTCTGTAATGCATCTTTCACACGTGTCTTAAATAATAGTTCACATATTGAAACTGAGTTTTGTTCTATTATGAAAACAATCAGAAAGGTGAGATCAGAAACCAGTGCTTCAGCTCTAGCTTACACCTAACAATATTTTAGCATTTTCTTTTTTATACTGTATTCACAATCTGGCTTTGTCACACACTAAATTGAATACTAATCTCGCATGCTAACTTTATACTTTCAAACAACTAGAGGGACCTGAGACCAGAGCAATAATAAGAATAATAACAATGAAAAGAGAAAGCTGCTATAGTTTACTTTTACAGATAACTTACTGTGGGCCAAATGCTATGCAAACTCTTCCAAATACATTGTCTCTTTGAATTTGCATAAACCTATAAAACTTGTCAATGTCCTTGCTTTACATATGAGCACAACTGAGGATCAGAGAAGGAATTTCTTAAAGTCACACAACTAATAAGCAGAACCATGATTTTGACTAGATTATTTAATTCTAAATATAATGCATTTTCTCATTCCATGGAACGAACCAATAGAAAAAGTTTGGGGAATAACACAGTACATGGCAAAAACATTAGCTTATAAAATTAATGAAATAAATTAGTCATAACACTGATAACAATACCAGTTAATTAATCCAAATGTTCTGTGTAATTAGCTGATGAAGATTGAGGGCCTATGCTGAATTTCCCACACCTTATGTTGCTATCAAACTCAGCTCCATTTTGTTCTTTCAAGTTGACAACAAATAGATCTGCTCGACTTCAAACAGTAATTGTTTTAGGAGTAGTCTTTCTTTGTAGATAATTTTAATTGATATGCTTTCTATTAAAATGCCAATTAGACTTGATTTTCATCCTTTATTATTTAAAATAGGTACTGAATAATTTTGTTGCAGATATAAAACTGCAAACCTTTAATGAGGTAAATTGCTTATGGAGTTGCTGCTTAATTAGTTCAGTCTCTAGCTGTCATTCCTAATTAGATAACTAAATTTCCTACATTTAGAAAATACCACATTTAGTATAAACTTAACACTGACAGCCATTAGTTTAATATCCCATGGCTACATTTGTGGATTCACTTACGAAAATTTGGCTTTGCATTTATTTCACTCATATTTTAATTTCAACACATGCTACATTACTTTTCTTTATCTTTCTCTGTCCGTTTATAGTTTATTCAAAATAATCTTTTGATATATGATTGTTTCAAAAATTAAATAAAATTGTTAGTGATTAGGTTTTTTTAATCTTTATCATGTAATCAAAAATCTTATAAAAATCTCTTTTTTTTAAATTTTATTATGTTATGTTAGTCACCATACAATACATCATTGGTTTTTGATGTGGTGATCCACGATCCACTGTTTTCGTATAACACCCAGTGCTCCATGCAGTACGTGCCCTCCTTAATACCCATCACCAGGCTAACCAATTCCCCCTCCCCCCTTCCCTCTAAAACCGTGTTTGTTTCTCAGAGTCCATAGTCTCTCATGGTTCATCTCTCCCTCCAATTCCCCCCCGCCATTTTTCCCTTCCTTCTCCTAATGTCCTCCATGTTATTCCTTATGTTCCACAAATAAGTGAAACCATATGATAATTGACTTTCTCTGCTTGACTTATTTCACTTAGCATAATCTCCTCCAGTCCCAACCATGTTGATGTAAAAGGTGGGTATTCATCCTTTCTGCTGGCTGAGTAATATTCCATTGTATATATGGACCACATCTTCTTGATCCATTCATCTGTTGAAGGGCATCTCAGCTCTTTCCACAGTTTGGCTACTGTGGACATTGCTGCTATGAACATTGGGGTGCATATGGCCCTTCTTTTCACTACATCTGTGTCTTTGGGATAAATACCCAGGAGTGCAATTGCTGGGTCATAGGGTAGCTCTATTTTTAATTTTTTGAGGAACCTCCACACTGTTTTCCAAGTGGCTGTACCAACTTGCATTCCCACCAACAGTGTAAGAAGGTTCCCCTTTCTCCACAACCTCTCCAACATTTGTTGTTTCTTTCCCTGTCCATTTTTGCCATTCTAACTGGTGTAAGGTGATATCTCAATGTGGTTTTGATTTGAATTTCCCTGATGGCTAATGATGATGAACAGTTTTTCATGTGTCTGTTAGCCATTTGTATGTCTTCTTCAGAGAAGTGTCTTTTCATATCTTCTGCCCACTTTTTGACTGGATTATTTGTTTTTTGGGTGTTGAGTTTGAGAAGTTCTTTATAGATCTTGGATACCAGCCCTTTATCTGTAGTGTCATTTGCAAATATCTTCTCCCATTCTGTGGGTTGCCTCTTTGTTTTGTTGACTGTTTCCTTTGCTGTGCAGAAGCTTTTTATCTTGATGAAGTCCCAAAAGTTCATTTTTGCTTTTGTTTCACTAGCTTTTGGAGATGTATCTTGAAAGAAGTTGCTGTGGCCGATGTCAAAGAGGTTACTGCCTATGTTCTCCTCTAGGATTTTGATGGATTCCTGTCTCACATTGAGGTCTTTCATCCACTTTGAGTTTATCTTTGTGAATGGTGTTAGAGAATGATCGAGTTTCATTCTTCTGCATGTGGCTGTCCAATTTTCCCAGCACCATTTATTGAAGAGACTGTCTTTTTTCCATTGCATGTTTTTTCCTGCTTTGTCAAAGATTATTTGACCATAGAGTTGAGGGTCCATATCTGGGTTCTCTATTCTGTTCCATTGGTCTATATGTCTGTTTTTGTGCCAGTACCATGCTGTCTTGGTGATCACAGCTTTGTAATATAGCTTGAAATCAGGCAACGTGATGCCCCCAGCTTTGTTTTTCTTTTTCAACATTTCCTTGGCGATTCAGGGTCTTTTCTGATTCCATACAAATTTTAGGATTGTTTGTTCCAGCACTTTGAAAAATGTCATTGGAATTTTGATCAGGATGGCATTGAAGGTATAGATTGCTCTGGGTAGCATAGACATTTTAACAATGTTTATTTTTCCGATCCATGAGCATGGAATATTTTTCCATCTTTTTGTGTCTTCTTCAATATCTTTCATGAGTGTTTTGTAGTTCCTAGAGTATAGATCCTTTACCTCTTTGGTTAGGTTCATTCCGAGGTATCTTATGGTTTTTGGTGCTATTGTAAATGGAATCATTTCTCTAATTTCTCTTTCTACAGTTGCATTGTTAGTGTATAAGAAAGCAACCGATTTCTGTGTATTGATTTTGTATTCTGCCACATTACTGGATTGCTGTACGAGTTCTAGTAATTTGGGGGTGGAGTCTTTTGGGTTTTCCACATAAAGTATCATGTCGTCTGCGAAAAGAGAGAGTTTGACTTCTCTGCCAATTTGAAGATCTTTTATTTCTTTTTGTTGTCTGATTGCTGTTGCTAGGACTTCTAGTACAATGTTGAACAATAGTGGTGAGAGTGGGCATCCTGACGTGTTCCTGATCTTAAGGGAAAGGCTCTCAGCTTTTCCGCATTGAGGATGATTTTTTTTTTTTAAGATTTTGTTGATTTATTTGACAGAGAGAGACACAGTGAGAGAGGGAACACAAGCAGGGGTAGTGGGAGAGGGAGAAGGAGAAGCAGGCTTCCCGCCGAACAGAGAGCCCGATGCGGGGCTTGATCCCAGGACCCTGGGATCATGACCTGAGCCAAAGGCAGACGCTTAACTGACTGAGCCACCCAGGCGCCCCTAGGATGATATTTGCTGTGGGTTTTTCATAGATGGATTTTATGAACTTGAGGAATGTTCCCTCTATCCCTATACTCTGGAGAGTTTTAATCAGGAAAGGATGTTGTATTTTGTCAAATGCTTTTTCTGCATCAATTGAGAGGACCCTATGGTTCTTCTCCCTCCTCTTATTAATGTGTTCTATCACATTGATTGATTTGCGAATGTTGAACCACCCTTGCATCCCGGGGATAAATCCCACTTGGTCGTGGTGGATGATCCTTTTAATGTATTGTTGGATCCTATTAGCTAGGATTTTGTTGAGGATTTTGGAATCCATATTCATCAGGGATATTGGTCTGAAATTCTCCTTTTTGATGGGGTCTTTGCCTGGTTTGGGGATTAAGGTAATGCTGGCCTCATAGAATGAGTTTGGAAGTTTTCCTTCTGCTTCTATTTTTTGAAACAGCTTCAGGAGCATAGGTGTTATTTCTCCTTTGAATGTTTGGTACAATTCCCCAGGGAATCCATCAGGCCCTGGACTCTTGTTTTGGGGGAGGTTTTTGATCACTGCTTCAATCTCGTTACTGGTTATTGGCCTATTCATGTTGTCAATTTCTTCCTGTTTCAGTCTTGGCAGCTTATAGGTTTCCAGGAAGGCCTCCATTTCATCCAGATTGCTCAGTTTATTGGCATATAGTTGTTGATAATAATTTCTAATAATTGTTTCTATTTCCTTGGTGTTAGTCGTGACCTCTCCCCTTTCATTCATAATTTTTTTAAATTTTGGTCCTTTCTCTCTTCTTTTGGATAAGTCTGGCCGGTGGTTTATCAATCTTATTAATTCTTTCAAAGAACCAACTTCTAGTTTCATTGATCTGATCTACTGTGTTTCTGGTTTCTAATTCATTGATTTCTGCTCTAATTTTAATTATTTCTCTTCTAATGCGTGGCTTAGGCATCGTTTGTTGCTTTTTCTCTAGTTCTTTAAGGTGTAGAGTTAGTTGGTGAATTCGGGATTTTTCTGTTTTTTTGAGTGAGGCTTGGATGGCTATGTATTTCCCCCTTAGGACCGCCTTTGCAGTATCCCATAGGTTTTGGACTGATGTGTTTTCGTTCTCGTTGATTTCCATGAATTGTTTAAGTTCTTCTTTGATTTCCTGGTTGACCCAAACATTCTTGAGCAGAGTGGTCTTTAGCTTCCAAGTGTTTGAATTTCTGCCAAATTTTTTCTTGTGATTGAGTTCCAGTTTTAAAGCATTGTGGTCTGAGAATATGCAGGGAATAATCTCAATCTTTTGGTATTGGTTGAGACCTGATTTTTGATCCAGTATATGGTCTATTCTGGAGAAAGTTCCATGTGCACTCGAGAAGAATGAGTATTCTGTTGTTTTAGGGTGGAATGTTCTGTAAATATCTGTGAGGTCCATCTGGTCCAATGTATCATTCAAAGCTCTTGTTTCCGTGTTGATTTTCTGCTTAGATGATCTGTCCATTGCTGAGAGTGGAGTATTGAGGTCTCCTACAATTAACATATTGTTATCAATATGACTCTTTATTTTGGTTAACAGCTGGCTTATGTAGATGGCTGCTCCCATGTTGGGGGCATAGATATTTACAATTGTTAGATCTTCTTGTTGGATAGACCCTTTAAGAATGATATAGTGTCCTTCTGTGTCTCTTATTACAGACTTTAGTTTAAAATCTAATTTGTCTGATATAAGAATTGCTACCCCAGCTTTCTTTTGAGGTCCGCTGGCATGGAAGATGGATCTCCATCCCTTCACTTTCAGTCTGGATGTATCTTTAGGTTCAAAATGAGTCTCTTGTAGACAGCACATGGATGGGTCCTGTCTTTTTATCCAATCTGCAACCCTGTGCCGTTTTATGGGAGCGTTTAGGCCATTCACGTTGAGAGTGATTATTGAAAGATATGAATTAATTGTCATCATGTTGCCTGTGAAGACGTTATTTTTATAGATTGCCCCTGTAAATTTCTGTTGTATATCACTCTTGGGGTCTTTCTCCTTTTATAGAACCCCCCTTAATATTTCTTGCAGGACCGGCTTAGTGATCACATATTCTTTCAGTTTCTGCCGGTCGTGGAAGCTCTGCATCTCTCCATCCATTCTAAATGAAAGTCTTGCCTGATAAAGTATTCTTGGCTGCATGTTCTTCTCATTTAGTACCCTGAATATGTCTTGCCAGGCCTTTCTGGCTTGCCAGGTCTCTGTGGATAGGTCTGACGTTATTCTGATGTTCCTCCCTCTGTACGTAAGGAATCTCTTCCCCCTAAGTGCCCTTAAGATGGTTTCCTTGGTTCTAAGATTTGCAAGTTTTACTATTTGCAAGTTTTACTATTTGCAAGTGTTACATGCCAGGGTGTTGGCCTGTTTTCCTTGATCTTGGGAGGGGTCCTCTCTGCCTCTAGCATGCGAATGTTTGTTTCATTCCCCAGATTAGGGAAGTTCTCAGCTACGACTTGCTCAAATACATCTTCTAGTCCTCTCTCTTTCTCCACTCCCTCCGGGATTCCAATTATTCTGACTTTGGAACGCTTCACTTATTTCTCTGATTCTATTTTCATGGATTCTGAGTTGTTTTTCCCTGGCCTCCTCTTTTCCCTTTTTATATATTATATTGTCTTCCAGGTCGTTTATTCTCTCTTCTGCCTCAGTTACCCTAGCTGTTAGATTATCTAGATTGGATTGGATCTCATTGATAGCATTTTTAAGTTCTGCCAGTTCAGCTTTCATTTCTGCCCGTAGAGACTCTATGTTGTCATTAATTGATTTCTCCATTCTAGCCATTGACTTCACAATTGCTAGCCTGAATTCCATCTCCGACATCTAGGTTATATCTGCATCCATTTGTAAATCTGCAGCATAAGTCATAATCTCTGAGTCTTTTCTGTTTTGCGGGCTCCTCCTCCTAATCATTCTATTGATGGGTGTTTGAGGGAATGTATAGAGTCCAAATTATTGACCCAAACTCAAGCAAGATGCACCTGTTTTCTTGGGACCTTAGGGTTGCTGGCCTCTTGTTTTCCCAGCCTGTCTTCTGTGGGAGGGGCCTGCCATGCTGTTACTCAGGCAACCCTGTTCGGGCGGAGTTGCCCTGCCCCCTGTGGCGGGGGATGGGCTCAGTGGGAATCAGTTTTGGGGGCTTTTGTTCTCTGGCGCCTTTTCCTGGCAGCTTTCCGCATCTTTTCCACGAGTCAGAGCAGAAGAGACCATTTCCAACCCTCTGCCTCAGAGCAGAGAGTCCTCAGTCTGTTTTTCAGTGAGCTCTCCAGGCCACACTGTCTCCGTTTCTGTCCGTGGTGCTATAAACTGCGGCGTCCTGGGTTGTGCGCCCCTCCGCAGTGCTCCCAGTCCTGCCTCCAGGTCGGGGCCCGTCTCTGCCCTTTGTGCTTCTAAAACCGCCAGCTTCTCCCTGTTCGCTCACGCGCGCGACCCCGCCACTCCGGGTTTCCACCCCGGGGGCTGCCCTAAAGTCCTTTTCACGCTGCTACCAGTCTGCGAGTCTGTGCCCGTCTGCAGCGTGGGAGGCTGTCGCTCACCGGCGGTGTAGGATCCCCACGGCCAGGCACCCTCCCGCTGCCGTTTATCCTCCGATATCTGCCCGCAGAATCACGGCTCCCTGCTTCGTACCTCAAAACCAACCACCTGCAATATTCTGTTTGTAGAGATCCAGATCTTCTTACATCTCAGGTTGGTTTTGTGGGTGTTCAGAGTGGTCTGGTAGATATCCAGCTCAATTCCGGGGACCAGTTGAAATAGGGTCCCCTACTCCTCCGCCATCTTTCTTCTTCCTTTTTTTTTTGAAAAGAGGTGCAAAGAAGACTGCAGAGATGAATGTAGCCCACATTCTAGGTCTAAATGTAGAAGAGCTACATTAGGTTAAAAGCAACTCATATTAGGAAATGTGGAAAAGGGGCACCTGGGTGGCTCAGTCAGTTAAGCATCTGCCTTCAGCTCAGGTCATGATCCCAGGGTCCTGGAATCAAGTCCTGCATCAGGCTCCTTGCTCAGCAGAGAGCCTGCTTCTCCCTCTGCCTGCCGCTCCCCCTGCTTGGGCTCTCTTTCTTTCTCTCTCTCTGACAAATAAATAAATAAAATCTTTAAAAAAAACAAAAAGAATATGAAGGGTAAAGTTTAAATGAACTTGAACAATTGTCCCAAAGGCACATACATTGGACAATTTCACAGTACATGATGTACATATTAAGGAATATTCAAAGGCCACAGGAAAAATAAAATGTTAGGGTGATCGTTTCAACAGATTCTGCATTTACTACTTCTCTGGGCATGTGGCCAGACTTCACTTCCCAGACTCCCTGGCATCTAAGAGGAACCACGTGACCAGTCCTCTTGAATGGGTTTAGGGGGCAGTGATTTGTATCACTTCCTGCCGGGGATGGTTAACATCCATTCTCCTTGTTCTGTCTCCTCCTGATGCAGAAGATTCAGAGAAGAGCCATGACAGTTCAGAAGATGTCAAAGACACCAGATGGCAAGAGGTGAGTTTCTGCACAACTTCCTGATGTGAAAAATGGACCCCCTGCCACTTCCATGGCCCCACTCCCACCGACTTCGCTGACTGTGAGAGGAGGGAGAAACCCACCTTTATTTAAGTGTGAGATCTGAGTTATTTATTGGAGCAGTTAGCCTATTCCGAGTGATAATAGCAAACTTATAGGAAGCGCATTGCAAAGACCAGCCAGGAACAAACAGACCATACAGACCATTCAGATTAAATGAAGCAACTCTACAGAAAAGTAAAAAAAAAAAAAAAAAAAACAAAGTCCTAAAGTCACCACCACAATGTGGAACTATAAGCCAAGTCACCAGTGTATTCTGTCTCTTGAAAGACACTTGCAGATAGCGTCCTAGAGATGATGTCAAAAGCTAAAATCAATTATGGCAAAATTCACTGTAAAAGTTACACATTTAAGGATCCCACATGAAAGAAAACATGTAAATTCCACAGGCCTTCCTTTTTTACTGTTTCTAACAATTATATACTAAGGCTACAGAGTCTGAAATAAATGGGTACACTTAAGTTTAGATTACAGTAAAAAAACACCTTTTATTGCTACTCACCTGCCTACTGCCATCCCTTTCCTTCATCAGTTCCCCAGATAAAATTAGTAATAAAAAAAATGTGAAAAAATTGCAATATTATGAGAAAAATAGAGTTATGGGAATACAAACAAGAGGAAAACAATTTAAGCCATATTTTTATGTTCACATAAATAAAGAAGGTCACACTTAAGTATGTCACCAGTATGTCTGCAAGTCTGGTATTAAGACTAACCAGTGTAGTAGTTAATTTCACCAATGTTTCCTCTTCAGGATCTTCAGTTCCATGCTTCAGCAAGACCCTCTGGATGCGCTGCTTTCATTTTAGTTAATACTGCTAGGAGGGAGATTCACTCCCCCCCCCCTTTTTTTCCTGTATGACTTTCTGTAAAAATCATCAGTGTCTTTCTAATGACCCGACACGTTTCCTCCTGCTTGTCTTGATTCCCATTTCCTCCCAGGTTCCCAATATGCAGATAACTCAAATGTTTGAGACGGAGTGGGAGAGCCAGATACCGTCATGTGTAGTCTTCATTCCTAAACCCCATTTCATCAAACCCGTGGTTTTAACTTGCCTATAATAACTTTGCGCCTCCTTTCCTTCTTACAGAGTGCCCAAAAACATGTTGAAAGTCCCGGCTTTCTTTCCTCCATCTTTCTTTATGCATTTCAAGGATATTTGCTTTACCTAAGGTTTCTCTTAGACCTTTAGACTTAAGCTCTAGATTCTTAACCCTCCTACTTCTGAAAATGAAAAACTTATGACTGATTAAAGAATAAAAACATACATGGGGATGAGTTTTGTAATGTGTTAGTTTCTGCTAGGGCACACAATATCTGGAGTGGTAATGATTGTAGATTGTAGATTGAAGTAAAATATTTATTCTAAATTATGACATGCTGAATTAACATGTTTATGCTTTTTTATTTTTTCATGGTTTTTTTTTTCATTACAAAAATAATTTGTCATAATTTAAGGTAAGTTACATGTTCGTTAAAGATTTTTCTTACACAAAATTATGAACAATTTAATAAAATATTAATGACTCTATTTGTTTGACATTTTCTTTATGTTGGGAATCTCCCACCAAATGTAAATATGCCTTTAAAATTGGAGCAGTAAATTTTTACCTAACATTATGTTTGTACCCAGCAGTCAAAGCTATCAGAATAAAATATGGTAGAATGTTCTACTGGCCAGTTGTGAACAAAGATAAAATTGAAATAACTGGGTTTATCATAAGTGTGAAATAAGCAACCCATGTCAAAAAACAAAACAAAACAAAACCAGATTACTCTTTCTGGCCATTATCTTGTTTTGTGATCTGGAAACATTATTCCTACTTACCCTAAACTTTAAAAAATAAAAATGTAATTACTTAATTTTTCCATCTTTGATTCTCTGTCACTTATCTACCTACAGAAACAAATGTTTGTTTATCCCATATTGGTATGGAGATATAATTAAGAAAGGATAAGATCTGCAACATGTGTTGTAATGCATAGCTTATAAATTAAATAGTAATTTTGTTTAAGGATTTTAAATATGAGTACTTCAATTTCAGATTGCATAGTATCCTTATCTAATCTGTTTGAGAGGAAAGAGTATAGTAAAGTTTTCTTTCAGGGTTAAGATTGAAAGTTTCCAGAGGAAGAAATTTTATATACTCTTGTATTCTTCATTCTATAACATCATAATAACTAAAACTACTATGTAACCAAAATTAGGTCAAAAGGAGAGAAAAGAGAAAGAAAATATAATACAAATCCAGATGATGTAATAAAACACCAGATAAAGCAAATATGTTTTTCCTCCTGAATTACTTTAGCTATTTAACTCCCACCTTTCACTTGTCCTTAAAGTAAATATAGAAATATTCCTAATATAAGGGAAATTTATGTCATTTATTTTTCTTAATCCAATTCCAAACTGAAGGAAATTTTCAAAATTACTTGGCATGCATTGTTTGCAATGAAGATGCAGAAAGTCAAAACCAGAATTTAACTCTGATTTTTCTGATAAAGCAATGTCTTTGGTAACCTTTGCATATTGCCTTTGTTCTTGAGGACTTCATTCTTAACAATCAATCTTTTTGTGAAACTGGCTCTTTTCTGCAATCACATCAGGATGACCACCCTCTAGACCACTCTGAAACATCTTTAGATTCAGAATGATAGATTATGCCCAGGAAATACATTCATCATGTCCATGCCAATCATTAGTGCAAAGAAAGGACTAACATCTCTAACTCAGAAAGTAAAGTTCTTGTCATAAAGATAATACATCCATAAATGTATTTAGTTATAGTTTTTTTCCCCAAAATACTAAATTAATAAAGTCAGGATTATTTAGTAAGCATTCAAGGACAGAAATGAGTTATATTCTCAAATTGACTTGTTTATGGATAATAACAAGCCAAATTACAGTTGTAAAAAAGAGGAAAAAATATACATGTGACTGAGGAAGGAAAGGATTTTGATTATTTAAATTAACAGTATTTGCTTTACAAGAAATTTGAGATTTTTAAAAAATGAAAAAATAACAATTCTTAGAATTTCACACACACCATCTTTATAGTAACATTTACTTTAAAATTTTGTGCGAAACTACCACAATTTGGCATCATGACCACTGCTTGTCAGAGTCTATTCCAAGACCAGCCACTTACACCTGGTTCACATAAGAGAAAAAAGATCAGTCTTGGGTGTTTCTTCCCCCTGGTGTCGTGTTTCCTTTTCTTAAAGATGGATCTCCTCCTCAGTAAGTAGATGGACTTTATTGAAACATGAGTATTCGGTGGACCTTAGATTTTCATACAAGCATTAAAAGTCAAAAGGTACATTACAAACAACTAAAACCATCTGATGATGATTTTAAGATCAAATTTCTTTAAGAGAGAACTAAACAAAAACATAGAGCTCTTTCATTTTTAATAATTACCACAATAATAATTTCCTCACATTTCTGGATGACTTTTTCCAATAACTTTATGAAATCTATGTGCAAAAGGCAACAACACAAGTTAGACTATGATTTACATAAAAACACCTACATAATGTACATAAAAATACCAAAAGTACTTTTTAAAAAGTTAATGCTAGTACAAATTGCTGATAGTTAGTTAATACATAATGAAAATAATCAAGTCCTAAAGCACTGGTATCAGATTTTTTTATTATATTCTCTACTAGATGAGTATGATTAACTCTCAAATTTCCAACTTCCAAAGACCACATAAAGGGCTGCAAATCAATTGGGATTTAAAGTTTCACTTTTTTTTTTTTAAATTTCACTTTTATTTATTTTTAAAATATTGTCATTCTCACATTTTTCTGAAATAACTGTATAATTAAAGTTTTCACATTTCAAAAGGAGAATAATTTTCCTTATTAATAATCATTTTGTGAGGAACTGTTATGGTTCTAAATATTCTTGGACATAATTTGGCAATTTTTGAAAAACAAAAGGCTATCAGGTGGGTAATGAATATTTGTGATAATATACTAGCTATTTTTCTTCTTTACAATTAAAAAAAAAACAGTATACATTTGACAGTGTTAAAATACCCGTGTGTGTTTAACATGGTTAAACAACTTTTTATATATGTGTGTATTATATGATCCATGTTAAATATCTTGCCATTTCAGTTAAATGTAAAAAAAAAAGTACACTGTTACTTTGAAAAGGAAGTATGCATAAAAACAAGGGACAAAACGATATATGCTGTTAAGAATCATTAGATGGGGACCATGTGATTGTGGAAAATACTTGTTTTCATCTTTACTTCTTTGTATTTCAGTGTCAATATTTCTTGTATTTTGAGAACAGATCCTGGAGAAACATTGAACACAGCACATCAGGATGCTGAATGAGTTTTAAAAGGCAGTGGGGTATTTGACAACATATGGATGAGAAGCAGGTGACTTTTCTGGGGCAATCAGGCCTCTTTTGCCCATGAATTGCAGGATGTAAGCTGCATTTGATGCTAAAGAGAAGATGGAATCAGGGAGTAGTTTTAGTGAGAAAGCAGCAATTGGGAACGGGCTCCCTTGAGATAAATGATGAGGTTTTACATGGATAACATGAGGTAACAGGGTTTGGTCTAAAGGGCTATGAATAATGTGCTATGGTGGAAATGTTGAACAACATTGTACTTTCACGTTGGGAGGCTATAACTTGAGGATTTTGTTGTAGTGGGGATGATAATTGTTTTGTCCTGTTTTATGGATATTATTTATCTGTTTCCCTCTGTGTGTGGTCAAAAGCCTGTACAGGAATGTATCACACTTGAACTTATACATATTCTTCATGGGGTCAAATGTGATGGGGAAAGAAGGACAAGGTGAAATACACTTTTTGATTTCTTAAATTACTTAAACAAGTATTTGATAGAGCAATTCTACAAAATCACAGCTGTGAATTACAGACCAAGTTTCTTTATTTCAACAAAAATTTTATATAGATTTAGTAATGACTCACATTTCTACAACATGTTATTTTGTTTTCCGTGACAAAATCTAACTTAAAAAGTTAATAGTATCAGTAAGGTATTTATAAAATGAACTCTCTGTGCTCTGATGAACACTGTTTTCTTCCACCTTTGGTTTTAGAGGAATAATTCAGAAATTTAGTGCAAAAAAATACTGTAAAATGTGCACATATTAAATATATTTAAAATGTTGTCAGCTCTGTGTAAACTCCTGCAACATAAAATGACCATGACAAAACTTAAGGTAAATTGTTGGTCGAGAGTAAAGGCTATTTTGAGTTCCGCAAATATGTACCGTGTGTCTGAGCTCAACTTTTGATCTACTTTTTCTATACAAGTTGTATTTAACATCTTTGATCTCCAAGTTAGTGATCTAATCCGCTGTATAACTTAGCTTTTATTGATCTGTTCTCATGCTAAGCAAATCAAGTCTCACTTTTATGGGGTAGATTGAAAAAGATAGTAAAACTGCCTCTGAGACAGCAGTTTAAATCTGTGCACTAATAGTGAAAGCAAGAGATAAGACTTTTATTACACGGCCAAACTTCACGTGAACTCCAAGTGTCATTAAATAGGTATGTGTCATTTGCCACAGATATTTATTTTACTAGAGAGCATGGTTACCACCCATTTGGAAGCAATGTGGTGTATTTTCTACTGTCATAGACTATATTGCTTGCCCAGGTACCTACATTTATAGTGACATTCAGTGCATAACATAGCATCCTTTCTGAATGAATTATTTATTCTGATTGAGCACTGTCTGCATCTCCTCGTTTTTCTTTCCTTTAATGTAATATCAAGCAACAGAGAAGGGGTTTATGTTGGGTTGCCTTTGTAATGTTTGATTTTTAGAAACAGGTTCAATGGAACAAAAAGCCAATAATATAAATTGACTATCTTCAGTTGTCCCTGTAATATTCTTGCTCTTCCAAGTGATAGCTTATCAAAAACTGGAAGAAGGTGATGCAAACACTGAAGCTCAACTAATATTGACAGATTGTCACTTGCACTCTAAAGGACACTTTCTGATAGAGCTCTGTTGATTCAGAATATGGCAGCAGACATAGCAGAAGTCTGAAGATATGGTGGACTGTAATAATTGAAACAAAGACTTATTTGAATAGCATTTTATGTCCCTATTTATGAGTGTACTCTAAAAAATTATAATACAGTATTAACAAATTGTCATACACCATCATAAAGCAGTACCTGTTATTACATTGTGTACAGAACACACAGAAAATTGCAGAAAAAGACATAACTTTTACAATTCTAAAATTCTGAGAAAATCACCCTTAGAAATTTAATGTCTCAATTGCTGTTAATTTCTGATAGATTTTTAATATTAAAATTATTAAATTGGTAAAATAATAAATATTTGTTTCAATTTTTCAGTTTAATATTTACTTCTTTAAGCACACATTTAAGGCTTTATAAATCTTATGATACAGACACTATAATTTACTTTATCATTCACTTACTGTTGACAATTATGTTTTTTTCAGGAGAAATACTACTATAAACATTATTGTGCCAGCTCTAACTTTCCTTCAGGATTTTTTTTACCTTAGCTCAGAGTTTTGAAATAAAATTACCAGACTGAAGAGTATACACATTTTGATACATTTGGCCAAATTGCTTTCCAGAAGAGTGATGTTGTTAATACCTTTAGTCTTTTGCCCATCTGAGTCTACCTTCCCTGTATTCCACATAATTGATTAAGCCTCTCTTGACTTGATAAATGGAGGGAAGTAATTTATTTTCAAGTTAACATTTTTTCATTAATATCAAGCTGAATGTTTTTCGTATGCTCATTACTTTTATTTTTTGTGTGGGATTTTTTGTTGTTATCGACTAGAATCTCAGTATCATTAACAATTTTTGTAGTTACTTTTTTTTTAATAAATATAGTCAACCGATCTTTTTTCTTTTTTTTTTAAGATTTTATTCATTTATTTGACAGAGAGACACAGCGAGAGCAGGAACACAAGCAGGGGGAGTGGGAGAGGGGAAGCAGGCTTCCCGCGGAGCAGGAAGCCCAATGCGGGGCTCGATCCCAGGACCCTGGGATCATGACCTGAGCCAAAGGCAGACGTCCAATGACTGAGCCACCCAGGCGCCCCTGTAGTTACTTTTACTTTTAGAGTTGTTATTGTAGGGGTACCTGGGTGTCTCAGTCGGTTAAGCATCTGCCTTTGGCTCAGGTCATGATCCCCGGGGTCCTGGAATCAAGGCCCACATCAGGCTCCCTGCTTAGGGAGCTGTTCCCCCTGCTTGTGCTTTCTCTCTCTCTCTCTCTCTCCCATTTTCTGTCAAATAAATAAATAAAATCTTTGGGGAAAAAAAGAATTTTCATTGTATTCTCTAATTTGTTTGAAATATGCTTTACATTTTTATGTTTGCCATTAATTTTAATCATGTTTATATTTGATGACCAGAAGTTTAAATATCTACATTTGTAATGAAGAATATGATGCTTCCTTTTGTTTTAACATTCAAGCTCAGCAAGTGCTTTTGTATCCTAAACGCAATGGACGTTATGCTATATTTTTCTAGCTTTTATGCTTTGTTTTTCCCCCTTAAGTTATATGATCTGATTTCAGTTTATTTTGTTGTATTGTATGAGGTATGGATTCAAATTACTTTGGATATTCAAAGAGCTGACCAATTTCCTGGTGCTATTTATTAAATAAGAGTATTAACAGCAACTTAGTTATAACTATGGTCAACATATCATTTGTATATCAGTTTTCTATTTATTATTACATAGAAAAACTCCCATTACTTATGGTCTTCAAAGCCATATTTTTAAAAAGTTTTTTTAAAGATTTTATTTATTTATTTAAGAGAGAGAGACAGAGCATTAGCAGGCAGAGAGGGAGAAGCAGACTCCCCACTGAGCAGGGAGCCCAATGTGGGACTCAATCCCGGACCCCGGGATCACGACCTGAACTGAAGGCAGATGCTTAACAAACTGAGCCACCCAGGCACCCCTAATCTGCTTTTTTTTTTTTAGTTATTCATTTATTTATGAGAGAGAGATAGAGAATGCGTGCACATGTGAGCGGGGTGGAGGAGCGGAGGGAGACAGAGAAGCAGGCTCCCAGCTGAGCAAGGAGCCCGATGTGGGGCTTAGTTCCAGGACCCCGGGATCATGACCTGAGCCGAAGGCAGAAACTTAACCAACTGAGCCACCCAGGCACCCAGGCTCTTAGAGATTTTTATTTTTATTTATTTATTTTTTTTAAGATTTTATTTATTTATTTATTTATTTGACAGAGAGAGACACAGTGAGAGAGGGAACATGAGCAGGGGGAGTGGGAGAGGGAGAAGCAGGCTTCCCGCCGAGCAGGGAGCCCGATGCGGGGCTCTATCCCAGGACCCTAGGATCATGACCTGAGCTGAAGGCAGGCGCTTAACGACTGAGCCACCCAGGCGCCCCGAGATTTTTATTTTTTATTTCTTTTTAATTATATATTTTATGTAATTATTTATATAATTTAGCTACTAACTTGGATTGTAATAGGTATTGTATATATCTTTCTTTTTATTTTGATTAATTCATATAGATTTGTTCATTTTTGCATTACCAAATATATTCACCATTCTTTATTTTTTAATTTATTTTTTTATTTTTGTTTTTTTATTATGTTATGTTAATCACCATACATTACATCATTAGTTTTTGATGTAGTGTTCCATGATTCATTGTTTACGTATAACACCCAGTGCTCCATTCAACATGTGCCCTCTTTAATACCCATCACCAGGCTAACCCATCCCCCCAACTCCCTCCCCTCTAGAACCCTCAGTTTGTTTCTCAGAGTCCATAGTCTCTCATGGTTCGTCTCCCCCTCCTATTTTGCCCCCTTCATTTTTCCCTTTTTGCTATCTTCTTCTTTTTTTTTAAATGTATTATTTGTTTCAGAGGTACAGGTCTGTGATTCATCAGTCTTACACAATTCACAGCACTCACCATAGCACATACCCTCCCCAATGTCTATCACCCAGCCCACCCCATCCTTCCCACCCCCCACCACTCCTGAAACCCTCAGTTTGTTTCCTGAGATTAAGAATTCCTTATGTCAGTGAGGTCATATGATACATGTCTTTCTCTGATTGACTTATCATGCTGAGTGAAGTCAATCACCATTCTTTTAAATAGACTATGTCATATCTGCCAAAAAAGGTTTGGTAAATATGTACTTCTGTTTTCTACCTGTGTTTTATAGCTTGGATTTTTATTATTTTTATTATTTTTTATTTTTTTAAGATTTTATTTATTTGTCAGAGAGAGAATACAAGCAGGGGGAGCAGAAGGCAGAGGGAGAAGCAGGTTCCCCACTGAGCAGGGAGCCCGATGCGGGACTCGATCTCAGCACCCTGAGATCATGACCTGAGTCGAAGGCAGATGCTTAACGAACTGAGCCACACAGGAGTCCCTGAATTTTTATTTTAAAATATTTTTACTGTGGGCGCCTGGGTGGCTCAGTTGGTTAAGCGACTACCTTCGGCTCGGGTCATGATCCCGGAGTCCCGGGATCGAGTCCCACATCGGGCTCCCTGCTCAGCGGGGAGTTTGGTTCTCCTTCTAACCCTAACCCCTCTTGCGCGCTCTCTCTCACTCTCTCTCTCTCTCAAATAAATAAATTAAAAAAATTTTTTAAAAAAAGTTAAAAATAATATTTTTACTGTTGCTAAAAATAAAAGTCAGTTCTGAAACAAATTTTTGATGACTAAATTTAAAAATTTTCTAAGTTTTTTGATATGAAAATAGTAATTTTATTTAATATTTGTTATCTGATGGCAACAAGTGCTGAGAGCTCTAATTCAGGAAAATTGTGGTTTTACTTAAAAACTATGTTATATCCAACTCAATGTAACTTAAAATTTTTAAAAATTAATTTATAGCTCACATAGCTAAAAAGTCTAAAAGAATGAACTTGGACCTGTAGCTGGATCCAACATTTAAATAAGGTTAATCTCTAGCTTTTGTGGGACATCTGGGCTCTGATATCCTCTTGCTGTATTCCCAAGCCACATAGCCACCCTAGACTGATGATTAGCTCTGAGAGGAAGTAGTACCCCTACGGGGGAGCCTGAGTAGAAATGCCTACCCCGTGCTATAGAAGACAGATCACCTGATCCTAGCCTCATAAGGATGGGGCAGTTCCAATAAGGAAGGGATATAGAATCCACAAAATGGAGAATGTCTGCCTCCATCCGATTACGTTTCTCCAAGAGTCTTTGAGTTAAATATTTCCTTTGTCTCAAATTGGTGACAAAATCATTGATAAGTTCCACCTCACTGACACGTCACAGGAAATAGAATTCAAATTCAAGACTCAAGATTGTTTGAGCATAAGTAAACTTCAAAATTTTGTGGTGTTTCTACTTATATGACATTTCTCCTTGCCAATAAATTGATAGTGCTTTACTATATCAAAAATACTTTATTCTGCATAGAAAGTTCAGGAAGCTTTTGCAAAATAACTTGTAGTTTATCAGTAATGCCTATAATGTTAATTATAAGGCCATAAAGTCTTGAAACGTGTCTCCTCTGTATAGTCAAAAATATCTGCAAGTAAGCCAACCTAAACTATTTCTCCCTATTGAAGAACTTCTTTGTTCTGAAAAGAAAAAAAAAAAAAAAGCTTCACATTTAATCAAAGTAATTTTAGACTTATTTTTGTGAAGAAAATAATCTGCTGTTAATATAAAATAATTGTAAAAATTGAAATTCTTATTTGGTTAACCTAGCATATATACAACCAGAGAAAATGGGGAGCTGGCCAAATAGGAATAGCAGTTCCTGATGAGAAATGGAATTGCAATCAATTACTCCATAACCTTCCTGCTTCGAAATATGGAGGTGTGTTGGTAATGCTAGAAGTATGGACAGATGTATTTCTTTGATATTATTGCTGATTATTAAAATATCCATAATTCACCCCACTTGCATAAAGAAACAAAATCTATTTTTCCATTCCCTGAATCTGGATTAGATATGAGACTTGTTTTGGCCAAAGGGATTAGCTAAGCAAACACAAGTTTGAAAAGCATTTGTCCATTCGGACCTTGCTTTTGCTCTTCAAACCCTGCTACAGCTCTGTGCATGAGTTCTGGCTAGCCTGCTGGATCATGAGAGCTACGTGGCCCAGTTACCCCTATCACCCCAGCCAGCAGCTGGACTGCTTCCAGATGTGTAAGTAAGGCCATCTTAGACTATCCAAGTACTAGCTGAGTTGCCTGCAGACAGTAGACACATGAGAAAGCCCAGCTGAGATGAGCTTAATTCAGCCCAGATCAGCACAACCACCCAGGTGTCTTACAGATCCACAAGCAACAAATGTTGGAAGTTTCAAGTCACTAAATTATCGATGATTTTTTAATACACTATTAGATAACTGATAAAACTCACCTTGTTTTAAGTAGCAAACCAGAGAGATTATTTCAAGGGGACCTGGAATGATTTTTCAATCATGAAGTACTTCTTTTGCTCACTGAATAAGCCACCTTGCAAAAAAACTCTAGGACAAGAGCCTTTTAATGGAATAAATCCCATTTCAGCCTCCATTAGTAAAGTCTTCTCTTCCACATAAATAATCCACACTTTCTCATGGACAGAGCTAAATCGCTCTTTCTTCTGAATTTCCAAATGTTATTTGCCTTACAAGAAGCACTGAGAATTTTGGTTCTTTTGTGTTTAGTAATGCAAGTTAAGGACAGAAGAATTTAGTCTTATCTTTTCTTTGACATTTTCCAACTTAAGTTAGGTAACTTTAAACAAATACTAGAGGTTGATAATTATTGATAAAGTAGGTGTTCTTTTATTCTTATAATAGAAAAGTATTCTAAATATCAAAACAGAGACAGTGGTTGCACGTTATATACAATGAGTCTCATGTCACCTTATATTTCTTTGAAAGGAAACAGTAAAACTTTATTTGTATAATGTGACATGAATTGTTTTTAGAAGACAATTTTCTAAGTAAACAAGAAGTGTATTTTAGGAAAATAAGAATTCTCTCTTCAGTTTTTATTTTTAACAGCCAGTTCATAGATGCCATGGCATTCAGCCTTCAGTCACAGGTAATAAACCTATACTCAAGACTTACTATTAAGTAAAATGTTGAGAGTAAATTTGAAATACTTCCCATCATAAAAAAATTAGGAATAATTGAATTTAATATCAAATTGTCCTTTAGAAATCTTATAAGATGATAACATAGTATCTCACATATTATGTTTTTTTAAATTACTGTATTTCCAAGTAGCAAACCATGCTTAAAAATCTAGAGTTGGTTTTCCTGACTCATGGCAAAGTATTTTTTAAAATATTCAAATACCATTAGTAGTATTTTAATTATTATTTTCCTATATTATAATTTCAAGTTAGAGACACACATATATGTATATATGTATATACATATACATATGTGTACATATGTATGCATGTGTGTACGTATGAATATGTACATATACATATAGATATATACTAGATATGTATATAGCTATCTTAGAACTTTTAAGTGCTCAAGGCAATATTTGCTCAGTGAAATGAATCAGTTAGTTTTCCTTCATTTCCTACTGGCTGGAAAATTTTTTAAACATTGCAATTATCTGTTTTTTTGACTTCACAATTGGCACCATTTAGAAATAATTCCAGATGCATTTTTCCAATTGTTCTACTTTTATGGCAACAATGGAATGCATTTATTTTATACAATTATTGAAGTTTTAAAATTTATCAGCATATCATTTTCAAAATTGTAGAGATTTTCCAATATTTATCACTGCATGATGAATATTACATTTTCTCTCATATCTAATTTATTTTAAAATTTAAGTTAGTTACAGGTTTCTCTAACTCGTGTATAAATTTGTATCTACAGATCTTTTTATCTGTTACCTGCCTATCATTCTACGTATTTATTGGTTTAAGTTTATATTCATTTATTCCACTAGGTTCCCTCTCCTCACTTTCCACTCCACTTTTTTTTTAGACATGTCTTTTTTCTTTAGAATTCCATTGTTCTTTTTCTAACAGCTTAAGTTCAGTATTTTAGTTCATTATTTTCTCTTTTCCCACTAGTGAAAACATTATTGCCTGTGACTTTATCACTTCTGAAAGGACAGTGCACTAGAAAGAATCAGGCCATCTGCTGTGCCTAGTGCATTTTTCATCTTCTTGTCAGAAATACTATTAGGCTTTTATTTTTAAATTGCAATATTTGTTTTAGATTTTCAAACTTTTAAAAATCTTTTCCTGACTTGCTTATACTCTTCAGTATTTGAGTTATTCCTTCATTTTAGGATACATTCTGCATTGTTTCCTATATAAACAATACAATTACATGATCTAGAAACAATAGCAACACTATCATATGCTATCATCTTGGTTTATATTGGGTAATTTAATAACTACAATCTTAATAAGGTAGAGAGCAGAAGCTTGAAAGAATGGGAAAGAGGATAGGTAAATTTTGGAGGGGTGAGGAAAGCGATATATTTAAGTTTGTTACAGACATTACATGCTGATGAAATATACAGAGGAAAGAGGCATCTGTACCTAATAATAATAATTTAAAAAAGTAGAAAAGCAACATGGGTACTAATGAAGGAGTTCACTCATTTTACAATTTTGCATATTTTGCAAACCAATAAACCTCTGTACTAGGTTATGCTATAAGGGAATTGTGATTTGACAATGGCCTTCCAATTGTAGAACATCCTACTGCAGTCTGAGGCTATAAAAGGATCGATAGAGGGGCACCTGGGTGGCTCAGTCGTTAAGCGTCTGCCTTCGGTTCAGGTCATAATCCCAGGGTCCTGGGATCAAGCCCCGGATCAGGCTCCCTGCTCAGCAGGGAGCCTGCTTCTCTCTCTCCCACTCCCCCTGCTTGTGTTTCCTCTCTTGCTGTCCCTCTCTGTCAAATAAATAAATAAAATCTTTAAAATAAAAGGATAGATAGAATATGAATAGATTAATACATTTATTATTTGTTTTATGCATTTATCCACTCATTTATTCTCATATCAAAAGCATACATTAAAATGGTCAACAAAGTTATGTCTCTCAAGAGTTAAGACTACTGAAAGTGATTTATCTGGGTATCCAAAGTATAAAGGAAAACCTTCCCAACCGTTGAATGTACAAATTATTCTTTGTTTCTGCCTGCCACTATTCGATAACCAATAAAAGTGTATGGCAACACTAGGTCTAGTTACTTTTATTAATCAATCATAAAGCATTTTCAGTGCTTCTAAAACTTGACAAAGCACTTATAAGTTACAAAATTAATTGGCCTTCATGCTTTTTAAAGCAAATATTATATTGTGTATCTTTTTTCTTAAAGATTTATTTATTTATGAGAGAGGGAGAGAGAGAGCGTGCTGAGCAGGAGGAGAGGCAGAGGAAAAGGGAGACAAGCAGACTCCCTGATGAGCTGGGAGCCCGACACCCAGGCGCCCCTATATTGTGTATCTTAACCCCCTCTAAGCAGTCTGGCTCCTGTAATTACTAGAATAACAATGTATAGTTGTGGCAAAACAGCACTAATTAAGAGAAAAATGAAAATATTTTATTTCAATACTGAAATGGAGTTTCATTTCAAGCTTATAAAGGCTAACGAAAGTGGCAGGTTTTAGTTTATAATAATGCTGTAGCTAGATCAATAGAGTAATTTTAATTTTAAGGACACTTTAAGGACTTTAATGAATTATTTTGCAAATCAATCCTAAGAAGTGTAGAAGTCTCATCTCTATTTCAAAGGGGGTGACAGAGTACAATTATTTCTGAACCAGACTTAACTGTGGGATTTTCTCAAAATTCGGTACATTCATTTATTTCTCTATAAAACTACTTAGTGACTTTTTTTCCACCATCTGCAGAAAAGAGTTATGCCAAGAATTATGGGATTCAGAGGGATTAATAATCTGTACATGAAGCATTGATAAACCAGAGAGGAGATGATTGTCCATCCAGCTAGCCAACCATGCATCCATGCATCCATCTGTCCATCCAGGTTATAAGAATATTAAAACTTAAGTTTAAAATTAACAGCCAATAGGAGCGCCTGGTTGGCTCAGGAGGTTGAGGCCCCAACTCTTGATTTTGGCTCAGGTCATGATCTCAGGGTCTTGGAATCGAGCCGTGTTTCAGGCTCCATGCTCAGTGTGGAGTCTGCTTGTCCCTTTCCCTCTGCTCCTCCCTCTGCTCGTGCCCTCTCTCTCTTTCTCTCAAATAAATAAAATCTTAAAAAAATAAAATAAAATTAGCAGCCTACAGGTTGAAACAGTAAATATCAAGGCATTTTTGAGCAAATATCAAAGCAATCTTTCCAGCATTTGCCTGATTTATGGGTAAATTGCCAATAATTCCGGCTGAATGATTTCATTCTGATTATAGCATATTTTTATATTCAACTGTCAAAGATCCTATTCACAGAATTGTGTATATTTTCTCCTCTTCCTTAAATGTAAACTCCATGAGAAGTGACTCCATATAGTTCAGTCAGCTGCTGTGTTCTCTAGTACCTTGCCCACTGCCTGGCACTTAGTAGGTATTCAGTAAATAGTGAATACATGTGCAAATGCATGAAGATATTTCTCAATTTTCATAGGCACACTTTGTTTTTTAATTTTTATTTCTGAAGGGGCTTTTTTGAAAAGAGTAATAATAATACAAAACCTAAGTGCCATTCTGAGAATTGCTTTGTTGAAAACTGGAGTAAGAATGTCAAATAGAGGAAATCCACACTTCTTTTTATAATGTTTTACAAACCTAATATTAAGTGGTAAGCATGTTTTGATAACTTTGTTTTAGTAGGACTATTAGAAAGTATCTCAATTCCTTTTATATCTGCTGCTTTAGTCTAGATTACATTAAATAGTATTCCTGTATTAATATTTAGAAAGTAGCATTGTTTATCCCTTAATTTCATTTCAGTAAATTCCAGATCATGAAAATATGCATATGCATTGTGTGTGTGTGTGTGTGTGTAAATGAAACTACTGAGTGACCTTAATAAAAATTATTTCCAATTACATAAGTCAGGGAAAGTTTATATTACGTCATTTTCCAGAAATGACACTGATTTAGCTGTGTATTCTCTCGAAAGCAACACATACTATTTAAACATTAAAGAGGAAAATCCCAAAAGAGAAAAAAAATGGGCCCGATAGCTGTGTGGAAGAAAAATCATCACATTTAATATGTAGGTATATTTATTTTATCACTACAAATGTTAGCATTTACAGGAAGGGTTTGTATATATTTTTCAAAGTTTTGCTCAGCCTAACTCCTATAAATCAAGGGGAAATTAACATCAGGACATGATAAAGCAGCCAAGACAAAATTGAAATTACTATAGCCTATACTTTACGTTTCACCACCATGTTCCCATTTTATGAATCTCATCTAGACCAAGGAAATGAGAAGCTTTGAAAGGACTTTTGAGATGACTTAGTTTTACCGTGAAAATATTTTTTAAATGCGGTTACTGAAGCCTAGAGTTCATGTGACATGTCAAAGTCACAAAGTTAGTTAGGATCTTCTGATTTTATTCAGCATTTTGAGTTTATATTAAATTATATCATGAATATATATATATATGTCATGAATATATATATATTCTAAAGTCCAAATATTATTTTAAAATAAATGAGAATAAGGTTAAATATATAATAAAACATATAAAATGGATTTACTGATGAATGGAAATGATAAATCAATAAATACTTGAAAATATTTTTTCTTTCAACATGCCAGATCTGAATAAAATGATCTCTACCATAAGTAGCTGACCTCTTTTCAGTAGACTCATTTAAAAAATTATTTATTCTAACTTAGGGAAGAGAGGAAGACACGGGTCTAGGATAGGAAAAGGGCTCTGGGAAAAGTCTATTTGCTAAAAAAAAATCCTCCTTTATAGACTCTAATCGTATTGATAACCTCCTCGATTTAATTACAGGAACCTTAGAAAGTATAAACCAATCCGCAGTCTCTATGTGAATGAAAATCTTATTTATTTACTTATTTAGCCGAGAACCTAACCTTCCTTGGGGAGGGACAGTGTGGAAAGGGAATTAGAAGAGTGGAAGGGAAGGATCATTTAAGGCAAAGAGTTATACTTCCAGTGAGAGCAGAACCAAATGGTGTACTTGAAGTTGGATACTTCAGAGTGACATGCAAAGGCAAGTTTCACGGTTTGGGAGAGGTTGTTAATAGCCATATTCAATTCAGAGACTTCATAACAGGTGGCTGAGATTATTTTGCTCGGGCTCCAGAGGAAAGTACTCCATAAAATCCACCAAGCTGGGGAAGCGGCGTGCTGGAAGCCTTCTCAGAGAAATAATATATTTTTCATGAAGCGATCTGATAAGACTCAATTAAAAATTCTAATTAATTTGTAACCAAGAGCCAATTACTTCTGCTGCTTTGAATTTCTGATTTTACTGAATCAGGATTTGTATTGTCTAGTATCCACCATTCAAGGGTGTTACCTAGAGAAATCTATCCTGATTTTCTCTCACTAGCACCCAGAAATTATTTATCCTCTTCAAGATGGCATAGTGTTTGATTTAAAAATCCACCACGTCATGTAGCTTTACAAGGGCTCCCAAATAGCATAGATAGGAACTCAGACTTTATTTAAGATTAAAGCCGTCTATTGAGAGTAATAGTCTAAAATGAATAAACCTCATCAGCTCATTCATAAATACCAGGTGACTACTACATGGTATATACCAGTACTATAGGTTTTGTGAGAAGTGTTATAAAACATCTAAGATACACTCTAAAGGCACTCACCATCTAGTTTAGGCAAAAGGACATGCAATCCCAGTAACGTGTATACACATTAGCTTCTAAAATATCTTAACACATGTGCTAGTGAAGCATGTGGAACTTCAGTCAGAGAGAAACATGTTAATGTTGTTTCAGTTCTATTCTCCAAGCCACACTATACATTCATCAGTGACAACTATCTGACAGGATGTTCCAAACCTCAGTACACACAAAACAACTCCGATTTTTGCTGGGTGGATTGGAGTGCTTCATGTAGCTCTGCTTTGCCTGGTTAAAGGAGTTCTGTCTGTCTGTCTGTCTTTTCTTTTCTTTTTGTTCTGTTAAAAATATGTGTGGATTCCAGGGGTAAAGTTAAGAAGGGAAAGGTCACAGTGGGATTGGAATGTAGGGTCATTTAAAACAGTCCAAGAGAATCCTGACCTTCAGAAAGATGGGGGCGGGGAGGAGAAGAGGAAAGACTTTTGAAATAACATCCTGAAAAGCAGATCTAAACACAGCATAATTATTGTTTAATATTCGAAAATTGATTTTACAAAACAAAGTATCTTGGCTAGCAAAGACATACTGCTTATCAATTGAGAAATGTGAGATGTTAATGAGTTTGATCCAAAGTTTGAGACAAATTAAGAAAGGTAATATTTCCTGCAGGAGTTTTTAGTTCTTTTGTTTAACTCTTTGTTTATAATGTCTATCCTTGTTACTTGAAATTCTCGTTCTTTTTTCCTTTCCTTTCCCCTTCCTTCCTTCCTTCCTTTTTTTCTTTCCTTTCTTTCTTTTTTATCTTCTTTCTTTCTTGCTGTAAGATCATATCTCTGCACTCTGAATCTGGTAAATAGTTCCTGAAGTACTAGTTAAAATACCCTTGATCCTACTCTGAGACAGCCCTGAAGACTTAAATGAATGGTGTTTGGTGATCTCAGCTCAGTCCCCAGTAAATGTCCACATCACAAAACCACATCACTTAATTTTAGGTGATTGATTATATCTGCTTAGTTTAAACTCAGGCTTGAGTCAGCCAGAGGACTTTATTACCCTCCATTCCTGTGAGGGTGGTCCAGCCAGGTCAAAGTCGAGGTCAATAATAGGGCAAGAAGGTACTGGCTTTGCCAGTAAGCAGACCTGCTCTCAACCAGAACAAAGAACTTCACTCCTCAGAGATGCTGTTTGTGCAAACAGATATAGTCACCACTAATACTCAAAGGCTACAGTGAACTCAAGTAGCATATTTGATCAAATAAAATCTTTTCATTATCCAGAGTTTGTTTATAACTTAATCTAGGAAGCAAAATATTTAAAATTATTAATTTATTAGATACTTTAAAAGCAGTAAGATTACATGAATTGATTCATCAACGAAAATATCTATTTAAATATGAAAATTGAAGATACAATTTTAAAAGTAACTTCTAATAGAAAAACATTTAATTATAAATAATAGACCCAAATTTAAATTTGTACACTAACTTGTATATGGTGAAACATTATAAAAAGATTAATAGTTTGTTCCCAAAAGGAATCTTGTATTTATATTTAAAATGCAAAACCAAAATATCTATACATTTTTATGTTAAAAGTCACATTTTAAAGTAGAACTAAATATTACTCATGGTAGGGAATTTCAGATTGTATAGTTGCAGCAAAATAAGATAACCCATTAGCACCAAACATATATAATTATTTTTTATGATTGTAATGGAAAATTATGACAAGAGAAATATTGATTTTAATGGTAACATTAAAAACCAGACACTAAAATATGTCATACAAAAAAATTATCCAAAAAGTTAATTTGGTCCTTAAGTACTATTAATTTGCAACTTCCACGTGAATTAGCCCATTAAATTGTGAAGAGAAAGTGCTTTACTATATTTTTGAACTAGAAACCATACTTTAAATAAAGCAAATTAAGTTGAATTGGATAAAAATGAGGATGATAATAAGTCAATAAAGAAACATATATTATAAAGCTTTAGTGGGTAACCAAACAGACCACCACTGTTTCTTACTGAATGTGGCCTTGAAGAAGTGACTTAATCTCTGAACGAACATTCCCTGTGAGGTGGTAAGTTGGGAAAGAGGCTTTATGGGGAATAATTTCTACCATGCAATTTTGTTGTAAAGAATCAAATGATTTCATATAGATAAAAACATATGACATATATCTGATAAATATTTGTGGAGATTTTTTCCTTGTAAAGAACTCATAAAGATGGCTTTAAGGAAAAATAGCTATAAAGACTGTAAGTCAAAATTCAGTGATTGTTTTCTAAGTTTTATAATCCCATTTGTTCTGCAGTGGTCTGTTTTGTAGGTAACCTCTAAGTAAGTATAATCTTAAATTCGTGTCATTTGTAAATTAGAAAATTAGTTACAATAACTTAAATTGGGCAGCAGGCAATAGAAATTCCCTCTTGTTGCCATGATGTGAGGTAGTGTGGCCATGTCCACATAGACCAAATAAACGACCTTGACTGTCCCTTCATTTGTCTTAACATCTTAACCATCAGTGCAGGGGCACCTGGGTGGCTCAGTCCGTTAAGTATCTGACTTTGGCTCAGGTCCTAATCTCAGGGTCCTGGGATCGAGTCCCATATGGAACTCCCTGCTCGGTGGGCTCTCTGCCTCTCTCTAATAAATAAAATCTGAAAAAAAAAAAAAAATCAGTGCAGACTACTGCAAATACAGGTCAGGAGTGGCAGTCAATACGTATCACTGCAACGACCAAAATAGATTAACTATGTCGCAATTCTTTTAAAAGACCTACAATTTTTAAAAACTGTATTTGTTTAAAAAAATATTACTTCCTATAAGAGGTTTTCCAAACTCCATTTGATATATAACTTTACTAGATATAACAAACAAACAAACAAAAACCTTCTTTTTACTTTTTGTCTAGTTTTGCATTTTTAGAAACAGAAGTAACACACAGTAGCAATAAGATAAAGAAATCACCGAAGGGCAGAAAATAAATGAGAGTCCTAAAACCAATGATCCTATTTTCCTGGAATAAACATTGTAAGATATTTATTTATTATTTATCCCCTCAGAACTTTAGGAACATACAAAAATATATATCCTTAACTTATTTTAAACAAAATTAGGAGCTTTTATGCGTGTGTAGGTATTTATATGCATGTATAGGTATGTAGGTATATATAACAGACTTCACCGTGTTCTGGGCAGTTCAGTATAGACTAATAGCCTAGAATAAAATCAAGTTTCTGCCTTGCGATTTTGGTTAGGTTACTCGACCTGTGTCTCAATTTACACAATATTAAAGTAGAATGATAATGACAATTAGATCCTTGGATAGTTGCAAATTTTCTAACTTATTATATGTGCTCTGTAATGTTAGCTATTATTACTATTTCATATCGGTATATATAATTTCTATCATTTTTAAGCTGCATCGTATTGAATGGATATGCCACATTTATTTAACCAATCTCCTATTAATAGACTTCTATATTATCTTTAATGTTTTGCTATAAATAAAGTGTACTAAATGAACTTAAGGATAATCCTTTGTGTACTGCAGTGAAAGTGTCTGTAAATGATTTCCTAGAAGTAGAATTTCTAGATTAAGCAATGTATGCATTAACAGTTTTGGTAGATATTCTCAAATCATCCTTTCAACAAGACACTGTGTCAGAATACCATGAACTATGTAAAATGCCTATTTTATCACACTATTTACAACACTAGCTAGTATCAATAATTTTAATCTTTGCAAGTTTGATTAAATTGAATGAGATAACTAGTTCAATACCTATTTTATTATTAGTTATATCAGATATCTGTTCATGAACTTAATTAGATACTTGCCTTATTTTTTCTGTGATCCATTCAAATCCTTTTCACTCACCTCCCAAGAATTTCATCTTTGTATTTTTTTTAACTTTCTAAAAAAATATGGGATGCTTCACGAATTTGACAAATCTGTGTGTCATCCTTACACAGAGGCCATGCTAAACATCTCTGTATCATTCCAATTTTAGTATACATGCTGCTAAAGTGAGCACTTCATCTTTGTATTCTTATTGATTTGTTAAGCTCTTTACATGTTAAGAGTATTCACCATTCTTTGTATCAAAAAATATGAGCAATCTTGGCAATAATCTCAGTCATTGCTTTCCCCTAACAATTTTTAATCCATACAGATAAATTTGAGGCACTTAATTATATATATATATATGCATATTTGCACATAATTAAAATCATATGGTTGCTTGCCCAAAGTTTTTTTTCTAGAAATAATTCACCATTTACATGGTCTCTTTTATAAAACCCAAACTCTCATGATCACTTTTGTAAAGATGAAAACTCTCCTGTACATCATGGAAGATCTAAGGATCCCCAATACTCTAATTTACATTGTTGGCATTTTTGTTTAGGTTTACTTAAATTTCTTTATTTGGGTTCCGTAAAAGGGATACTTTATCTTATATTTTAAGCACTTGGTTTCTCTCTGCTTTAAAGAAAATTAGCATACTGTAGATATTTTTAAAATTTTTTATTTAAATTCAATTTAATTAATACATAGTGTATTATTAGTTTCAGAGGTGGAATTTAGTGATTTATCAATTGCATATAACACCCAGGGCTCATTCCATCACGTGCCCTCCTTAATGCCCCCTACCCAGTTACCTCATCCCACCAACCATCTCCCCTCGAGCAACCTGTTTGTTTCCTATAGTTAACAGAGTGATCTTTTATTTTATTTTATTTTTTTAAAGATTTTTTATTTATTTATTTGAGAGAGAGAGAATGAGAGAGAGAGAGCACATGAGAGGGGGGAGGGTCAGAGGGAGAAGCAGACTCCGGGCTGAGCAGGGAGCCCGATGCGGGACTCGATCCCGGGACTCCAGGATCATGACCTGAGCCGAAGGCGATCCCGGGACTCCAGGATCATGACCTGAGCCGAAGGCGATCCCGGGACTCCAGGATCATGACCTGAGCCGAAGGCAGTCGCTTAACCACTGAGCCACCCAGGCGCCCCAGAGTGATCTTTTAAAACCACAATATGATTTTGTTTAATTCTTTTAATAGCCCTCATTTGCAAATGTTTAAGAGGGCTTTTAGCAGGTCTACTGTAAGAAGTGTTGTATAAGGAGGGGCAGCATTACACATCTTCATCACCTGGGACCTTATTAGAAATGTATATTCTCGGGCCCTATCCCAGACTTACTGAGAATTGATGCTGAAGTGTGAGAAGCACTAAACAGGATCTTGGAGGAGTGGAAAGCCTAGTCTATTTTCTTCCAGTCTTGCTCTCTTATTTATCACTGTATTCCGCACCGGCTTTTTTTTTTTTTTTTTTTTCAGCTACACATTCCCTTCACCAGCCTTTCCTTCTGCTTTGAATATTTCTTCCTTCCTTTTGTTCTACTAAATCTTGCTGATTACGTAGATCACAACTTAAATGCTACTTCTTTGAGGAAATCTTCTTGCACCATCAAACCATGCTCTTCCTTATTTTATGTTTTAATATTTCCTTGTGCTTTTTATCAGTATATGTTTTGGGGATTCTTAAATCCTCCAATCCCCACCCCTTCACTATTTCCTAATCATAAGAAGCCGTGTCCTTTCTGGTTCACCCTTGAATCCTCAGATCCCATCATAGTGCTTGGTACATACTGAGACTGAAGTAAATATTACTTGGAAGAATAAATAAATACACGAATGAATAAATCCTCCCCAGAGTGCTTCCTCACTAATTTGAGGATCAAATCTAAACTCAATGATCATTTTATGGCTGAAGACTCCTCTGGTTTCTTCCTCTCCTTCAGGATGTCATGTGCCTTTTTTTCTGTGCCCTTTTGCATTCCCTGTTCTGACATTTCCTTTGTATTGTATTTTAACCAGTTTGTTGAATCCCCTTGCTTTTCTGCTTGTCCTTGAGGTTAGGGATGGCATCTCTCTCTCTGTCTCTCTTGCTTTCTCCAGGCCTTTTTCTATGTCTTTTATTTTAGCTATGTTGACTGGAGCATAGCAGACCCTCAATGACAGCTTTGTGAATTAAATTAAATGTTAAGACAGACTTTGCCACAAGTTTATTTTGAAACCAAGGGCCAGTTGGTTAATTTCTGTACATTTCAGTTTGCTTGCTTATAAAAGGAAAGCAACTTAAGGGAACTTTGTGAAAGATGATCTATATTTCGATTGTGGTGATGGTTACCCAATGGCACAAGATGAACAAAACTCATCAAACTGTGCATTTAACATGGGTGGATTTCATTTATGTAAATTACAACTCGGTGAACTTAGAAGAAAACTGAAGGCACAAAACTAAATCATGATATAGTGGTCCAATAGATATTTTTGAGTTGAACTTAGAACGAGTTTCATTTTTTTAACTTATTTTAAGTGAATCTGAATACCTCCAAACCCAGCCCTCACTTTCATTTTTCACAGACCCATCTCTATGATGACTTTACATGAGGGTTGATTCTCCCATTTTTATTCATCTCCCAAAATAGAAGCCCTTTTCTCTGTCCCTTTTGGAACTAAATTTCTATGGTTTTCCCCATAAACATTAGATCACAATCAAGGGTCATTGCTGAATATGATACCCACTTGAGGATGATGTAAATCCTTAATTATCCAATTAAGTGACTTCCCTAAGGGCATATATCACCCAAGGATTTGCCTGTGTTTAGTCACTGTGGTTCAAGTGAAACTTGGAATAATTTAATTTAAGATTTAGATGCATCTTCACATTACTTTTCTACCTTATAGGAAGATCATCAAGAGTTTCTTCCTCTGATGATTAAAGCATAGTATCTTATCAGAACAAGAGTATCTTATAGAGTAATATATAAAAATATAAAAATATATTACTCTATAATATATAATACAATGTGTACTATATAACATGCATGATAAAATATAAAATAATACATATTTTGTATATATAATACACAAACACACACAAACCTATAGCATTCTTAACACAATTTAATGTTTATTTCCCGTTCATATTAATCTTTCACTGTTAATACAAGGAGCTGTTTCACATCTAATGTGCTATTAGAAAAGGGCCATTATTTAGAACCTCAGAGACACCTGCCTGGCTTTGCTGGTGGGTTACTTTAAATTTTATTATGCCAGGAAATTGTTTTTCCTTCCCATGCATTTGCCCTCTTATCACTCATCCCATCTTGCGCTTCCAAGTCCATCCTGACTCTAATAGGCTAAGCTGCTCAATCATCCTAGAAGTTGACGCATAACACAGAGCAATAAGGAAAAGGGGAAACAAAGGCAGTCTCACTGCTGCACAGCCACCTGGGATAAACGTGAGAAATGGGAACCTCACGTTTTAAATTGCAAAAGAAGAACTTTGTTGTAATCTTACAAAAGTATATTTCTACCCTTATTTTATTTTATATATATATATTTTAAAGATTTTATTTATTTATTTGAGACAGAGAATGAGAGAGAGAGAGAGCACATGAGAGGGGGGAGGGTCAGAGGGAGAAGCAGACTCCCTGCTGAGCAGGGAGCCTGATGCGGGACTCGATCCGGGACTCCAGGATCATGACCTGAGCCGAAGGCAGTCGCTTAACCAACTGAGCCACCCAGGCGCCCTTATTTTATATTTTTAAAAAATCACTCTCGCACATAATCTGGGACAACATGGATGAAAATATATTGTGTAAGTATAGATTTTTAAAAATTGTAATACAAATAATTGACTAATTCGTCCTGTTTTCCTACGTAGAAGAGCCAAATAATTTCTGTGGTACATAATGCAAAAGATTCATTTCACATTTTAAAATAGTTTCTTTTTCTTTCTTTTTTTTTTTTTTTTTTGGAAGATCTTATTTATTTATTTGAAAGAGCGAGAGAGCGCAAGCAGGGGGAGGAGCAGAGAGAGAGGGAGAAGCAGGCTCCACACACAGCATGGAGCCCCATGTGGGGCTGGATCTCATGACCCTGAAATCATGACCTGAGCCGAAATCAAGAGTCAGAGGCTTAACTGACTGAGTGACTGACTGACTGAACCAAGAAACATGAGAGAAGAGTGGAGAGCAGGGACGAGCAAGGTGTGGGAAGATGGGAAAGGATAATAGAAATGCATAGGAACTGCAGCACTGGGGAAATAGGTAGAGAAAGAGGAGTTGAGATAAAATTAGAAAGAAAAGTCCAGAAAGGAAGAGAAGCTGAAAGGGCTCAGTGTTCTGGTTTTTTTTTTTTTGGTCATGATGGTGGCAGGTTTGGTCAACTGCCAACGTCTCTCTGCCTTGCACTAATTTATAGCAAATTCTATGTTTTGGGGGACATGTCTAAGACAGGCCCAACCCTGAATTTGTTGTGTCAGTGAAAACCTTCTCTGTCTCACGAGTGAAAGGGACACCTGGGCCATACTTCATAAAAGCTCTGAGTTGGAATGTCATAAAACCCCACAGATGGAGTCATTTGCTGATGAAGAGCAGATCCACACAATTCTGTTACTTATATTGAAACACTGATACAAGTCTTTTTCTACTATAATGAGAGCTCTTAATTATTGGGTCCTAAAAGAGTGCCTAGAACTATACTAAATATATCTCAGTTTTTAATTAATAGTGTAGCTATTATGATTTCCATTTTAAAGATAGGGAAACTGAGGTGCAATAACATAGATATTTGCTGAAGTCAGGTAGCTAGAAGGTAACCAAGTCAAAATTCAGACTGAGGTCTGACTTCATAGCCTGTGTTCATTTCACACATTAAACTCTTTCTGACCAAGCATCTCAAAAAGCTGTTTACCAATATACTCAGGTTACGAGTTTGCTATTTCATGTTGAAATAACATCACAAAGCTAGATATAGTTGATGATCCATAAGTTAATAGATTGTGTGTCTATAAAATTGTTTTGTAACTTCAGCAAAGAATAAGTTTCTGTGCAAATCTGTCATCTAAATTATTTTACTAAGTTACTAAAACTCAATATGGGGATAAGAGTAATGCTTCTCAATTTCCAGCCTGGCAGATGGTGGAGACTGAATCCTAGGTTTAAGCACAACCAGAACACAACTATTTTTTTTGTTTGTCTATTTGTTTACTGTGTGCTAATACCATTGTCTCACACAAAAAGAAAGCTCAATTCGTTAGAAAATGTTAAAAACCAAAAGCTTTCAAATATCTCACAAATTTATCTTTCATTTTAACATAAATACAAATCTATTTTTTTTTCGGTTGGCCAGTACTATTATTTTTGAATTTTAAATAAGAGATGATCTCTGATCTTTGAGTCTAGAAAAACTTTCATATTGCTAAGCAACTGTAGATCTCACCCTGAGGAAACAAGACTAAATGGAAAATTATTTTCACTACCTCTATGTGAATTACAGCTTATATCAGTTATTTTCCTGAATCAGCTTACAAAGTTATTAATCAAAATATGAGATGTTATTACAGAAAAAAATTATGAGACAGTTGCTTCAGCCTTTGAGTACTGAAGATAAAATTTTGAGTGGTTTTAACTGTGCAATCTCTGATTTGAAACAAAAATCCAACAAGCATATAAGACTCATTTTCTAGGGGTTCATTTTTGCCCATGTCTTTAGGAATAGATTCCATCCATAATTGAGAAGTGTCTGTGGAATGCCAGTGTCTTCCTTAGATCTGTTGACATCATTTTTTCGTTGAGTTTCTTCAAAATTATTCTAACTATAAGTAATAGAGCAGAATTTAGAAACTGCATTTTTACATTTCAAAGTCAATATAAAATTTGGGTAAAATTACATGTTTAACAATTTTTCTTCTGCTATTATGAGTATTTCATTTAAAGATTTGATTTTGATTCTGATTTTCCTGTAAAGACTTAACTAACCCTGGGTTTTAGCAGTGGGGTTTAATTTAATAAATGTTGGGTCTCTATATTGGAGGACACAAATTCTTTCTTTGCTGTGTTCAGTTTGCAATGATAGATTTCAATAATTTCTTGTAGTACCCATGAAATATACCTCAATATGTGTTAGGCTTCCTAAATAAATGTTTTGAAAATAATGATTTTAAGTCTTATGGCTTCAAATTCATTATTATAGCTATTTATTGGTATAATATCTATCTTAAATAATCTATGTAGGAAGGACGATGATATTTTATTCAGGTAATTAATACTAGCAGAGTCTAATGATGGAGCAGGGAGGAGGGACCGATCTCAACCACGATGGTCAGGGAAGGCCTCCTTAAAAGGTAATACATGAGTGACACCTGGGAGAAGGTGAGAGAGCAAATCATGGGTTGGAAGGAAGTTCTAATACAGTGAGCTATTTCAATGATTTTAAAATTAATGGTAGATACACTATAAGTTGCCAAAAGTTAAAATACATGCCTTTCTTTCTTTACAGAGACCCATATACTCACATGAAAAAATTTCTTTTTATTTTTATAAATCTTTTCACTACACACTTTCCATATAAATTATATTTTAGAAGTAATAACCTATACACAAAAATGTTTACTAAATATTAACTTAATACAATTCCATTTCTACAACATAAAATAAAAGTGATTGAAATATTTATTTCAAATAGTTTGGTAGGAAAAAATGCTCACACTCATTTTCACTTTTATTTACTCTCCTTGAAATATTTTAAAATAGAGAGGGCATGAATGAGTATAATACACTTAATGTATATGAGGAAAATATGGGGAAAATGATCTTTTTCAAGCCATGAGCCTAGAGGCTATGTAATCATTCAGACCTGGAACAGCATGTAAACATTTGTACATTTGTTCAACCTCAGAAATCTAGGCTTGTATGTCTAATGATTTAAGACTTCTTTTTAACCTCTGACTCTTAATAGCATCTGAAAGTCCTCTGTAAACCAAGAATCTACTATAAAAAAAGGATTACATTGGGCTTTAAACAACAAATGAAAGAAAGAGGTAAGGAAGATCAAATCGTCTGTTTTTCATTCTAAACTTTCATCTTCATTTGAAAACTTTTTTCTACTTTTTGGCAGTTCTAAAAATCTGGCAAGTCTGGCCAATACTTCTTTGAATAAAGATAAAACTGGAGACCTGCAAGATTTTATATTCTTGGAAGAGGCTATTTTCATTGCACACTCAAAGAAACTCTGAATTTCTAAGAATTGAAACAATTGGTGAAAGGAGGAACAGAGAGGTCAAAACTATTACATTGCTCCTTGTTTGCATTGCTTAATTTTGGCCTTTTCTCTTTTCTAAAGACACAATTAGACTGAGCGACAATCTGGCAAGTAAAGAACATGTGTTCATATTTCCCCTTTTCTCTTGTGTTGGAGGAGGCTGGAGTGAGCATTTCCTCCAAACAAATCACACACGTGAAACTGTAGAACAGACTGAAAAAGTTCCCAGCCCCTCTTCACTTTTAGCTTGCTCCATTTGGGCAATGCAGCTTTCCACCAGTGTAGTTGGAGGATGTAGGAGTGGAAGGAAGAGCCCTCAGGCAAAGACAAAGACACTGGAGACTACAAGTTCAGGAAAGGACACTGCATTCTCCAGGTACATGGAGAAGACATGTGCTACACACGGTCTACTGCAGGCTAAACGAATACCTTTTTCTTGCAGAAGTAATTTCTCATACATTTTTTGTTTCATTACTCCTAGCAACACAGTGAAGTATTCCCTTTTTATAGATGATAAAACTGCCAGTTCAGAAAGGTTAGTAACTTGCTGTTTTAGTTTGTCAGGGCTGTTATGACCGAGTACCACAAACCGGGTGAATTAAATCACAGATATTTCTTGTCTCAGTCCTGGAGGCTAGAAGTCCAAAATCAAGGTGTTGGCAGGGTTGGTTCCTTCTGAGGGCTGTCAGGACTGATCTGTTCTAGACCTCTCACTCCTGGGATTATAGATCACGACCTTCTGTCTGTGTCCTCACATTGTATTTCTCTATCTGTGTCTGTCTCCCAACTTCTTCTTATGAAGACTCCAGTCATAATGGATGAGGGCCAATGCTAATGACTTCATTTTAACTTCATTACCTCTGTAAAGACCCTGTCTCCAATAAAGCCACGATCTGAGGTGTGGGGGTTAGGACTTTCACATGTGAGTTTTAGAGGGTCAGAATTCAACACTTGTCAAAAGTGTCTTAGTAAATGAGTAAATAAGCTGGGGTTTCAAACACGTGAATACAGGATTCCAAAGCATATGGTCTTCAAACAACAGAACACTGTCTTCTTATGTAAAGTATGATATATTTGGTAGACAGTTACACAGTAAAAAATTAAACCTACTTACTCATATTATATAACTTTATAAGGAAGAGGCAACTAAGGGCGGGCTGTCATTTATCGGTCTTAGAGTCAAGGAGCTTACTTCCCTGTCAAGGGAGGCAGTTGCAGAAGTGTCTTGTGATATGATTTACAGGGACTAGGGATGGCTGTCTTCTCCCATAGGTCAATTCAAACGCTACCTTCACTTGTATGGACTTTTCTAATTCCTTTATCATAAGTTATAAATATTTTTAAGTATTTTTCTCTACTTGAAGCATTATAATTTTTTTATGTCTGACTTTACCAACAAATTAGAAGCCCCTTGGGGATGTGTCTTCTCATAAAATGAAAATAAAATTAAAGCTGGAGAATAAAGAATTAAATCTAAGGAAACTGTACACTAAAACAATCATGTCATATCACTACCCATTAGAATGATTAACATAAAAAAAATACTGAGAATTCCAACTGAAATTCTCATACATTGCTGGTGGGAGCAGGAAATTCTAGAGCCCCTCTGGAGAACAGTTTGGCAGTTTCTTATAAAGTTAAACATACACTTATCATATGACCTATGAACTTCAACTTCTGGGTATTTACCCCACAAAAAGGAAAACTTACATTCACACTATAATTTGTATACAAATGCTTATAGCAGCTTTATTTAGAATAGTCGAAAACTAGAAACAACCCCAATGTTCTTCAGTAGGTGAATGGAAAAACAAACTGTGATACTTGCATAATATGGAAAAATACTCAGCAGTAAAAAGAATGAACAGCTGATATATGCAGCAACTTGAACAACCTGAGTAAATAAAATAAGCCTGTTACAAAAGGTTATGATGTATGCTGTATGATTTCTAGTACATGACATACCTGGGGCTCGGGGGAAACCAATACATTGATAGAGAACAGATTCATGTTTTCCAGGCTTTATAGATGGTTGGGGAGGGTTGCCCATAAAGAGATGGATCAAGGAGTTTTTTGGGTGATGGAAATATTCTGTATCTTGATTGTGGTGGTGGTTACGAGTCTATGCATGTGTTAAAATTCATAAAATCATACACCAGAATTAAGTCAATTTTACTTTATTTAAAAATAAAATTATTACCCCTCTCCCAAAGATAAACATTTAGGGATCAAAGAAATACTAATTAAATCTCATCTCTTCCATTTTTATTGTAAGTCATATTTTCTGCAAATATTTTTATATTTTCTGCATATATTCTGGCTCCTCAGTGAGGAGGGACACAGGAACATTTGCTGAAGGAGGGACATAAATGGACAAAATAAGATTTGATTCCTTGGGGCGCCTGGGTGGCTCAGTCGGTGAAGCATCTGCCTCCAGCTCAGGTCATGATCCCAGGGTTCTGGGATCGAACACCGCATTGGGCTCCCTGCTCAGTGGGGAGCCTGTTTCTCTCTCTCCCTCTGCTGCTCTCCCTGCTTGTGCTCTCTTTCTCTGTCTGTCAAATAAATAAATAAAATCTTAAAAAAAAAAAAGATTTAATTCCTCAAGTTAACGTATCTCTTTCTTTAATTATGGAAAATTTTTTAGACATTATCTCTTTGAACAGTTCCTCTCCCACATTCTTTGTTTTTCTTTCCTCTAAGAGATATATATTTTTTTATGCCCACAACTTATTTGTAGGCTCCAAATCCTTTGACAGACTGTAAGCTTTCCCATTTCTTTTTACCATTGGTGCATGGACTCTTCTAGTAGCTGGGACTAAGGAGCATTTCAAGGCTTCAGAGTTTATGTAGGAGCCCACTTATAACTATCTCAGTATTCAGACTGTGGCTGTTTCTTCATTGTGTATGGTCATTAGAACATGAAATTTTTAGTGTCTAGACCCTGGGCCTCTGTCTAGACCAATCTCAATGGGCTGCTAAAGTTTCAATCTTCTCTTTACTACTCTGGCTTTGATTTCTCTCCATTTTTAAGATCTGTATATTTTTTACTTATTACTTAGAACCAGGTAATTTATAACTTTTTATTTGATTTGATCCATCCTTTCTATGGGCCCATGTGTGTATGTGTGTTTATGCATGGAAAAGGGACTCTGATGGCATATCTATTTCAGCTCACTCCATCATGATGGAGAGAATCTCAGACACTTACTAAAGATTGAGAATAACCTTAGGAAAAAAAAGTTGTCTGTAGATCCACAAAGGATAGGATAAGACCTTAAATTTCATTTTATTCCCCATCCCCACTATGCACACATATAAACATAATGTTCTTACAATCATATAAGAACTTATGCTAGGAGGTACTCAATATATAGTTGTTTAATGAATGAATGTGTGAATGAAAAATGTCTAGGACATAATACACTGATATGTAAAGCAGAGGTCTTCTCAAAAATTTCTCAACCTTTGTTTATGGCAAATAATTACTTTCATTATTTATCTCTCTAACAAATCTATTTAATCCTTTATATTTGCCAAAATATCATTAACTTTCAAAGTTTATGGTTGTGTAATGTTTGTGTATGTTTGTTGGCCAATTATTCCACCAATATGGTGCATGCATGCTAAAATCCAGGGGTATAGCATCACTATGGAAACAGAATAAAAATACCCCTGACCCTGTCAGAGAACATTAGAGAAGGCTTCCCATAGGCAACTGCATTTGAACTGAGACTTAATAGATAAATAGAAGGGACCATGGGACGGGCAATAAGGAAGGCCACCCTTGGCTAAGTGAACAACAGCAAATGCAAAGGCAATAAGAATTGAATGAGGATAAAAGAATTTATCCTCTCCTAATATGACTGGAGAAATGCATATTTGTTTCAGGGTGGCACAGGGGCTAAGAAGGCATGAGAGGTAAATTTGGAAACATTGGCAGAGTGAGATCATGGAAGTTATGCCATTCTAAGAGCTGTGGATTTTATAGTATAGGAAACCTTGTGTCATTGAGGGATTTTAAGAGGAAAACTATATGATCAAATTAGGGATTTACTTATTTAAAGATTTATTTTCATTATTTTAGAGAGAGAGAAAGAGAGAGAGCACATGCTTGCACATGTGTGGTTGTGAGCATGAGTGATGGGGAGGGGCAGAGGGAGAGAATCTTCAACCAGACTCCCTGCTGAGTGTGGAGCCCAGGCTGGGCTTGACTTGGAGCTCGACCTCATGACCCATGAGATCAAGACCTGAGCCAAACCTGGCATATCTGAGCTACCAGTTGGTCACTCAACCAACTGACCCACCTGGTGCCCCTCAAATTAGGGATTTATAAGGCACCGCTTAGAGCAGTGTAGAGATGATTTGGAGATGAAAAGATCTAGTTAAGTGCTTGGTAAGAAATTGTAAGGCCTTCACCTAAGGTAGTAGAAGGGTGAGATAGAGAAATAACTAGGTGTTCAAATCCACAAGATTTAGTAAAACCTGGAATATGTGAATGGGCTGAAAAATAGACTTCAATTAACAAAAAGTATTCAGCCCATGTAAACTATTATTCAATTTCAATAGCATCTAAAAATTTGAATTGATTTTCTGATGAGAAGGACAGACATTATTTACCCAAGAAACTTTTTGGGTCCATAGTTAATACATATGTAAAAAGTGTCTCTAAATTATCTGAAAGTGGTCATACACGGATGACTCTGACAAAAAAAAAAAAAAAGTCTACATAGCTAAATTTGTCCCTCACCGAGACACTTCCCTCTTCCTATAGTTATAAAATTGCAGCCCAAATATGAACTGTGAACACATTTGCTTTCACCAAATTCAGGCAACCTTATTTACAGCAGCAGCATCTGCAGACAATGTTTAATTGTTTCTTCTTTTCAATATAACCAAAACTACCCAGCATAACTTTTTTTTTTCAAAGAGCCAAAAGCATAAAGATGGAATTTTAAAGTGTAGCTTTTTGTAGTAACAGTTTGAACAATTTCTAGAAGTTGAAAAATGCTGATTGGTTGCCTAGAGGGTTATGCTAAGGAAAACAAGACAGAAATCCAAGCCCTAGAATTCATGAAAACCTTTGTCATGGCAAACAATAGTGAAACCCAACATTGCCTGGAAGGGGAAATTTGAGTCTGCAATCTGTTAGACTTTGTGCACTGATAGGCGATAAGACTCTGTGCTGCATTTGGAAAGGAATACAGTAAACACAATTCCGGACAGATCTGCCTCAGGCTTAACATGACACAAGTGCTCTGTAAGTGAAAAGAAAAGGTAATTCGGGACACATTACAAACTGCTTTTATTTTCTAGCATTAAAGCTAAAATGTCAAGTAATATCTATTAACAGGAAAATGTCCTCTTTACTGTGTTTAATCTAGTCTTTATAAACATTGATGTGGAGGGAGAAGATAATTATTATTTTTAAATAGGAATATATGTGAATGTTTGGAAAATTCTATCACAGAGGCACTTTAGATTTTAAATATGTTCCCACTCCAAAACAAACCTAATACAAATTACAGTAGATGTAAATACTTATAAGTAAATCTGAATTAAAATTCATTTTCTACAATAGAAAATAGTAACTAATGACTATAATTATTAGCTATAACAGCAATACACCTTTGACACATAACTTTCCTGCAGGAACCCACAACCCAGGAAGGGAGAAAGAACAGCACCACCACCACCACCACCAACAACAGTATGTTTAATTATGTTGGGTCAAATATTTGATGACCTGAGATAGAAATTACCTACATTTCCAAAAGTAAAGCATTTGACCAATACCTTGAAACTAGGTAATCTGTGGAACTGTACACAGAGACATCTTTAAAATGTCCCCACTTATTTAAAAATTATAAAAGAAAAAAACTTACATGACTTACGAACGTTTACTGAAGAAAAGTATTCTTCACTGCTAGAGCATATTAATTAGTTCCTATGAAGTGGCATGTATAACACAAAAAGTTGTACGGCATTTGTTTTAAAATTGTGGAGGGGATTTTTGGTTGGAGAACAAAATTCATTTTCTAAACTTTGATACTGAGACAAAATTTCTTCCCTTCTAATAATCCAAAGTAAGTGGAATTATTCATATAGTTTACAATTATATGTACACAATATAAATAAGATGAACAGGAGTTGGACAACTATGTGGGTTGAATTTTAAATATACCGAGATAATGGTTTGTCTTTTATCATCGTGAGTCATCTGTTTTACCTCATATTTTCTGCTTTATATTGGCTGTGAAGGAACATTTTCTAATTCTTAAGGGACTTGCATTTGTTCTTTGACATTTTTAAGGATAAGACTAAGAAATCTATAACAAGATAATATATTAGACTTTATTTGAGTTTCTTTTTTTTAAGATTTATTTATTTTAGAGAGAGAGCACAAACAGGAGGGGCAGAGGGAGAAGGAGAGAGAAACTCAAGCAGGCTCAACTCCACACTGAGCATTGAGCCCCACTCAGGGCTTGATCACATGACCCTGAGATCAGGACCTGAGCCTAAACCAGGAGTCAGACTCTTAACAGACTATACCACCCAGGCACCCTGAGTTTCTTTTTTAATTTAAAATACTCTCTACAGGGGCACCTGGGTGGCTCAGTTGGTTGAGCGACTGCCTTCGGCTCAGGTCATGATCCTGGAGTCCCGGGATCGAGTCCCGCATCGGGCTCCCTGCTCGGCGGGGAGTCTGCTTCTCCCTCTGACCCTCCTCCCTCTCATGCTCTCTGTCTCTCATTCTCTCTCAAATAAATAAATAAAATCTTTAAAAAAATAAAAATAAAAAAAAATAAAAAAAATAAAATACTCTCTACATAATTTTCACATTACTATAATTATGCAAATTGATTAAATAATTTAATATCATGACATTACATATATCATTTCCCTTTTGATATCATGACATTATATGTATCATTTCCCTGAAACAAAGCCAGAATTAAGAAGAAAGTTCCACTTAATTTATAAAAGCTTAGAGCAGGGACTTTTCCTTCTACTATTCTAGGAAAAATTGTGTGGTGGACTTGAAAGAGCAACAAAGACTTGAGATTGAATCTAAGTTCTACAACCATAGCTGTTTGCTTTGGGAAAATTAACTAATATTCAAATAAATGAAAATTTTAATTAATCTCATTTTCTTTGTCAACCTTAAAAATAAAATATCCAGTTAGCTTACCAGGAAAATCAGTTTATTCAGGAATAGCAGAGGAATTGCAATTTAGGAAATGGAAACCACAAGCAAGAACAATTTTGTTCTCTAGAACAAAAAAGTAGAGCATTATTTTATGCAGGAAAAGAGGAAGCAGAAAGGAGCTGTGTGGAATCAGAGTTCATTGGAGGAGAGCAAGAGTTCAGGGTTGTGGAGACTTCTCATTGGCTGAGTTATGGTGGTTCTCATTGGTTGGGTTGTTGCTGAGCAAGGAGAAAATCTGTGATGAGTAGTACATACTCAGGACTTCTCGACTCCATTTTGTATGAGGTTTTCCTTTACTCATTTTCACATTTCACCCTTTGATCAAGATCTCTCCTCAAAAGCATCACTGATCGGGGTTTCCATATTTAATGCCACTGTCAGGAAGGACATTTCTTGGTTGTCATGTGCCATGTCAGAGGGAAAATGTAAGATTGGAATCCACTGAGACACCATTTGAGGAACAAGGAAGGTTGGGAGGAACTCTCAGGCATTTCCCACCAAAATCTAGATCTTTTCAGGGTCATAAGCATTGGAGATCATCTCAATTCACTGGGTTAGCATCACTCTATTTTTCATGTTGTGTCTGAGAAGGTTAGATAAGCAACAGGTATGGAGCTTAAACATGATTATACAAAGTAATAAGAGGGGCAGAATAATGACCCCAATTTCTATAATAATTCTAAACAAGGAGCCTAGACCTGAAGATAACCAGCTAAGGAGATAAAAGGATCATGGATCATTAGGTGAAATTTTTTATAGCCAATGTTTTTCTTCCCTAATCATATGTAATTGGGTTTCCACTTCTCCAGAGGAATTTATCTATGCACAGAAGGGGGTGTTTGCCATTACACAAACACCTCTTTGCTCAGCAAGTAGATAAGCAAGGGCCATGTAATTGTCCAAAACTACATTAGCCAGCAAGTCAAGTGATCATTGTCCAGCTGCAGCTGCCTTGGGCATGGAAACGGCTAGCTCCCCTAATGAAGAGATTTCTGATCATGCATTCATTGGCATTAACTCTGGCTGAAGAGAGAAGGGATATCTCCACGGAGGAAAGCTGAGAGTAATGTTTGCCTTGTGGAAGTTTCCCTTTAAGGAGGCCATGGAGGCTCAATGGGATGAAAGAATGGAAAGATCAATGGGAGGCTCCTGATTTGTTATGAATGTTAACAGGGATAGCTAAATGTCCTAATGAGCATTAGCCTTCAATTCACCAGCCATCTAAACATTTATATGCCCATGGGAAATGCCATCCATCACAGACAAAAATGAAACAGGGTAGAGTGCAGAGGACTCCAGTTAGTCCGTTATTGATAGATCCATTAGCCAGAATTTCTTGATATTTTTCAAGCCAGAGATCAGAGGAATTCAGGTGACATTCTGTGAGGTACCACCCCATCCTCAAGCATTCTTTTCTAAAAGCTGTGGAAAAAGGAGTTAGACCATTTGTATTTCCCTTGGATGCAGGGGATAGATCATATTTAAATAAGAAGAAGAACATGGGGGGTGAAGGTCATACAATTGGCAAAAATGGAGGTATCTAGCTGAGCTAGTACAGTTATGACCAGGGAAATGTTGCCACTGTCAGGAAGGACATTTCTTGGTTGTCATGGTACGGGGATGCTGGCTATAACAGCGTGTTACAGCAGGTAACATCCATACACTCGCAGTATAATCAACAGTGGCATTTGGGATGAAGGAGAAATTAGTTATAGATAAGATGATTAGAGTATCTGACATCATGACATTATGTGACATCACATTGGAGTTTCTGTTGATAGATCCATCAGTTAGAAAGGTTTTTCCCTTTTTGCAATATATTGGGAAATGCAGATAAAAGCACTGTCTTTCCAAGAAAAGGAGAAAATAAGACAAGAAGCAACAGCAAGAAAAAGATATACAGGCCTGATCCAGTCATCTTGGGAAGGCTGTTTCCTTCACATGTTGTCTACTTCAATTTCTATAAATCTTTATTTTCAAGTCAACAGTTGGTATGAATTTCCAATGTTTGGTACTTTCTTTCAGGTGTGACATGTGGATCTGAGAGTCTATTCCCTGGAGTTTGGTGGCACAAAGAATTGACTAACAGAACCTGATAGGGGCCTTTCTAATGAGGTTGAAAAGAGTCTTTCTGAAGATGTCTTTTCTAATTATGAACTCTCTGGTTTATAAGGAGTGATGCTTGAGGTCTTCATCTCCTGGAACCATGCTGTGAAAAGTCTGCCCTACTAAAGCATGGCTATTTTCAATAGATTTTGTTAGACTTTTGCAACATTTAAGTATATTTCCTTTTATCAGCTGTGGATCAAAAGAAGTAGGGACTAAATATGTCAGGCACCTAGTAATTATTTTGAAAAGAAAATGTTTATGGGCCACAAAAACGATAAACCTGAGATTTAGAAGGACTAAATGTAATGCTTTTGGGCAGGGTTTTTGAAAGGTCTCTACAAATTTTGCCAATTGAGTCTTAATGATGTCATTAGTGATTTCGACTAGCCCTGAGAATTGAAGGTGGTAAGCACAGTGAAACCAGCCAAATAACACAAACTTGTCGAAGTACCTGACCAGTAAAGTGAATTCCTGTTACTACGAAGTTCAAAGTGGGAGGGGTATCCCCAGGTAAAAATGATCCTTTCTGATGGGATCTTAGCCACAGAGGAAGCAGTAGCCTGTCTACAAGGTAGACAGACTCTTATTTAACTTATGCAAACAATGAACTACATTGCCATGAGAAAAGAGTACTCAAAAGTTTTTAAATTCTGGAAGGATCAGGATGGGAAAAAAGTAATTGTTTCATCTTTGTTTACAAAGATTTTACCAAATTACTTTAAGTCATAGATAGTTTAAGAGAAGACATTTCCCTAAATCCAATTCAGTGGTATGATCTTAAACCATCAGAGACCTATATTCTAGAGTACTTGTCAGAATGCTTTTCATGAATTTCTCTGAAGATGAAACACATTTGCAAAAGCATCAGAATAAAACAATAACTGTATAGATGACAAAAGTCTTAAAAATGCCCATTATTAAAGATCTGAAGAGAATTAATTATAATGGAATTGACTAGGGGGTTTGCTTATTTCTGTGACATACATTTTAAAATTATGACTGATAACATTATATCAGGACACAGTAGACTTCAGGAATTTCATATAGGCTTTGGAACACTTATATTAACATATACTTATACAGATATAAGGTGAAGACGGTTTAGTATAATTCTTATTTGACATACTTTCCATGTAATTTAGTATATCATTTAAGCCTAATTTAGTCTTTTTTATAAAGAGAGAGAATGAATCCTTTGAGATGTTCTAGAGACCTTTTGGAAAAACCTAAAGTTAGTTCAAAGTTTAAAAGACTTCACCCAGAATTTGATTTTGGGGAAGGTTGTCAAAAATATTATCAAAAGTTTTTGGACACTTGACCAAACAGGATCACATATAATTATGAAACAAGACTTAATAATTATCCATTTAACCAAAGTGACAAAAATAATTTTTAAGGCAAATATAGAAAGTTACATAGTTGCAAAAAGTCTTAGCTCTTTTTTAATAAAGACAGTTTTTCTAAGTAATCAAAAACCTGATAAAGACAGAACACAGAATGAAAACTTCACTTCCTGGGCAGATTACATTTAAGGTAAATTTGTTTACAGTTTCTTATTAAGAGCAGACCAATAATCTAAAAAAACTGTCTTTTTAACAGAGAGAAAAAACAAATTCTAATTCTGCACCAGTATACTTTTAAAATTCTTTTTTCAACTTAAATAAATTCATTCGGATCTTAGCTTGACCACACATAAAAATCCTTTCTCAAGATTTCTTTTATGCAAATCTTCTATAATTTAGTATATCAATTCAGCTTTTGTCCTATCCTTTTCCTTTCTTAATCTGGCAATAATTTTTCTTTAGGGCAAAATTACTTTCTCTTTCCTCAACAAAGTGCATTTCCATTCTTCATACCTTCTTTTACTGAAAACACACATCCAATTTCCCTTGTCTTCCTGCCTTTATATATAAATATATGCATATTTAATGCATATATTTATAAATATAAATATAAAATATATATCTATTGTATAAATATAAAATATATAATATAAATTATACAAATTATATATTATAAAAATATATTATATATAAATTATATATATAAATTATATATTATAAAATATATAATATTTATTATATAAATATAAATATAAAATATATAAATATAAATATAAAATAGCTAATTAGTGTACAAGCAAAATGAGTTTATTTGGGAATAGTAGAGGAATTAGAATCTGGGACATGGAAACTATGGCAAACCATAGACAAGTCCAGAGAACAAAGGAATGGAATCCTATTTTATAGAGGAAGAAGGAAGGTGGGCTGTTTGGAATGCAAGTTCATTGCAGGAGAGCAAGAGTTCAGGGTTGTGGTGACTTCTCATTGGCTGAGTTGTGGTGGTCCTCATTGGCTGGGTTATTCTGCCCAAGAAGAAAATTTCCCTTCCTCCTGCTGGGGTAGTAAAGTAAGCTTCTTATCAGGAGATGTAAAGTAAGCTGCAACAAGTGGTACATGAATGAGAGCTCCCCCTTTAAGACTTCCTGACACCATTCCGAATGACATTTTCCTTTACTCAATTGCACATCCTCAAATTCAAAATGAAACTAATAATAAGAAAAGGAATAGCGGACCGCCTGGGTGGCTCAGTAGATTAAGTGTCTAACTTCAGCTCAGGTCTCATGATCCCAGCGTCCTGGGATCGAGCCCGGCATAGGGCTCCCTGCTCAGCAGGGAGCCCGCTTCTCCCTCTGCCTGCCCCTCCCCCTGCTTGTGTGCTCTCTCTCTTTCTGTAAATTAAATAAAGAAAATCTTTAAGAAAAAGAAAAAGAATAGCAACAATTTTGGAAGATTCCTTTAAGATTTAGAGATGATGTGTGTAAAGAAATGATCAAGGGAGTCAGCACACAGTAAGTTTTCAAGATATAAAAAAAGTCCTAGAAGTAAAAGAGATAGTCATTAGTAAGGGTGTGTAAGTATCATGACTATAGGTGAATGCAAAATCATTTTATTTAATATTCTAAATTATTAGAATTATTTTAAAAGGGAAGATTTATTTTATAAGCAAATATCTTTAAATTACTTCACATTCTTCTTAAATCCGTTTTAACAATATTTCCCCTCTTTATGACAGTTTATCCTCATTGAAGATAATGCTATGCCAAGTTGTATTCATTGTCAAGACACACTGCATCAGAAACCACACAAAATGACAGACACACAAAAGTGAAAAAAGTCTTTAAGAAAGCCACAATGAAGTCTATTTAAAGAAATGACTATGCTTATGAATCATTATTGGAGTATAGAAAATGTCAGAATTATGGAAATATCAAAGATACTTGTCAAGTACAAGAGGCACCATTTGTGAAGTGGGTCTTCATAGAGAAGGGAACACTTGAGAAAAGTTAAAAAAATAGAAATGAAATGGCAGGCAACCAGTTGTGAGAGTTTAGAGTAAGAAAGCTTTCCATATCAAAAGACAAAAGTCTATGAAATTATTTGACATTTTAAGGAATGGCCCTTAATATGGTATTGTAATATTTAATAAGAATAAAGATGATGTACAAATGTGATTGAGAAGAAACATGGGGCCAGATTTGCCATGCTAAGAATTGGAGATATTTTCTTTTCCTTGAAGGTGATGGAGAATCAATGATGAGTTTTAGCCAAGGAATGGCATGCCCAAATTTTCATTAAAAACAAAAATAAATAAATAGATAGATAAATAAATAAATAAATAAAATGTGGTTTGGAAGATAAAAGATAAACACTAGGGACATAAATTGCAGAATATAAATGAGGGGCCTAGATTTAGGTAAGATACAACAAAGACACTTTTAAAAATTATAGAGTGAAAAATGAGGAAAGAAAAGGTATTTCATCTCAATTTGCCAAAATCAATAGCAAAATCAATATTTAATATCATGATTCTCTCTGCTACTCATAACATTTCTTCACAATTAGAACAAAAATATCACCAATCTTTGAAACAGTCTATGGTTTTTCAGGTTAGGTGATCAAATTATAAGTATTTGACATAATTTTCTCAATTAACCATTCCTTAGCTCATTATAATTGGCAAATAAGTTTGTAATTATAAAATAAAACATTATTTATTTATCTATTTTATTACTTGTTTTTTATTCCAGTATAATTAACATACAGTGTTATATATATTAGTTTCAGGTGTATAATATAGTGATTCAACAATTCTATACATTACTCAGTGTTCATCATGATAAGTGTACACTTAATCCCCTCACGTACTTCACCCATCCCTCTCCCCCCACCACCTCCCCTCTGGCAACCACCAGTTTGCTCTCTGTATTTAAGAGTGTTTTGGGGGTGCCTGCATGGCTCAGGCAGTTGAGCATCCGACTCTTGATTCGGCTCAGGTTATGTTCTCAGCGTTGTGAGGTTGTGGGGCATGCCTGGGCATGGAGCCTGCTTGAGATTCTCTCTCTCCCTTTCCCTCTGTCCCTCCCCAAACCCCACTGGAACAAATGCTCTCTCTCTCTCTAAAAAGAAAAAAAAGCCTGTTTTTTTGCCTCTTTTTTCTCTGTAAAATGCATACATACATATACATACATAAAATGGGTTTACTAGGCAATATGTGAATATTAATTAAAGTAAGTAAAATGAAGAAAATAGAAATCCTCAGCAATCTAATCATAGAGAAATAATCACTGTTTCTAATTTGGTGCGTTTCCACATATATTTGGTTCACAGCTCCAAAAGACATCATGTTGCTGAAATTTAAAGCATTTAAGCAATTCCTACTGATTGTGCAATGAAATTCATTTTGATATTTTAAAATTATTCAGAATAATATGGTGAGCATCATTGAAAACATCTCTGATACTTTACAGTAAACTCTACATCAATGGGTAAAGGCATTTTTAAGTCTCTTGATAGGTTCAAAGCTGTCCAAAGGAAAGGCTGTGTCATTTTCTTTTTTTTTTTTTTAAAGATTTTATTTATTTATTTGACAGAGAGAGAGCGACAGCAGGAACACAAGCAGGGGGAGTGGGAGAGGGAGAAGCAGGCTTCCCACTGAGCAGAGAGCCCGATGCGGGGCTCGATCCCAGGACCCCGAGATCATGACCCGAGCTGAAGGCAGACGCTTAAAGACTGAGCCACCCAGGCACCCCAAGGCTGTGTCATTTTCATTGCTCATTTTTATCACCAGTGCAGGGTATAGTATGTTTTAAATATTTTAAAATGTAATAGGAAAAACCATGATGTCATTATTGTTTACATTTGTATTTCTTTTGTTAACAATAAGGGTAAAAATGTTTCCCCTTAGAATTTGGAGAAACAAAAATTATTTGTTATTTTTTCCAAAACTTAAAAACAAGAAAAAGGATAGTTTTTTCCATCTAAACAAAGCCTCCATTAAATAAACCACTACTGATGTAACTACAAAACTGTAAGACACAACTGTGTTCTTCCTTGCATTTAAATTTTTTTCCTTATATTAAAATTTCAAGAAGTACAAATTCGTTTAGAGATATATATTTTTTAACAGTTGAAATTATGAGGTAAAATAAGTCTAGTGACCATTTATTGAAGCAGGAAGAAAGACATTTGTTGGAAATAAAAATAAATCAACAGGAAGTTTTTAGATTTCCTTGTTTTTGACCTCAATAAACAAGATTACTACATTGGGCGGGTAACTTTTACCATAAACACCTAAGAAAGTACCGTCAGTTGGTACACCAAAGACAGTTCTAAAATTAAGGTTCATAAACCCCATGTTTAAAAGGAAAGATAGAAGGAACTGTGGTTTGCCCCTCCAAGTCTCCATTGCACCAGGTGTCAAGACAAAGGTTTCATAAACCTAGACCACACGTAATCAGCCGGAGTGATTTCCACACTCCTGGAAAGCGAACTTAGTAGCTGGTAGCATCCAGCACAGGATGCTGCGGTGCTCATTACAATTTCTATTGATTGACTGGGTTCAGGACTATAATTATCTGGATATAGGGAATTTAAAGGAAAGAGGAAGGTATAATGAGAATACATAGTCATAATAATATAACTCTTACTTTTGCCAAATGTCTCTGTCTAGAAGCAAAAGGACCGAAAGTAAAAATACTACTACTAATAATAGGAGGCAATACTCTTAAAAGTTTTCAGAATTTATAAATGCAAGGCTTAGGATTGAATCAAACTTCTACAAACTGTTCAAAACACTAGTTCAAAAATTGAATTTCAATCTTATAAACTGCGTTGAGAAATTAACACAATTGTCTGCACTTGGTCAACTAAGTTGTAGAAAATTGATAACAGCATTTAAATTTCAAACACAGAGGCAATAAAGAGAGTAAAAGTTAAGTTCTTAGGGAACTTGTTGACAAAATCACCGTGTCATTATAGCTACTGTTTAAGGATAGGCCTAAAGATGTTAGATTAATTTTAAAATGTTGAATGTGTCATTTATTAATAGCAACTAAGGATGTATTAGAGAATTACAGTATGGTTAGAGTAATTTTCACATCTACAAACCTTCTAAAGTTATGCACTTAATTAATTTGTATGTATCAACAAAACAAAGGAACAGCTTTCCATTCCTTTTGTGGTTCCTGCCATCAAACTTTGAATTGAAAGAATTAAAGAAGAATTTTTTTTTATAATTTCTGCCCCTGAATAAGGCTAGATTTAAACAGATTGTCTTTCATTAATAGCTGTTCAGAAAATGTTCTTTGAACTGAACTGAATTTAAAGGCTTATTATTTTGTTCTGAAAGTCTAAGCTTGTATTTTCTACTGTGCAACAAGGGAAATTCAGGGTTAGCTGGGTAGCGTATTTCCAGCATTTAGATGAACCCCTAGGGTATCCCATTAGTATTACAGAGACTATATGCTTGTTCTACTCTATTAAATTTTTATAGAAAACGTAACTTTTAAAAAATTGAGTCAAATAATAATTGCCATCATCTGTATGTTAACCTTAATAGAAAAATCACTGAAGAACAAATGAATTACCCGCCTAATTAATTAGCAAACTTTATAAAATGCTTATTTTAATATGACCTTAATGCAATGCCTAGCCTAAAAAAAAAAAAAAAAACCAGAAGCTTCAGGGAATTTTAAAGCTGTCCTTGTTATCAGCTTATCCTTGTAAGCTTCAGTTTATCTTATCAAAACAAGGCATCACTTTTGCTTCCTTCTGCTAATAAGGTCTGGAACAGAGCTTTTCTCTAGCAGTTCACTAATTCCTTTTGCAGACAGAAGTGTTCAGTCTGCTGGCTCTCCCCCCACTTATCTCTTCTCTTCAGTATTCTCTCCCCCACCCCCAGGGAAATTAGAGATCCAAATCCACTTTCCTTCATTGCTGGAATTTTAAGATTCTAAAGAATATGAAGTACTTTTTTATCCTCAAAACCTTAATTCTAAGTAGATTTTGGTTTTCTGGATGTCTAAATGTTTGTGTAGGAATGTAGATTCTGGGGATTCCGGGATAAGTCATGAATCATCACTGAATCATGCTTAAATCAAGCATAACCATATTTCTGGCACTTTTGTCCAAGCCAGTGGTAAAACTAACTGTCAGTACCTCAGCTCCCTTTTCTGTTATGAAAACTAGTAATTCACAGAATAATTGCAAAGATAAATGAATTAATATGAATATGACATAATGGCATGTTTTATTATTACTACTACTACTATTAATATTACCATTAAGTGAGATAATCTATATAAAATATCTGATTTGGTTATAGTTATTTTTCTTGTTATTATATAATAGCTCGTTATCCCAGTTAAAGAGTAATTATCAGCTTTGAAAGAAAGATTTCTAATTCAATATTACTTTAGTAAATTTGGAAGACAGATGTAAACAGATCACAGCTTCATCAAGACAAAGTTAAATTAGAACAGTTGAGAAGGATGGCAGTGGAAGAAGGAGGAAGAATGGATTGATTGATCATATTTGAGAGGAATGGCAAAAAAATGAGCATATGAAGAAGGAACCAAGTCAGTCAACAGTGTCAGCTTCACAGTTGGAAAGGCAAAGTTAATCCTGATACAAAATGAAGGACATAGTATCTAAGAACTATGAGGTAATCCTCCTAATGAATGGACAACTTGTCAAATCCTTCCTGGGATTCTGGGTCATGTAGAAGACTCCCAACCTTAATAGGAATGCAAAAACTTGGAGAGGGTTCAGAGGACAGCCACAAAGATAATGAATTGGTTGTAAAGTAAGACCTACAAGAAAAGGTTAAAAGATCTGGAATTATTCAACTTGGAGGCAAGAACTTAGAAGTTATTTAAATCCTCAAGTTAAAAATATACGGTGCCTATCTCAAGCTTCCCCATGAATTAAAAGGAGAAAATCAGTTTAAATCTCAGGATGGAAAATTTATGGAATTTAAACAATAATTTAGCAAACAGATTCATTACACATCATTAAGGACTCCTGAGAGTGGTTTACAAAATGTACATGCCCCTTTAAGTTGTATAATTTATTTACATATTTATTTTAGTTAGCTGTGAAGGTGCATCTTTAATGAAGAAGAGAAACAGCCTAGATGACCCAGCAGGGTTCTTCACAGTCTTAAATTTCACTGAAATCCAGAGTTAAGTATTAATAGTCCACTAAATCATTGCTATGCTTCTAGCCTTGTCTCTCACTCATTTGTTTTAGGACTGTGGGAGTGAGAAGGAAATTTAGGTGATTTGTACCAAGGTGAGTCTGGGCAAAGAGGACAGGGTTGGGGTGTGAGAGGAGGGAAATGGAGCAGTTGGGAGAAGTAATGGGGTGTAACGTGGGAGTTGTTGAAACATAGCATGCATGGAGCAGATGGTAGGAGATGGAAGCTACTAGAAAAATTGGGTGACAGGGGACCATGCTTGTCTTTTAGTTTCATGATGAAGCTGGTCTTCATCTCTTAGGTGTGAAGATTTGAAGGGTATTTAAGAGAGGAATGGTGACATCACACTTCTGTTTTGGGGAAATCACACTGAGAACAATGTGAATGATGGATTATAGAAGGGACACTGGAAGCATGAAGAGCTGGTAGGTCCATATCCAGTCAGTCCATCTGAGAGATAATAAGGATCCAAACTCAGTTATAGTGGAAATAGGGAAGGGGACCAAAACCAAGGGATATTTAGGAGGTAAAATGAGCCAGAGTCCATCCAGGAGTTTATGGGAATAAGAGGATTAGGTGGGGATAATTTTTAGTTTGATACCTTTGGCATATAGGAGAAAAATAATAATTATCAAAGAGACTATTCAAAGATACATAGCTTTGGTTGAATAATTTACTTATCAATTTATTCAACAAGAGAGTAGTCTTTATGAATCAGGCATTATATCAGGACTAAGGACACCAGGATGTTTCTCAGTAAGTAAATATGGCCTGGTTTGCTTGGAAAAGTCCTGGTTGATGTTTGCTATCCTCATCCATCAACAGGTGAATGGACAAACACATGTAGTATATACATAAAATGGAATATTATTCAGCCTTAAATAGAAAGGAAGTTCTGACACGTGCTACAACAGAGATGAACTTAGAGGATATTACGCTAAGTGAAATAAGCCAGTCACAAAAAGACAAATACTGTATGATTCCACGTACCTAAGGCAGTCAAACTCATAAAGACAAAAAGTAGAATGGTAGCTGCCAGGGGATGGGGAAAGAAAGATTTGGGAACTTATTGTTTAATGGATATAGAGTTTCAGTTTTGCAAGATGAAAGAGTTCTGAGATGGGCTGTACAACAATAAGAATATACTTAGCAATTCTGAATAGTACACTTTAAAATGGTTAAGATGAGGGGCACCTGGGTGGTGAAATCGCTTAAGCATCCAACTCTTGGTTTTGACTAAGGTTGTGATCTCAGGGTCTTGAGATCAAACCCCGTTTCAAGCTCCCCACTCAGCCCAGTTTGCTTGGGTTTCTCCCTCTTCCTTTGCCCCTCTCCCCTCTCTCTAAAATAATAGATAAATTAAAAAAATAAAATAGTTCAGATGATAAATTTTATGTGGTATTTTTTTTTTTTACCACAATTACAAAATTTTAAAGTTTTGGTTAATGCATTTGGTTATAACTTGAAATTTCCTTTTAATTCTTTGAAATAAAAAATAATATATGTTGGGATTTGTCAATTTCCTGGATTTTTTTTTTCTTCTATAGTGTTTGTGGTTAGCAAAACCCAATAATTTTCCTTTGAGGTAATGCGTTTTACTATCCAGTGAGGGTCAAGAGTAATTTTATATTGGCATCATTTTCTGTAAATCAGGTCTTCAAGCCGAAGGGCAGACAGTTGTTTCCATGGTATACCTTTGAGAACAGCTACTCAAAACTGCTAATGAGAAGCTTAGATATAGCACATCAAACCTCTACAATATTTAGTCATAGAGCCTATTAAGCAGCAACATGAAGGAGAGTAGTCAGGTCCCTAGACCCAGGCGCTATCTGGGCCTCAGGCCATATGGGGATAATCCATTAGTTCCTGATGGCCATGAGAAATAATGGCAAAGACTTTGGCCATGACAACTAAAGTTTCTCAGGTAATTTTGTCTGTTTCCATTTTTACGTGCCATTCATTCATTCTGTTTTAATTGACGATGGTAAAGGTTACAGACTTCCTTAATTATTCTTGCAATGAAATGGGTGACACTATTACTAGACATATATGAGGGTTTTCCCCAAGTGGGAAGGGTAAAGTCTAAAATTTCTTTGCTCTGTAAGAGCAGTTGTTTTATTGTTAGAGAGTCTACAAAAAGAAAAGAAGGAGCATGAAGAGGTTTCTAGCCACCCATGAAACAGACAATATTAAGAACATACTCATAAATATATAGGGCAGGGGCTGGAATCAGTATTATTTGTAGATTTCAAACATGCTTAAAAGTTTAGCCTATATTGTTAACCAGTAGTCTTGTCCCACTTGTAAGCTTTCTTAGGATTGTGGGCTTGAACAATAGAAAAAAAAAACAGACATTCTGGAAAATCCCATTGAAGTTTCACCAGCAAAGCACATTTAGGATGGTTGTTAAGTTTTTCTGTCCATGGTGGTTTATAACTACAGCATTTTTGGTAAGACCGTTTCAACTTATTTGGGCTATCCTAGTGCCACTAGAGACTGAGTGGAACAAATAATCTAATCTTTACTAAAGGCATCTTTTTCTTTTTTTTTTTTCCAGAATTAGTTTAAATGCCTAAAACTGGCATTAAATCAAGACTTGATGACATCAATCAGGATTTTGTTTTGGCTTTGATTTTTGAACTTGTCGGATAAGCTAGATGTGTTTTAAAACAGTTCATTTAGCATTATAATCTGCTAAAGCATTGCCTTTTGCTTGTTGAACCTGCTTTTAAACTGTGCTTTAATCTTAATTATTACCAATTCCTCTGGAAGAAGCAAGTCAGTTAATTGGGTTTTGATATGGCTGGCATATTTAATCGCAGTTCCACCTCCAGATAAGAACTCTTGTTGCTTCCAAAGCACCAAAATCATTAAGGACTCAAAAAGATAACTGCTATCTGTATAGACATTTCCTTTCCTATCTGTACCTACTTGGCAGGGCTCAGTAACCCCAGCATCAACTAGAAATGAAATATTTTCTTCTTGCCATTGTATGAGAATTTCTCCCTCTTTTGTGAAGGGTAAATTTTGTTCAAACAGGGGGTGTCATTCAATCAAAGTTTGTTCTTTATCTTTTTAGATTCTATCTTGTAAGATAAGACACAGTAATTGTTCTTTAAATGTCCCTTTCCTATAATGACAGGTATGTGAGGTTTTATTGTTGCTGTTCTTGATTTGTTTTGTTTTGCTTTCTAAGTAGTTCCAAAGATGTCCTTTCTTAGGGTTATTTAATTGTTAAATTTAAAGAGTTATTATGTAGGTCTAGAATTTTTTGTTTGTTTGTTTGAGTCAAAGTATCTTCAAAATGCCCAGCTAAGTCTTATAGATCAGAGAGGGGAAGTCTACCATCCTCTTCGTATTTCTTTTTTTTTTTTAAAGATTTTATTTATTTATTTGAGAGAGAGAATGAGAGAGAGAGTGAACATGAGAGGTGAGAGGGTCAGAGGGAGAAGCAGGCGCCTCGCTGAGCAGGGAGCCCGATGCGGGACTCGATCCCGGGACTCCAGGATCATGACCTGAGCCGAAGGCAGTCGCTTAACCAACTGAGCCACCCAGGCGCCCCCTCTTCATATTTCTAATGAACTCTACCACTACAGATTTAAGACAAGCAACAACAAAGGTGAATAGGATAGTTGTAGTATTTTCCTGATTGAAACCAGAATACTTTATAAAAGTGTTAGTGAGATGGTCTCTAAAATCTGGGTTGTATTTATTTTATGCCCTTGTATTCAGAACTGAATTTTTGACCAATTTTTACAGGAAATATCTCAGGGATATCTTTAACAGATCTTATTCAATTTTTATACTTTTTTTATATGCATGCTTGGCCAAATTTTGATTCATATAATTGATATCACTTTGGTAATCAATTTACTCTGATTTTTCCACGTTTTAACATTCTCTGTTCCCAAGAGGTGACTCTTGAACTAAATTTCACAAGGGACATGAATTTTTCCTTCCATGAATTTTTGTCTTTACTTGGGAGGGTTAGAGAAGTCTTCAACTAGATAACGCAAATCTAACCTTAACTAAAGCATAAACCCTAAAGCCAACAAGTGTAGTCATCGTCTGAAACTATAAGACATTTTAAGTGCCTATTGACCAACAAGAATGGGAAAAGGTTAGTAGACAAAAAAGAAGAGCATAGAAGGAATAAAGCAAGGGTTGGACAGGTGTGGGGGCCAAATTAAAGGCAGAGGCCAGGGAAGTGGTCATTTTGGAATTGTATCTGGCAGAGGGATTCATTTTAGAATTGTATCTGGCAGAGGGATCAGTTCAAGTTTAAATTTTAGTTCTTCTGTGTAGGTAATTCTTTTCTCAAAGTAGCAATTTTAGAATTTTTCTGGATTTTAAAAGCCTTTTTCTATAAATCACAATACAGCTGGCCACTGAATATTTTAAGTCTTAGGATCCTTTGATTTCTAAGATGCCACACAGGTCAATTATTTTATTCGTGTCTTAGATCACTCATGTAGATCACTTAATTTCTTTATGACCCTTAGTAAAATCCTACAACAGCTTCAAATATTTAGTGTCTTTTTCTTTCTTTCTTTCTGTCTTTCTTTCTTTTTTTCTCTCTTTTTTAACTATAATTCTCTACATATAACCCAATGACACAGAAGTGCATAAAAACTGATTATCTGTATGCAAATGATGAGAATAAAGGAGAGAGAGAGAAACACACACACACACACACACACACACACTAGATCCCAAGAGCCCTCTCGTCCATGAGGGCCCTGAAACAAACCTAAATTTTCGGCACAAGAAATTAAAAGTATGAATAGGGCTTTGACGATACTCAGTATAAAGGAATGAGTAGGACTTATTCAGTGGTCCAGTGCCTGAGACTCCAAGAAGGAGGGATGTCAATGGCCTCCTGCATGCTTTATTCTTATCAAAGTGGCCTGGATTGAGAAGCAAGAGGACGTAGACTCATTCAAGTGACAGCAATTATGTTTTTACAAGATCCCAAGGTAATTCTTGAATTCTTCTATATTTTTTAACAATGGAATTTAATGCATTGTATTAGTTTATCAAACATAAAATATGTATTACTCATATGCAGCAAAAGTAACACTTTGCTATCATTGATTTACAAGTGATTAATTTAAGGCTGCCTAAATGAAAGTGGACAGATTTTAACCATAGCACTGTTCTGACTGCCAGAAAAGTATGGTAACTACTGCTGTACGATGTTAACTATTGCCTTATGTTCTCTGTCAAATATACCCAAGAAAGGAAACAATCTATTAGGATGAGAGAGATAAACATAGCTTAAAATACATATTTTTATGACTTTTTTTAGAAGAATAATATTTGAGAGATTATTAGATTTTATACTTTACATATGAACTATTAAAATATCAAATTTTGTTTTGTCTATAATATTAATTTCACATCTATACATTAAAAAGCAAACATCCATTAAATAAAAAATTGAATGTTCACTTTAAAACTTCAAGACAACTTTATAAACAAATATATGTTTATAATAAAATTTAAAGAAAGAAAATTTGATGTAAATGATATTTTTCAAAAACTATCCCATTGACCATCTGAAAAAATCTGATCTATAATACAAAAAAGTCATAGAAATAATGTCCCTTAGATCCATCTATATTCAATACACACACTTCCCCAAGTCTAAAAGGAAACAATTGAGTATATATTTTTTCTTGATTTGGGGAAGAACATTCTTAAGTACAAAAGAAAAGGAATAGAACATGATATTTAATGAGGTCAATACCTTAATATAAAACAAGTTCCTAAAAAATGGATAGAAATCTCTAACCCCCTGTACAGAGTAGTTAAAGAACACATAACAAAAGAGAAATACAAATGGCAATAACATATAAACCAATATTCATTCTTACTATTAACCAATAAATGTTAAATACAACATAAGTGAACTATTTTCTACTTACAATATGGCCCAAGCATTGAAGGAGACAAGCTCTCTCAGTTCAAGTATATGCATTAGAAGCCACAAAAGATATCTCTTGTCTCTACAATCTGTTAAAACCACCTTTAAGAATTTATCCAAAGAAAATAGATACAGAAAAATAATATTGTTAGAATTATCCACTCTATAATATAAAAAGCAAAAATGTTTTTGAAATATTTAAATACAAAGGACAATAAAAACTTTAAGTTAAAAATTAAGAGACAAACTATGTATTACAGTATCTCAAATTTTCAAAAATACCTTAGGTAGTTTTATTTTTAATGTAATTTAATTTAATTTATTTAGTTTTATTTTTTAATATATATTTTTTAAATTTTTATTTTAATTCCAGTTCATTAACATAAAGTGTAATATTAGTTTCAGGTATACAATACAGTGATTAAACACTTCCATACAACACCCAGTGCTCATCACAAGTGCCCTCCTTAATCCTCATCCCCTATTTCACCCATCCCTCCCACCCACCTCATCTCTGGTAACCATCAGTTTGTTCTCTAGAGTTAAAACCTGTTTCTTTTAAATTTTATTTATTTATTTATTTGAGAGAGAGAGAGAGAGAGAGAGAAACAGCATGAGAGGGGATAGGGTCAGAGGGAGAAGCAGTCTCCCTGCTGAGCCGGGAGCCCGATGTGGGACTCCATCCCAGGACGCCGGGATCATGACCTGAGCCGAAGGCAGTTGCTTAACCAACTGAGCCACCCAGGCGCCTTTTTTTTTTTTTTAATTATATTAAAATCTGTTTCTTGATTTGTCTCTCTTTCTCTTTTTTTCCTCTTTGCCTCCCAATATTTTAGTGGTTTAATATAATAGGAACTTGTTTCTTCCCATAGAATCAGTTGAGTGGTCAAGATGCTTTAGTTATCAAATGACCACATGAAGGAAAGCCATGCCTCTATCTTGAACTTATATAATTTTAAACTATAAGGCACGATACTAAAAAGTAGAAAATGGTGATTTTCGTGTTGTTTTTCAGATTATCAGTGATTTAAATTTTTTATTCATACTTTTCTGAATTTTCTAAATTTTCTAAGCATGTCATGCATTAACTTCTCTAATTATAAAAACAAAAAAAAACTACAAAACTCCATCTCTCTATATGTTAATTAGGCATATTAGATGCAATATTGCAGATTATATTTCCTCAAATTATTCATAGCATTTGTCAGCCTGATTTACCCTTTAATATTTAAAAGACATAGTTATATATATTACATATATAATTCCATATATGTGTATGCATGTATTTCACATATATACATATATGCGTGTATATATATACACACACACACATATCTATATACATACATATATACACATATATTTACATTGGTGGCAAATGTCAAAATATTGTGACATCAGTATCTTAATAATTAAAAACGGTTATTCTATCATTTGTACTTCAAAACTTCATTCAGTGAAATCTAATTTCAAACTTCACAGACACATCAAGGATTTGTAAATTCCAGCAAGATAAAGTGTAGGCAAAACAAAACAAACCAACACATACAAAGCCAGCAAATAGTCAATATATTTCAATTTTTAAAAAAAATCAATAAATAAAATGGAAGTGTTATTTCAGGAACCCAGTTTGTAGTTCTTAATTTTTCTATTGAAACAACATAGGGCAAGGCTCAGTAATAGAGTTGAAGTCCGAAAACCAGAACAGTCTGTGATGTCATCAAACCTTAGGAAAGAATAAAGTTCTATACCAATTATCTAGTAATCTATTTAGTTTTATCTCCAACAAGGGGTAAAAACTTAAACAAGGTCTATTAGCAGTAAATAATTCTGCCAATATCTTTCCCAGTAGGGTGACTTCTCCAGCAATTTTCAGGATTAATTACCAGTGGCAAGCGTTTTCATAATCTGTTCTTAATTTTGCAATGTCTGAATGAACTTGGCTCTGACTCATTCCTTATTATTTCCCTACTACCGGTAGGATGAACAACTTGTCCAGGTCATGCTGTGTCAAAGAAGTGCTAATGTGTTTATAAAAACGCTGCAAACATCACCTGTCTTGAACACATTGTATTATTTCTTTTTCAGCTATATTAGAACACACACACAATTTCTTGGTATAGGAATGTAAAAGGGAGAAAAGCACAAACTGAAAATTTATAACAATAATAAAAATTAAATTGTTTTTGCTGAAGCCCAGTCGGCTATCATAACATTAAAACCAATTTCTTTTCCTCATCCACTGCTTTTCCTCATTTCCACTACTTATATAGGTAGAAATTTCAATTAGTTTGTTCTTTTCAAATGCTTTGAGAGTTATAATTGAACTCGTTTTCATTCTTTTCCTCAATATGTACATTGAGAGTGAAAATTAAATTAATATGGCATTTCTTCTGATATGTGTGCATACATATATTCTAGATTTTTTATGTACAAGATAATTAATACTTATGAATCATCTTAAAGGAAAAATGCATAATTATGACTAAGTTTTGATATTTCTGACCCCCAAGATTATTTGCTGATGAACCAAAAATATTATTCACTTAAATAGTTCATCTCTTTTCTGTGTTAATTTGAAGTGTAAAACAAATCTCTAAATAACTCTTATTTCAGTCTTGAATGTTTGTATGAAAGAAAAATCCTCATTTTTAATTCCAGTGAACATATGGCACGTCTTTAGTGTCCTTTGCTAGTTCCTAAAATAAGTCTAGTAGTCATAGTTTCCAGATAAACATAAAACCCATTCTAATCAGTTATATAATTCTTTTACTTACACTAAAAAATTCACCTAGGAAAATACTTTGTTTTTCTAAGGAATTACAGAATGTTACAATTTTGGAGAATTATGGAATAAAAAATGGAAGATGGCAAATATATATATGAAAATGAATCACTTTCAATGAGGGTTAAATTGATAAAGCTGGTTTCAGCTCGTTAACTTTTATTCACATCTTATAAAAGACAAACATCTTTGTGCAATGTGAAAAACCTGTTAAAACTTTAATTGCATTGTGATGCTTTCCGTTGCCATTCACTCATTTTCTTAGCAGTTAATATGTTTATGCTGAATGTTACAGCAAACGAATTCCTTAAAATGTGATGAGGGAATTGTGATTGGATAAAATGCTATTTCCAGAATGAATCAAGGTAAACTGAAGCCTAAAATGAACTCTGTGCATCCTAACTGCAACTAAGTAACTTAGAAATGTTCAAAATTTTTTCAAAATAATAACACAAATGAAATAGTTTTTTATTGTATGCTTTGGTATATATGAGACTGAATGAGAGACCAAGACAAAAAGATAAATGTACACAAGGCAGTGTATAACACTTGGGCATAGGCATATGCTTGAGGGCCAGGGCTGGGCCCAGAACAAGGGTTAAAGGGCCAGCATATGGAGCCTAAAGTACTGTAGAGCATGGTTTCAATTCTAAGTGCTACCATGGGGCTCATAGTAACCTCCATTGTTGAAAAGGAGTCACCAGCTGGATCAAGATTTGTAACCACATTAGAAGCAAGTTTTCTAGTTGTCAGTGCTTGGGGCAAAGATTGTAAGAAGTGAGCAGCTGTCTCCTGAGAGAAAAGAGATCAGCTTTGGTGAATTCTGTGACGGTTCTGTCACTGACTGAGGGGTTGATAAGGTTCACACAGATGAGGATTTTAAAACGGAGCTTCAAGGTCAAAAGGGAAAAATGAAAGTAAATTTTGAATATTGCTAGGATTGTTAGGTTAAAGGATGCTAATGTAAAAATAATTCTTGCAATGTGCGTTGGAAGAAAAACAATGACACAAAATGTGATCACTACTGGGATATGGTGGCATGTGTAAGTTAAGCAGATCTCAGTCTTAGTTTCTAATGTGTGCAATCATCACTTTGAGCAGCACATTTGTTATTCTCACCTAAAAATTACAACTAAAGATTCTCTGTGCTTTGTCAAAAATATCTGTGGTTCTACATAATGTGGAGAACAATATTATAAAAATACAAAGTTCTAAAAGTGTATATTATAAATACTATCGTATTTTCGATGAATCTCCCTACTCCCTACCCAATTGAAAGGATGGTTATTGATTTGGGATTGGGTCAATAGACATACATCTTGTGGACAGCTAATGCCACATTAATCAGATATTATTTTTCTTTCTGTATTGCTAAGTTTGTGACCTAAAAGAAGAGCACGAGAAAAGTTAGTGTACGTGAGCATAAGGCTTAAGGGTTTCTTTGGAGCAAATCAGAAATAATACATGAGAGATGGAGAATAAAGGAGAGGGAGGAAAAGTGTGAGAGAGAGACAGAGACAGACAGACCCAGAGAAATGGAGTGTGTGTGCACAAGAGAAAAAATGATTAAAGGAACTGAAATATGCTAAGAAAGAAAACAATATGAAAGATGCAGCCATTGAAAGTGTTTTATTAGTATTGCACTTGGGGTTGGTTTTAGCCTGTAAGACATTCATTAGCAACACATGTGCTATGGGAGACCTTCTCCAGCTACACTTTTTTGTCAAGTAGACACTATATATCACATGCATTAAGCAGAGGTTATTTCCCATAACAAAATGCTTCCATCAGCACTGATGAGGTGCTCTGAGTACCCATGCTGTTGGCAGTCAATAAATGCTTAATAGTAGTAATAATACCACAGATAACATGTAGTTTAAGACATAAAATTGGCCTTCACGTATTTGTCTCTTCCTCAAAGAATAAAATGTCTTCCCTGGCCCTTTTTCATCTGATGTGATGTGAACATTTTCCCATTAATGTGAGGGTAGCTCTACTTTGATGAATGCTTCTGCTGCACTCAGGAAGATAAAAGTAGGCCAGATCATAATCACTTGAGTTGTGTTCATGGAAAGAAATGCTATAGGTTCTCAAAACATTTTACTCATCATATCTAATGTAGCTAGTTTAGTTGCATTGACTTTTTCTAAAATCTTTGATGCTAGATGGAGTATTTGTTATCCTGAATCATGGGGCTAATTTCTAGATTGTAAGGCACAGACAGAATAGAACAAATTGTATGGAGTAGGATTATTATTTTAATGAACATATGTTATATTTAAGCCACAATCTGTATAAAAGTACTTTTGTTGCCAAATAGGCACCTCAGAAGCTGAATGTATGATAGGTAAAAAAAGAAAACAGTAACAGGAGAAAAAAAAGGAATACGAGAGTAAGTTTACACTTTTGCAAACTACATTTGAAACTTATATACATACAAACAAATTGGTTATATAATAAGTATATAACATTATAGGATATTTAAGGGTCTACTAAATTATATGTATAATTACTGAATCATATTATTTGGATATTTAGTGAAGTTGTGTCAGATTCTTTGACAGTTTTGTAAGAGAATTTCATCTTAAATTACCATTGCTATCATTACTAAACTCTAATGAGTTACAGAAAATAATCTTTGTGTACGTCTGATATTTTTTGCAAGGATCTGATACATTCTTATTGGTTGTATTTTTAACTGTTTGATATCCTTTTCAGGGTTCTTTGTCACTTTTGATTACTTGCTTGAATCTTCTAACTGGAAGTGCCCAAGAACCCTTGCTTGCTGGTATTCAAAACACTGTGATAAAGGACAATGATTAAAGAAAAAGTCTCCACTCCTGTTTCTGAGTACTCAATGACATCTAATGTTTTTGCAAATAAAGTTTTATGGAAACACAGACTTACTCATTCATTTATATATTGTCAGTGGCAGCTCTCTCACTTTAAGAGCAGAATTGTGTGTGTGGAATAGAGACCTTATAGTTTGCAAAGCCTAAAATACTTTCTATCTAGCCCTTTATAGAAAAAGATTCCTGACCTCTGATTCATTATAATAAAGTAGCTAAATTGTCTTAAACCGTATTGCACTCTTCCCCCCCAATCTCTTTTCTTCCTTCCCTCCTCACTAGAAAATACCCAGATCTTATTCCCTTCCTACCATTCACTGACTGACTACATGGGCATCAAGTTTTCACTTGAGAAACATTTTTTAAAAAGTCTAAAATAATTCAGTTTGAATGACTTTCAGAGATAACCAAAACACTCTAAAACCAATTCATTTTAAATAATATTTTAAAATAATAATAGCAAATGTGGATACAGCACTTACTAAGTTCCAATCATGGTTCTGAATATATAACTTATATTAATTTATTTAATCCTCACCACAACCACTTGGAGAGAAGTGTCATCATTATCCCCTTCTGAGGAGTGAAAAAATTTTGGTACAGAGAGTGTAAGTAATTTACCTAAAGTAACATAGCTAAATGGAAGGCAGAAATGGAATTCAATTCCAGGACAGCTGGATGATAACTAAACTCCATGGCTTCAGTGTATATTTGTTGGCCAATTAATGTGCTTTATATTTTAACCAACATCATTACCCCCCCCAAAAGATCATTATCTCTTGTTCTTATTCATTATCATAAAACTCTAATGTAAGCCAGGTGATACAGTAACAATTTAAGGTTTTCATTTAATATAGAGAGGTATCCTATGTCTCCAACTCTCCAGTGCTTAGTAATACTCAGGAAACATTAAAACAGTACTTAACAGTGGAGAAGAAGAGTGGTGATACTTTGAGCTTTATGTGACCTGAACTGAAATTGAAAATGAGATAAAATATTTTCCAGATAGTGTAGAATTTCTTTATGAGAAAGAGATGGGGGCATTTCCAGTTCTTTCATCACAAATCTTACTAGCAATTGTCAGAAATAAAATAATTTTACTATTACATGGGATTTTTATATGAAAACACAGATGAAGCACAGAAAAATAAGTGAGCCTATTGAAATAAATAACAGACACAAGTTTACCTGGATGGTGCCCATCAGAATCAAATCAGAAAGAACAAATTTGCCCAGCTACAGAAATAAGCCATCACTGAAAAAAATCCCCACAAATTAGAGACAATTACATTGTTCAGGAAATACATTATTATTAGTAGTAATAGTCAGTATAATAATTGAAAAAGGGAAAGATAGCTTTGGGAAAATGACTCTAATTTCAAACTAAGCATTAATTACTCTAATTATAAGTAAAATAGGTGAGAAAAAATATGTGAGATCTGAACGTAAGACATCTAGAGAATTCTCTAGTTCATCAAGTTTTCTTTCTTTTGTAAAGAATATACCTAAGCTATTCAAACACACAAAAAAATTATCTCACCTTTAAACTCACATAATTATTTTTGATTTATGAGCCTTTCTTCATAATTCATTGTCTGAGAATCTCCTCTTACTCAGCCTTTGATTCACAAAAATAAAATAAAACAACTACTTTTTTTTTTCTAGAAAACTATGTAATGTACTAAATGGAGAGCAACAAAAAAAATGTTTCTTTCTTAAAACTAAGCTCCGAAAGGAATTGAACTGCTGTTGTGTGATATGGCTGGTGCCATATTATTTTATTCTATATGACTGCACGGTCATCTTGAAAATGAGAAGTGCTATCAATTCAAAACATTACTTTTTATACTTAATAAAACATATTGGCTACTTAGATCAACCTTGAAACAAAAATAAATTTTAGTGGATTAAAATTTTGTTACAATAGCTACTTTTATAACAACTCATTTGAAAATGCTTAAACATTCACATCTGATGGAGGGATAAATCTGTTTAAAGGAGTTTAAAGCACAACCACTCACAACTAAGCTGGCCTTTGTCAGCATGCACTTGACATCTGAATGAGTCTATTCTCTATGTGGTGAGGGGTCAACACAATAAAATGGCTGTCATTGAATCATTGAGTGGTTTTGGAGAATACTACCAAAATGTTATCTAGGTATTCTGACACTAATCTGTGGAGAGGTCACTTTCACCTGAGTGACCTATGAAATCTCATGGTCAAGAAGACACAAACAATGCTTAACAAACCCAGAGACAGTAAATAGTTTAAGCAGCTCTCCCTTGACCAAAGCTTTGTATTTAACCAGAGTCTTCTACAGGAGTATTGTCAGATCTGTTTTGGAACTATGAAGACAATGTGAACTTGACACCTCTGGATGGATGGGAATTTTTCTATTCCAAATCCCATCCCGATTCAATCACAGTTACTTTAATATGTTCATTAGTTTTATTATTGTTGTTGTTGTTGTTTAATATATGTCAGATTTCCATTGAGGAAAGGGGTCAGCTATTTAAAAGGAGATTAGAAAACCCCTGCAATGAAGAAATAAATTAGTTTCTGAGACTGTCTCAACATTTAACAGTTATATACTCATTCAGTTTTTTTTTTTAATTTTAAGATGGTTTGACACAAGATAACTCTCTATATAGACTATGTCTTCAAAGGTCTGTTTCAAAAATTAGGCAGAGTATAAAATAACCTACATGGTAATTTTAGAATTAGATATGTTGGGCACCTGGGTGGCTCAGTTGGTTAAGCGACTGCCTTCGGCTCAGGTCATGATCCTGGAGTCCCTGGATCGAGTCCCGCATCGGGCTCCCTGCTCGGCAGGGAGCCTGCTTCTCCCTCTGACCCTCCCCACTCTCATGTGCTCTCTGTCTCTCTCATTCTCTCTGTCTCAGATAAATAAATAAAATCTTAAAAAAAAAAAAGAATTAGATATGTTACTGTGTTTTAAAGTAATGTAATTGTTAAATTTAAGATTTTTGTAAAATAGCTCAACACTCTGAATAGGGAAAAAAGCGCATATTATAAACCCAAAGGAGTATGTATTGTTACCCAAAGATACTAAAGACTACCTTTAGAAAAACCTGTGGAAAGATTTAATAATAAAATCTGTAGATAGCAAATGTTGCTCTGTTTTACCAAAAAAGGAGGTAGATTGATTGGGAGACTTATAAAGAGTGGCTTGCAGTTAATCTCCAATAAAATTCTTGAATTGCAAGAGTTTATAAATCAAATCAATGATCACTTAGAAGCCAGCACAGTTTCCATAGAGCAGGTCACATTTTTTCTAGCACACCTTGATAGAGCTATTTAAGCATGAAGAGTCTCACACGGAAATTAGATATTCAAAACTAGTTCTGGCCTCTGCCTCAATTCAACTTCTTCCTTTGGCTTCGGACTCAACACGGCTCTGCATTCATTCTTTTTTCTTTTTAAGTTTTTATTTAAATTCCAGTTAGTTTTCATACAGTAATATGAGTTTCAGGCATACAATATACTGATTCAACACTTGCATACTGCATTCATTCTTGAGTTCACTGTTGCTCATAGTTAAGATTAAAGAAACTCTCTCCTCACCAGTTTTGTTCTACAAAACTCTTCACTTGCTAGGCTATTAAAGGAGGATATTTAGGTGATGTTCAAGAAATCAAAATTTCATTTTAAAAAGTGGTTTAAACTCAAATGTCAAGAATTTGTTTTAAATCGTGTTGTGGACACAGTGCATCTTGAGCTCATCAGGGTGCTTGACATTTTGGTGGGTCTTCCAAATGAAATGTAATTTGCTAGAAGTTCAATTAAAGTAAATTAAATGTAGAGGGAAAGTTTTAGCAGCAAGCCAGAGACTTGGTAATTGTGCCCTTGGTCACAATTTTTTATAGAAATTAGACTAGCATTAGTTCTTCATATTCCTGCTTCCTCCTCAACTCTACTCACTAATTCTCAGGACATCATGGATTTGACATGTATCAAGCTCAAGACTGATGCTGAGTGTCAAAGTGGTGAACTGGCCAGACTTGGCCCCTCTCTCATGGAGTTTATAGACTTATAAGATCTTTCAAGGCAGAGAATACCTGGATGGCTCAGTCGGTTAAGCATCTGCCTTCAGCTCAAGTCATGATCCCAGTGTCCCAGGATCAAGTCCCGCAACAGGCTCCTTGCTCAGTGGGGAGCCTGCTTCTCCCTCTGCCTGCCTCTCCCCCTGCTTGTGCTCTCTCTCTCTCTGACAAATAAATAAATAAAATCTTAAAAAAAAAAAGACCTTCCAAGACAGAAAATGAGTCTTATTCATTTAATTGTATTATACATACCTATAATAGGTGCTTAATAAGTATTTATGAATTCTGGCTGAAAATTTATAAGGCATACATATCACATTTTCCAAATTTTGAATGCTACCAGAGATATGCTCAATATATTGAATAAGTGACCACAAGGTTAAAAGATTTTAAAAATCTAGATTTTTTCAATCTGGGGTCACAATGAATATCATTAAATTTGTAAAGATGTGTTTAAAAACAAAAACAAAAACAAAAAAACTCAAGGTAACTGTAGAGCTACAGGATGAGGTAGCTATAACATTAATGGAGGTGTCTATGAAAATAGCTTAACAATTTTAGTTTATTTTCAGTTCTTTGGTGTAATTGGACTTCTGAAGTAGTAAATAAAATTTTAGGTAGAACAATAGTGTTCAGATGAAAGAAAAGAGCAATCTCATTTGCCAGAGTATAACCAAAGCTAAGTTTTTCATTCTAAGATTCACAGTGCGAGAGAATCTCAAGGAAATGCTGAAGGAATTAGTGTAAGTTCTCTTGGTGAAGAGAGGCAGAAGAGAGCTAGCTTTAAAAACACAAAGGAATGTCAAATGGAAGATGAATTACATATTTTTTGTATGGCTCCAAACGGAAGAATCATAAAGAATTAGATACCAGGCTCCTAAGATGATAATCCTAGGAAGATCAGATCCTAGGATCAGCATCTTTCTGGTCTCTTGGTTCCTAGGATCAGAATCAGGAAAGAGGCTCTAAAAATATCAGGTCATACCTTACTTAGGAGGCCTGTGAGGGAAGGGAAGCCCTGAAGACTCTCTGGAGATATCTTTACCCTATGAGAGCTGAGAGTCCCAGCACCTCTTATCAAAAAGGATGAGAAAGTTATGAGCAGGAGATAAACTTATGGGTCAGAAACCTGGAAAGCAGGACACTGAGGGGCTAAAATCAAAATAATTTGGTTACAAATAATTGGAAAGTCTCATATAAATGGGAAACATATCACAGTTGGAGTAGATGGAGAAAGGACAAGGCTTGAGTGAAGAGAGAAACCAGGTGAGGGAAATCATGTGGCTGTCATTTTCTAATGATGGCACTCCTTTATATGGGGTTCTTACTCCTTCTGTGCATAAAGTATGGGTTCCTAAAGGAATATGTTTCTGGGAGAAACTAAAACATAACTCAGTTTAAGTATATATGTTGAAACTAAAACATAACTCAGTTTAAGTATATATGTTCTTTTTTAAAATTTTATTTTATTATGTTATGTTAATCACCATACATTACATCATTAGTTTTTGATGTAGTGGTCCATGATTCACTGTTTGCGTGTAACACCCAGTGCTCCATTCAATACGTGCCCTCTTTAATACCCATCACTTTATGTGGAAAACCCAAAAGACTCCACCCCAAAACTGCTAGAACTCATACAGGAATTCAGTAAAGTGGCAGGATATAAAATCAATGAACAGAAGTCAGTGGCATTCCTATACACCAACAAGACAGAAGAAAGGGAAGTTAAGGAGTCGATCTTATTTATAATTGCACCCAAAACCATAAGCTACCTAGGAATAAATCTAACCAAAAAGTCAAAGAATCTGTACTCAGAAAATTATAAAATACTCATGAAAGAAATTGAGGAAGACACAAAGAAATGGAAAAATGTTCCATGCTCATGGATTGAAAGAACAAATATTGTGAAAATGTCTATGCTACCTAGAGCAATCTACACATTTAAAGCAATCCCTATCAAAATACCATCAACTTTTTTCAAAGAAATGGAACATATAATCCTAAAATTTGTATGGAACCAGAAAAGACCCTGAATAGCCAGAGGAATGTTGAAAAAGAAAAGCAAAGCTGGTGGCATCACAATTCCGGACTTCAAGCTCTATTACAAAGCTGTCATCATCAACACAGTGTGGTAGTGGCACAAAAACAGACACATAGATCAATGGAACAGAATAGAGAGCCCAGAAATGGACCCTCAACTCTCTGGTCAACTAATCTTTGACAAAGCAGGAAAGAATGTCCAATGGAAAAAAGACAGTCTCTTCTACAAATGGTATTGGGAAAATTGGACAGCCACATGCAGAAGAATGAAACTGGACCATTTCCTCACACCACACACAAAAATAGACTCAAAATGGATGAAAGACCTAAATGTGAGACAGGAGTCCATCAAAATCCTAAAGGAGAACACAGGCAACAACCTCTTCCACCTCAGCTGCAGCAACTTCTTCCTAGAAACATGGCCAAATGCAAGGGAAGCAAGGGCAAAAATGAACTATTGGGGCTTCATCAAGATAAAAAGCTTTTGCAAAGCAAAGGAAACAGTCAACAAAACCAAAAGACAACTGACAGAACGGGAGAAGATATTTGCAAATGACCTATCAGATAAAGGGCTAGTATCCAAAATCTATAAAGAACTTACCAAACTCAACACCCAAAGAACAAATAATCCAATCAAGAAATGGGCAGAAGACATGAACAGATATTTTTCCAAAGAAGACAGACACATGAAAAAGTGCTCAACATCGCTCGGCATCAGGGAAATCCAAATCAAAACCTCAATGAGATACCACCTCACATCAGTCAGAATGACTAAAATTAACAAGTCAGGAAACAACAGATGTTGGCGGGGATGGGGAGAAAGGGGAACCCTCCTACACTGTTGGTGGGAATGCAAGCTGGTGCAGCCACTCTGGAAAACAGTATGGAGGTTCCTCAAAAAGTTGAAAATAGAGCTACCCTATGACCCAGCAATTGCACTACTGGGTATTTACCCCAAAGATACAAAGGTAGGGATCCAAAGGGTATGTGCATCCCAATGTTTATAGCAGCAATGTCCACAAGAGCCAAACTGTGGAAAGAGCCAAGATGTCCATCGACAGATGAATGGATAAAGAAGGTGTGGTATATATATATACAATGGACTATTACGCAGCCATCAAAAAAACCGGTATCTTGCCATTTGCAACGACGTGGATAGAACTGGAGGGTACTATGCTGAGCGAAATAAGTCAATCAGAGAAAGACATGTATCATATGATCTCACTGATATGTGGAATTCTTAATCTCAGGAAACAAAGTGAGGGTTGCCAGAGTGGTGCGGGATGGGAGGGATGGGGTGGCTGGGTGATAGACATTGGGGAGGGTATGGGCTATGGTGAGTGCTGTGAATTGTGTAAGACTGTTGAATCACAGACCTGTACCTCTGAAACAAATAATACATTATATGTAAAAAAAGAAGATAGTAGGAAGGGAAAAATGAAGGGGGGGAATCAGAGGGGGAGATAAACCATGAGAGACTAAGGACTCTGAGAAACAAACTGAGGGTTCTAGAGGGTTAGCCTGGTGATGGGTATATATGTTCTAATAGGGAAAGTTGTTTAAAAGTACGAGATTCCCTATTTCCCGTGACTGAAAAAATTCTGACACAGGATATATCCCTGAGTTTTTCAAGATGTGGGAATTTTTCTTAATTATTATCCTAGAAAGGTTATTTATCTCACACACTACACTTTAAAATTGAGGTTTGATGAGAACCACAAAGTGTGGAATGAATTTTATTTTGTACGTTTGAAGTTAAGATGTCAATAGCCAATCCACCAATGTATATGTTGCATGCAAATTAACCTGACCCTTGAACTTCTGATTGTTGGAATAAAAAACAATTGCTTAATTTAATATGATGGTCGAAGTGCCTTTTATGCATTACATAAGAATATAAATTAGCAATTAGAAAAATTCCAGGAGTCAAGAATTTCTTAAATGCAGAATCAAGTAAAGTGACATAGTTTATAGCTTTTAAAGCTTCGAGACAATTTTTGAAACTGGGTTAACACCAATATTTTAAAAAGTACTGACAACCAACATTCTTAATGAATTTGAAGAAGTAAGTTGGTCCCTAATCACTATCTACATGTATGGTCAATATGCGAACATTAACAACTCCTTTAAAAACAAACCCTAAACCACTCACAACCAAAAGATCAACACCAAGATGACTCTATTTCAGTAGTTCCCTCCAGTGTATTTGCTCTAAGCGTGCTTGTGGGTTTGTTTTTGTTTTTTGTTTTTTGTTTTTTTCTTTCTGCTGCTATTTTTTGTTTTGTTTAGATTTTTTTTTCTCTCCACCTTGAGAAAAAGGTAGAGTGGTGGGAGATGTGGAAATTCTCTGGGTTACGGGATAAATCCCGCTTGGCTGACTCATTTAGCAGCTGGTAATTCTGTGCTGCAATGCTCAGCACTCGCTCTTACAGTCTTTTATGTAATATAATATATATTTTTAAAATTGATTGTAACTTTTTTAGCACTTTCGGGGCTGCTGGTGGTCTCTTTTTCAGGCTAAATAGACCCACTGCTGCTGCTAAAAGAGTTTATTCGACCACCCACACTCGGAAGCACAACCTCCTTCTTCCCGCGTCCCCCGTAGTAGCAGTTGGCGGGGCCCGTGCAGTAATAACTGTGAGCAGCCTTCAGGCTCAGAAAAATGTCACAGCTTGATCCCTGGAGCCTCCAGTGCCCCCATTCAATCAGCGTTCAACTGCATGACGCACCCTGAAACTTAAAATGAAAGCCCTGGATTCATGGCCAAAAATACAAACTCCCTACTGGCTCCTCCTGAGGGAGTTATTGAAGTTCTCCGTTAGCTCGCAGACAGTTACCTACCCTTTCCTTCGGTCCCAGGCAGCAAGGAGAAAAAGGCACAACTGTAACATTTTCTGCACAAAGGCCTTGACCGGGATGCAGAAAGACTTAAAAACAGCAGGCCTATGCTTTCTAAAACAACATTTTGACAGATACAGTCAAGTGACAAAATAGAGTAAACTTATAATTACCTCAGCGGTTGGAGGCGAGCAAAGGAAGGGATAGCGCAGAGGAGGAGTGTGCCAATGAGTCAAACTTCATTTTAGTTTGCTCTGAAATCATAGAATTTGACAGTGTGTGTGTATGTGTGTCTAAATTATGGTAAGGGGTGATCGTTTCCGGGCCCAGATGAGGACAGAAGAGCGGGAAAGCAACAGTGGATAAAATTTTGTTGAAGTATTTCCTCCCCACTCGATGGCAAAAGGCATATGCGGTTGTCCCCTGCCTGCATCTTCATCAGAGAAGCCCAGTGCAAAGTGGACCAAGAGGTTTGGGCCATAGGAAGATAGGGTAGGTAATAAACACATGTAGAAATGTACATCAAGGGGCGCCTGGGTGGCTCAGTCGTTAAGCCTCTGCCTTCAGCTCTGGTCATGATCCCAGGGTCCTGGGATCGAGCCCCGCATCGGGCTCTCTGCTCTGCGGGAGGCCTGCTTCTCCCTCCCCCACTCCCCCTGCTTGCGTTCCCTCTCTCACTGTGTCTCTCTCTGTCAAATAAATAAATAAATAAATCTTAAAAAAAAATGTACATCAATATCAGTAATCATTAATATTAACAATCTTCTTGATACCCTTGTGATCCCTGGGCCCCCAGACACGTCTCATTTCCTGTGTTTATTTCTTTTTCCAGTAAAATTGCATTTTCTAAACTTTCAAACTTTGCTATTACTCTGATAGAAGAGTTTAGAAAGGAGTAAATCATTTCCTTTGCTTGCTGCCATATTTTAAAAGTATTTTTTTCCACAGTATGAAATAACACATTTAATATAGAGATGTAAACAGAGATATAGACAGAGATACATTATATAATTTGTGTATATAAGTCAGAAATTGGTTCATACTATACTTTGATAATTAAATATACTGTAATAGGGGCGCCTGGGTGGCTCAGTCGTTAAGCGTCTGCCTTCGGCTCAGGTCATGATCCCAGGGTCCTGGGATCGAGCCCCGCATCGGGCTCCCTGCTCCGCGGGAAGCCTGCTTCTCCCTCTCCCATTCCCCCTGCTTGTATTCCCTCTCTCGCTGTGTCTCTCTCTGTCAAATAAATAAATAAAATCTTTAAAAAATAATAATAAAATAAATAAATAAATAAATGTATTGTAATAGAACTTCAAAGGCAATACTTGCTCTCTGTTCAATAAGTAATAAGACTCAATCATTAGTCAATCTGTTTAGTCCAGATGGTCTTCTTTTAATAAAATTTTGTAATATATCACTTTTACTCCAGGGTTTAGGTACAGAAATATATATATATGGAGAGGTACAGAAATATATATATATATATATATATGGAGAGTACAGAAATATATATATATATATGGAGAGGTACAGAAATATATATATATATGGAGAGGTACAGAAATATATATATATATATATGGAGAAAGAGAGAGAGTGAGAGATATGTTTATGCATTAGAGCAGAAGTTGGCACAAATGTTCTATAAAAGGCCAGATAGTAAATATTTTAAGTTTTTTTAGGCTTTGTAGGCCAGAAGGTCTCTGTTACAACTATTCAATCCTGTCGTTGCAATGGGAAAGCAGCCTTAGATGATATGTAAATAGATGAGAATGGCTGTGTTCCAACAACATTTTATTCAGGAAAGTAGGCTGAGGGAGTAACATCAGTGAATGGTAGGACCTCCAAGAATTCCCTCCTCCATGAAAGCAATGAAAACTGGTAAAATGGTCAGAATCAACTTTTTCAATACTCTGGAAATTAAAGGTTTGCAGCAATCCAGGGATTATTTATTAGAAATAAATGATTGAATCTTGGTAAGAGCACTGAGCTTTGTGGCATTCTAACTTGACCTGTTCCCATTCCCCACTTCAGTTCTGGAGTGTGGCCTTAGGAATTAACAGCCGCAATCATAGTGAAAACCAGAAGCATGGCAGCCACCAGAGTACAGAATAAGGGTGGAGCCTCTTTGAGTCTCATTCCCAGAGAATTGTCATTATTTGACCTGTCAAGTATGTGTAGTAAAGAATTTGACCTTGTCCAAAGAGAGGTCTGGCCTTTGTCCTCAACTGCTGGGAGGTAATCAATGTCACACTTGATAGGAGTGTCTTTGTTTAGGGCGGATGCTGGCCATACCAGAACTTAGGGTGAGGCTGGCCACAGCAGAAAACCAACCATGTGATTAAGGGAGGAAGGCTTAGGTCGCATGACATCAGTTGACCTGGAGACTGAGTTCAACCAAGTGGGCAATCAGTTAATCAGTCATGTATGTATAATGATGTCCCAATGAAAATTCTGGACAAGAAATCTCTGGTAAACTTCCTTGGCTTGCAGTAGTTCATGTGTGTCATGCATCAATGCCAGGAGGGCAATATGTCTGGATGACAACAGAATTTCATGTTTGGAACCCTCCTAGACTCTGTCCTATACATCTTTTCCTTTGGTTGATTTTAATTTGTATCCTCTCCTTGTAATATAACATAATTGTGTGTATAATAGCATTTAATCAGTTCCATGAAGTTTTCTAGCAATCATCAAAATTTAAGGTAATTTTGGGGACCCCGCCCCAAAACCATCATTTGGTGTCAGAAGTCTTGGGAAGATTTGGCAGTCTGAAGAACTATTCTCTCAAACTTTGCAGTTTGACTTTGGGTATTTGGTGACAGGATTGGAAGTTTCCTAGAATGATATTGACTCAGCAATACATGCAGTTTAGAAAGAGAATGCATAATAGGGTAGGAGATGAGGAAACTTTGAATGGTCATAGGGTCACTTATGGTATGGAACTGCAGATGTGTTTTGATTAGTTAATGGAAGTAAAACTTATCAGTGGAATTTAGAAAAGATGGATCCATCTCCTGAAAAGTTGTTTCACTAGATACATAAAGAAATGCAAGGCAGGAAGATATGAGCTAAATATACAATCATTCAGTTATTGATATCTGTAATAGCTAAAATGAGAGCAAGGGAGAATGCTGGGCCAAATGTGGATTCTGGCACATCCAAGTTATAGCCTTTAACCTCAGGTCCCATATCAATGGGTAAAGTTAAAATAAAAATTAAAAGATGTTAAGGCAAATTCTGACTCTGGGCCAAGGTTGGATCCTGACCAGACTGAGTTATAGTCTCTAGCCTCAGGGTTCCTACCAATGGTAAAGTTAAAATAAAAGCAAAGAAAATACTGGAGTTGATCTTAATTGAGGTCTCAGAACTACTTCCAAAGGGAAAAATTATTCTGAAAAATAGATAGCAAAGAAGGTTAGAATGATTCATGAGAAGGGCAAAACAAAGAGGAAAGAAAAAGAAGAGAGTCAAAGGATTCATCCTAACAAGGTGCAAATCTTTAAACAGTTATGAAGAAATGAGATGAATAAAGCAGACATTGATGGGGTCCAAAGAAAGGTCTTAATCCGGCACTCCTCAAAGTTGGGTGGATCAGTGGAAGCCCCTGACATTTGAACATTGAAGGGCTAACATTGAAGCATGACCTCCAATTACTTGGAACAATGGTCATACAATGTATTTAAAACAATGACTGATCAAAGGGTCTGGGTCCCTTGGCCTGACTCCCAACTGGCAATCAAAGCCTACAGAAACATGAGTGAATAAAAAGGTCAGAGGGTGGAAAGAAAACATTTCAGGGACTCCAGGACATGGGAGCTCATGCACTGTGTTTCCAAATGAAAGGAAAAATTAACATTGTCTCAAAGACATGGGATACACCATCAAGTGTATCTGCAAACACATAATGTGAGACCTCAAAAACGGAGAAAAAGACAGACAATATTTTAAGAAATAATTTTTGAAGTCTTCCTAAATTTGATAGAAAACATTAATCTACACATCTAAGGATCTCAATGAATTCCAAGTGTAACATACTCAAAAAGATTGACACATAGACACATTATAATCAAATGGTTGAAAGCCAAAGAGACAATTTTGAAGCTTCAAGTGAGAAGGAATTCAGAACTTACAAGGAATCCTCAATAAGATTAACAGCTAATTTCTCATCAGAAACCATGGAAGTCAGAAGGCAGGGACATGACATAATCAAAGTGTTAAAAGATAAAACTGCCAAACAAGAATTCTATACCAGCAAAACTATCCTCCAAAAAGGGAAGGAAAAAATAAGGCACCGAAATTTTTAAAAAAAATTAAAAAGCCCAGAAAAATAGAGAATTCTTTGCTAGCAAACCTGTCCCATTAGAAATATTAAAGGGAGGTGGCACCTGGGTGGCTCAGTTGTTAAGCGTCTGCCTTTGCCTCAGGTCATGATCCCAGGGTCCTGCGATCGAGCCCCGCATAGGGCTCCCTGCTCTGCGGGAAGCCTGCTTCTCCCTCTCCCACTCCCCCTGCTTGTGTTCGCTCTCTCCCTGTGTCTCTCTCTGTCAAATAAATAAACAAAATCTTAAAAAAAAAAAGAAATATTAAAGGGAGTTGTTCAGGCTGGAATGACAGAACATTGGACAATAACTTGAACTTACTGAAAAAATAAAAAGCACTGGTAAAGGGAACTAAACAGGTAAATATAAAAGATAGTATAAATATGGTGCTTTTTTGGTAACCAGATTTTTTCCTTCCCGATTTAAAAGACAACTGTACAAAACAATAGTTTAAAACCCGTGTTTGTGCCATTTAATTTTCTACATTTACCTTTAGTTTTCTGGGAAGAATCTTCCCCGTTAGAAAATCTCTAGACCTTTGCAAAGAAAAGACTTTGAATAGGTTTTTCTATTTCTTCTTGTTGGAAATATATTTTATGTGTTTTTCTCAGGGACTGTTTTTAATTTTCTCAACTTTTTTTGTGAGCTGCTTCACAGTTCTGTTGTTTCTTATAATGTTTAATTGCAACACTATAATTATTGATTATATCTTGCTTTTGTTTTAGTGGTTCCCAAAAAGCCCCATAGTTGATATGTTGCATTTTTCTTCTTCACAATACCTCAGTCAAGGCAAACAGAAATCCAAAACACTGGGGATGCCTGGGTGGCTCAGTTGGTTAAGCATTTGCCTTCGGGTCAGGTCATGATCTCAGGGTCCTGGGATCGAGCCCCACATTGGGCTCCCTGCTCAGCGGGGAGCCTGCTTCTCCCTCTCCCTCTGCAGCTCCCTGCTTGTGCTCTCTCGCTCTCTCTCTGACAAATAAATAAATGAAATCTTTAAAAAAAAATCCAAAACACCGATAAGGAAATAAGGAACACCTCGCATGCCAATCACTAAAAATAACTAACAATTTGGTGAAAGGAGAGATTTCCTAGCTTGTGGAAACTTGCTTTTACTATGCCATGTTGCACAAGGTACACGCTGGTATCTGTTCTCTTTAGGATTTGCAGAGTAAGTCTGAATTTTAGTCACTGTAAAATAAAACTTCCTTTGTAGTAATCATCTGGTTGTTATCTTTAGGCTAGCACAGGACTTCTGGGATCTAATTTTAGTTCTGCTTTGAATGGTATTAGTCTTCCCCCCACCCCTCCCCCCACATCATTGCATGATTGAGACTGGACATTTGTGAAACATATATAGTTACTATTCCACATTGGTATTCTGAAGTTGAATGAATGATTTTTGTGAGACAGGGGAGAAGTCAAAACTTTAATTCAAATTTACAGATACAAGGTAGGTGTTCTAAGTGCAGGCATACCTCGGTTTATTGCACTTCACGTACATTGTGCTTTTTACACATTAAAGGGTTTGTGGTAACCCTGTGTTGAGTGAAATGGTCAGCACCATTTTTCCAAAAATATTTGCTCGCTTCATGCCTCTGTCACATTTTGGTAATTCTCGTAATATTTCAAACATTCTCATTATTATTATGTCTGCCATGATGATCTGTGATCAGTGATCTTTGATGTTACTATTATAATTGTTTTGAGGTGCTACAAACTGTGCCCATATAAGTTTTAATTGATAAATGCATGTGTTCTGATTGCTTTACCAACTGGCTATTCTGTCTCTCTCCCTCTCCTCAGCCTCGCTGTTCCCTGAGACAAAACAATATTGAAATTAGGCCTGTTCATAACCTCTAAGTGTTCAAGTGAAAGAAAGAGTCACATGTTTTTCACTTTAAATCAAAAGCTAGAAATGGTTAAGCTTAGTCAAGAAGGCACAGAAAAGGCTGAGATAGGCTGAAAGCTAGGAGGCCCCTTATGCCAAACAGTCAAGTTGTAAATGCAAAGAAAAGCTCTTGAAGGAAATTAAAAGTGCTACTACAGTAAACACACAAATGATAAGAAAGCAAAACAGCCTTATTGCTGATATGGGGAAAGTTTTAGTGGTCTGGATAGAGTTCAAGCCACCTACGACATTCCCTTAAGCCAAAGCCTAATCCAGAGTAAAGCCCTGACTCTTTAATTGCACGAAGGCTGAGAGAGGTGAGGAAGCTATAGGAGAGTCTGAAGCCAGCAGAGGTAGGTTCATGAGGTTTAAGGGAAGAAGCTGTCTCCATAACATCCAAGGGCAAGGTGCAGCAACAAATGGTGACGTGGAAGCTGCAGCAAGTTCTCTAGAAGATCTAGTGAAGTTAATTAACGAAGGTGGCTACACTCAACAACAGATTTTCAATGTAGATGAAACAATCTTCTATTGCAAGAAGATGCCATCGAGGACTTTCATATCTAGAGAGGAGAAGTCAATACCTGGCTTCAAAGCTTCAAAGGACAAGCTGACTCTCTTGTTAGGGGCTGAAGTGGCTGGTGACTTGCCAATGCACATTTACCATCTGAAAATCCTAAGGCCCTTACGAATTATGCTAAATTTACTCTGCCTGTGGTTTATAAATGGAACAACAAAGCCTGGATGATAGCACATCTGTTTACATTGTTTCCTGAGTATTTTAAGCCCACTGTTGAGAACTACTCCTCAGAAAACAAAGATTCCTTTCAAAATATCACTGCTCACTTACAATGCACGTGGTCACCCAAGAGTCCTGGTGGAGATGTATGAGATGCATGTTATTTTCATGCCTGCAAACACAACATCCACTTTGTAGCCCATGGATCAAGGAGTAATTTTAACCTTTTAGTCTTATTATTTAAGAAATATATTCCATAAAGCTACAGTAGTCATAGTGATTTCTCTGATGGATCTGGGCAAACTCAATTGAAAACCTTCTGGAAAGGTTTTGCCAGTGTAGATGCTATTAAGAACATTCATGATTCACGGGAAGAGGTCAAAATATCAAAACGTTAACATTTTGGAAGAAGTTCATTCCAGCTCTCATGGATGACTTTGAGGGGTTCAAGACTTCAATGGAGAAAGTAACTGCAGATTAGAAATATCAAAATAGCAAGAGAACTAGAATTGAAGTTGAGTTTAAAGATGTTAGTGAATTGCTGCAATCTCATGATAAAACTTTCGCAGATGAGGAGTTGCTTCTCATGGACGAGCAAAGAAAATGGTTTCTTGAGATGGAATCCACTCCTGTTAAAGATGTCATGAAGACTGTTGAAATGATGGCAAAGCATTTAGAATACTGCATAAACTTGGTAAATCAGCAGCAGGATTTGAGAAGAGTGACTCCAATTTTGAAAGAGGTTCTACTGTGGGTAAATGCTGTCAAACAGCATCCCATACTAGAGAGAAATTGTTCAAGAAAGGAAGAATTGGCAAATTTCATTGTAGTCTTATGTAAAACTTGCCACAGTCTCCCCAACATTCAGGACCCACCACCCTGATCGGTCAGCAGCCATCGGCATCGAGGCAAGACTCTCCAGCAGCAGAATGATCATGACTCACTGAAAATTCAGATGATGGTTAACATGTTTTAGCAATAAAGTATTTTTAAATTAAGGCATGTATTTGTTTTTAGATAGAATGCTATTGCATGCTTAAAAACTACAGTATGAATATAACTTTTATATAAAACCTACAGTGTAAAGACAACTTTAAATTATAACTGGTAAACCAAAAAAGTCATTTGACTCGCTTTATTGTGGTATTCCCTTTATTGCAGGGGTCTGGAAGCAAGCCTGCAATACCTCCAAGCCTGCCTGCACAGCCAAGCCATCTCTTTTCTTCACCGCTGTCTCATCCTTCCCCTCTGTTACACCTTTCTTCCACTTTGTTTATACGTTTTCTCAATTCTTTATTAAATTCCTCTTACTTTGACTAAGAAGTAAATGATTCTGAGCTCAAACAGGAATTTTAGTCTTAAAGGAGCACCTCCTATTCTCCAGGATTCTACACAATTTCTACGTGTGCACTCCACTATGCAATTTGCCATTTCTGTACTCTTAAGTATAAGAGAGCTTAAGTAACACTGCAGTTAAACAGTAAATGACTTTGACCTAGGGGCCTTTTTGTCCAAAGAATGACAGTGCTGGGAACTTAAACTTGGATCCCAGTGTGGTATACAAATAATCATCTGTATGAAGTGGCTACAATTCTCTTAGGCATCATCTTTCACATTTTGAAATCCTTTCTAGAATGTAAACATCTTTAAAAAAAAAAAAAAATTATTTATTTATTTGACAGAGAAAGAGCACAAGCAGGGGGAGCAGCAGAGGGAGAAGGAGAAGCAGGCTCCCTGAAGAGCAGAAAGCCCGATTTGGGGCTTGATCCCAGGATCCTGGGATCATGACCTGAGCCGAAGGCAGATGCTTAACCGACTGAGCTACCTAGGTGCCCTAGAATGTAAACATCTTAAGGGCAGGAGTGTTTTTATTTGTTCATTTTTAAAATTGGTTTATGACATTATTGTCAATGGCTAACAGAGGGCACCATTAAATAAAAATTGACTGAATAATTAGTACCTCTGGGGGAATAACTGAACTAGATCACAAACAGTATTCAATTCTAAATTTTCTAAGGTTTTATAACTATATTTTACAATTAAAGGGATATATTAAGCATACACTTCAATATTAGACTAGTAAAACAGAAAGTAATGAAATGAAAGAAATACATCATTATTACTTGACTTGCATGTCCTTTGGGTCAGTTAATCCTGTTTGGTTTTTTGTTTGTTTGTTTTTACCATTTTTCCATTTCTCTCAAAAGCTGTCAACGTCAACTACATCGGGCTGATCTTATCAAAGAAGCTCAAAGTCTCTGGCTTTGTTATAAGAAAATAAAGCAAACTGATGCAAATGAAAATTGACTTTGTTACCCCACCCCCCGAAATAGAAGATGTCAAATTTCTGAGGTGTCCACTCTCTGTGAAAAATTTTTCCCACACTGCTCGACGTCATTCCTGTAGAAACTTTAAGATTCTTTAAAAGTATCTACAAAATTAGGTGAAGGGTAAAATTATGAATTTCCCACTTGGAAGAAAGTGGCTTAAATTCTATCCAATTATTTGCCATGACAACCAGCTAAACACAAAAGGGCTAGAATGGATGCAGAGTACTGCCTCTATAATCATCACTGTATGTCCTTCAAATCATGGATATGCAGCACCACTATCCCCGGCTACTTCAGGGCCATAAGCCTACACGGTAATTACATGCTTTGGAACACTCCACTTAAGTGCATCAATAATATAGTGAGCGAACGTGTTCTTTAATTCTGCACCTGTAAATGGAGGAAAAAATAAAGAAAATATCTCTATCAAAAAAAAAAAATAATAAAAAGGAAGAAAAATAAACTAGACAGCCAAATTATGTTTAAGCTGCTTTGTGAGGTTTCCCTCTAAAACTCAGATGGTTAATAATTCAAAGTTTTCAATAAACATAAGCAGATGATAAAGTATCTCTGCTTAAGAGACTGCTAAAATTAGGGCATAGGAAAATAAAATGATGAAAAACAGAAACTCCCAATGAAGCTTAGTATTTTATCTTTAATGTACCCATTTCAATTGTGCATTACAGAATCCCAGGCCACTTTTTTTTCCCCATTGCCATGTCTCTATATAACTGCTATTAATGGAATTGAGAAGATAACACCTACTAACTACTCCATGACTTCCAACGCAAAAGAAGAGTTAACACCTCATGGCATTACACAACAGTATTTTTCTGCATGCTATTTATAATACATTTAATACATTTTAGAATGACGAGTGTGTGTGTGTGTGTGTGTGTGTTTGTACATGTGTATATACATGTGAGTGTATTTTTCATTTTATGGACTTGAAATCCAGATTTTTCTCAGTAATGGAAAGTTAATACAGTCATTTTAAAAGAGAAGATATAAATCAATAGAACCATAGGGAGAATAAGTAGTTGGTATAAAACTGTTCTCCCACCTACATATTCCAATAAAATAAAATGGTTAACTTCTTAAAATCAAAAATTCCTTCTTAAAGTAAAATATTTCTGAGTGACTTATTTCGCATAATCTTGGGGAATTTCAAAGAAATTCTTATAAAAATTATACACATAAAATTTATAATAAACAACACTCTTGGTATTCAGAACAAACCAATTTTGTTTGTTTGTTTATTTGTTTTGTTTTCTTTTTCTTTTTAAGATCTATTTACTTATTTAAGAGAGAGAGTGAACTGGGGAAGGGGCATAGGGGGAGGGAGAGAGAATCCTCAAACAGACTCCCCACTGAGTGCAGAGCCCGATGTGCACCGGGATCCCAGGATTCTGAGATCATGACCTGAGCAGAAACCAAGAGTTGGATGCTTAACAAATTGAGTCATCCAAGTGCCCCAAGAACAAACCAAGTTTTTAAGTGGGTCCATCCTAAGTTTTTTCACTTAAGAAAATAAAAAATAAATAAGGAAGTCTATATAGGTACCAGTGTTTTTATACATATTAGCCAACATCTTTTAACGAAGATACTCAATGTGAAATTTGTCTCTGTATATTGATTTTAAAATATGAGTGATTTTTAAATAAGTAAAGCTTGCCATAATTTCAGGAAATCCATAAAACTCAGGAAAATCAGATATGTAATGGTCCAAAATTCATAAAGGGAATGAAAAGATGTACTGAATAACCAGAATAGTGTCTTATTTAATAAAAAAAAAATTGTATTCCAGAATGAAGTTGAATTTGTTTTTCTTTGTCATTTTACATTTGTAAGTTAATGGATGTGCATATGTTTTACTAAATTAATATTCAATACCTGAGTATGACCTGTGTTCTGTTAATTTCTATACATTTCCTTCTTAGACATGATCGTATGTCTCAACTGTTGCTTTTAGGATCAAGAGCATTTCTTTTCTCCATTATATAATCAATATACAGTCTTTTTCTAATAACAAATATCTTTGGTGAAAAAAATGCAATCTAATTTACCATGTGGCAATGCTAGCTAAAAGACAAAATCATTATTATTTTTTTGAAGCTACACAGAGAAGCTTACAAAGTTGTTTTAAGTAACATTTACTGGAACTATGTATTTTATATTAACGTTTCTTCATGATCTTGAACTTCCAGAGATTTTTACTGGGTCAGACAGTGGATTTTGCAACTTGTATGCAACTTTTATACAGATAGCCTGCTACTAAAACAGTTTTGTATTATATGGGGGAACTACTATTTTAAAGTTTAAGACTATTCCCAGGATGCAAATTACATTAATTTGGCAATGAACCATCAGCATATAAATCCAAGATAAAATATAGATTGTTTTTTGAAGGGAATACTGATAATTATTTGAGAGTTGAAACTTACTAATAGTTTTTTGTTTTCTTTCTCTTGCTGACATAGACATAGGAGCAGGCCAATTGTTTACAACCATGTAAAAATGCATATTGCTGAGACTTGGATTATAAAATGTGGACTGGAGAGAAGTATTACAGTTGAATTTCAAATCCTTGAGGAGGTTTTATGATAGAGTACTGGCAGAAACTTTCCAAAATGACAGTAACTGTAAGGACTCTCCTAGAACAGCTCATTGATGGTATGTACAACAGGAAAAAAAGTGGAAATGTTTGAGGTCATTGTCCAAATGACCCCATATCCAATGGTTTTGTTTGATTTTAATTTTATCTTCCTGAATAGATTGCAACTGACAACATGGAAGCAAGGTAATTCGGAAAATTTTAGATCACTTAATTGACCTACATCTGTGATCTCAATGAAAATCTCAAGAATGTCACCTTTGAACAGGCAACTGCGTGTAGGATATTAATCAGACATATAGAAACTATCTCTTGGTGTCATCTAGTGGCTGTATTTCATCACTGCATAAAAGAAATACCTTACTGGTTTTCTGAGTAAGGATTGTTTTATTACATTTGTTTCTGACTGACTGGATTAAAAGAAGCTGCCATTTTTAACAGACAAGAGAAGGTTAGTAGCAATCAAGCCTTTCTGGGCTCTTCACCTTGGCCCTTCGCTGTGCCTTCTTATAAGGTCAAGACATATCGATGGAAAGCTCAGTTATCGTACACTAGTGTGAAGGTGTTGTGTGCTGCCCCGTTTCGGCTGCATGACTGAGTGACTGGGTGTTGTTAAGGGACATCCACAGCCAATACACAAGGTATTTTCTCGTAGCTGGCCGAGCAGCACTCAGGGCATTCTGACAGACTGAGCTGACATGCTAACAATCTGATTTCCGATGGCAGTGGTAGGAGCCTTCCAGTGAGAGAGAAGAGTCCCCTGACCCTCCTGTCATCTACTTGCTCAATCTCTATCCTAGGATAGGAACACTGCACAACTATCACAGGGAAAGGTGACATAGTGAAAATAACTTATCCGCAAATGTGCTGAAATGTCATCTCTAATGTTATAGTTCCTTTAAGACGAACTATAATTTCTAATATAACTTTTCAGTTTTGAAAGGAAAGGGCACTAAGGCTGGGTTGACAGAAATAAATTATCCAGATAATTAAGGCTAACTACTCCACTTTCTCCTACTCCCTGGCCCACGCACAGACAATAATAGGGCTCAATTATTTATAATTCAGGAATATTTTTTCGTTAAAAAAAGGATTTTCTGTAAAACTGGTGTCTGAATGGCTTACAAATATAATCATTAAGGAAGCAAATTATTAACAAATCATAGTCAGGAAATTTACAATTTTAATTATTGTAGTTTCTTTTATCATGTCCAATGTAACAAAGGTAAGTATGATTTTTAAAAAAGGAAAAATGTGTGATACTTCCTTCTTAATTTTCCATAATTACCTGATATTTTTAGGTAAATTTGGTAGGTTTTTAAAACGATCTTGATGGATTTGTCAATATCAAGCAAGATACTCCTCCACATACTTATAGACAATTTATATTACTAGGTGGACATTTCTTTTATTGTTGAATTTGCTGTTATTTTTCACTGATGCTTGCTTTTTCTTGTCTATAAGTCTTTAATTTCCAGATGTCTTATACACAAACACAAATTGAGAAAAATAATTGAATGAGAACATGAATGAATATAAATTTCCTGAACTTTTTATCTGGCTTTGGTATAAAGGACTTTGCTACTGCTAGTATTCTTGACACGTAAATGTATATGCCACAAAATGCAAATGTACAACTATGAGGCATGTATGTGTGTGTATATATATATATATATACAGAAGTACATATATTTTTATGTTTTTTGTTATTTTATATATAACAAAATTCACATACACATTAATCCAAAATATATGGGACCGATTAATGTTCTGCCTATGCCCCCGAAATGTATTTTCTTTCTTCTAAACAAAACTACAAGCCTAGATCATTTAATCTTCTATCTTATGTGTGAGAGAATCAAGTTTGGTTTACAGCCACTCCAACTGTGATCATTGGCTATACATTATTTTATCTTATAGAGCAAGTGATTGAGAATAATAAAATAGTTATGTAGGAGTGTTGTGTGTGTAGCATTCATAAATCTCTTGTCAGATTTTGATTCGACTTACGGGAGCCATCCCAAGTCTGAATCATAAAGCCTATCATAATTTTAAGTATATTAATAAATTTCCAAAGCCTGTTTTCTGGTCCTACAGCTAAAATCAGAGCGCAGAGAAAAGACTTCTTGGACAAACAAAACAGGTGATTTAAATATCTTGCATAAAGAAAGTGGGGCTCTGTCTTAATACTCTCACCCTGACTTCATTTTAACTTCTTGGTAAACAAAATGTATACTATCTAATAAGGAAATAGATGACTATCTACCAGCACTAGCAAATAGGAAACTTCTACCTCTTTCCACATTAACAGAACTGGTTTACTACATCCAAACGAGCAACCTTAGGTAGCAGCTAAAATTGTTGGTTAATCATCAACAAAGTAAGTAAATGTCAATTTAACATAATTCATTATTCTTAAAAGATATTCTTTGATATTTAAGTTGGCTATTCTAAGTGGCCTTATCTAATAGATTATTTTACTCAGTTACATGGCCATACTTTTGGGAACCAATTCATTCCTGACAAGTCTATTGGAATTCCATTTCATTTTCCTATAGTGTTTAGATAGATTGTGAACAATCTGGTAGATTAAAAACACATTCATTTTTTTTTCCTATCCATGATATTTATTGCAGTAATCTGTGGTTTCAATTACATATTTACCCAAATGCTGAAGCTGATGTAAAAGTTCTTATTTGATAAAGAAAAAAATAATAATAATATTCCTAACTAGCACAACCTCATGATCCACACTCCTTAGTAAGTGAAGGAAGCTACCATACTGTAGTGTAACATTTCATAACTGGCACCTCATCTCCCATGCCTCTTTGTGTTGTTACTTAATCTCCCCCAACAACGCCTACACTTTAGAATAATTGCCTACATTTTACAGATTACAAAAACAAACTGATGCTCAGAGAAATTACTCAAGTCTCTCAATCTACATAGTAAATTGTGGGACTGTAATTGGATGCAAAGTCTGATCTTTTCCATAATTCGTACAGCATATAGATCCCTCTTCCAAAAATAACCTAGAATAGACACGTTTGTTGTAATCTAGCCCCTTAATATAGCTTTCATTTAAGAGAAACAATCTAGTAGCATGCTAGCTTTCTGTTTCTCTAGCTTATCAAAATCCTTCCTTTACTCAACCACACATGCAGCTAACATGGCTGGTAGTAAAATAATGGCCAGGAAGATAAAAGCACAAAGACTTCTTAAAGAGGAATGGATGTGCCCTTTCTTACGCTCTTTCTTCCTTCTATTTACTAGGAGATGTGATTGCTGGATTTTGAGCCACCGTTTTGTATCATGAAGTGACACAGGAAGAATGGCAAAATCATAGAGCTGCCTGGATCCTGTTGAGTCAGATAACATTGGTTCTAGGCTACTCATCTTCAGGGTACTTTTAGGTAAAAAAGAAATGAAATTATGTGTTGTTGTATTAGTTTTTCTATTGCTGCATAATGGATTTACCACAAACATAGTGGTTTAAAACAGCACCCATTTACTATGGGTAAATGCAGTAAATGCAGGTATGGGTAAGCTGTGTCCTCTGCTCAGAGTATTGCAGGGCCAAAGTCAAGGAAGGCTTTGGCTCGGACTGCAATCTCACATAAGGCTCTGAGGCTCTTCCCAAATCCTGTGTTGGCAGCATTCAGGTCATGGTGGTTGTAGCATTGAAGATACATTTTTCTGCTAATCATCAGCCAGGGACAACTCTCAGATTTTGGAGACTGTCCCAGCAGGAGGTTCTCTGGTGTGGCACCCCAAGTTTCTTCTTTTAGAAAAGGTCCAGTTCTTTTTAAGGGCTCACCTGAGTAGATCGTTCCTGCCCAGATTATCTCCTTTTAATGAATTCAAAGTCAAACTGATTTGGTACTTTAATGGCATTTGCAAAATCCCATCCCCTTAGTTATATAGTACAACTTAATCATGGAATTGAAATACATTATATTCTTAGACCCACACTCAAGTGGAGAGGGCTATATAGAGAACATACATCAGGGAATGGGAATCTTGGAGACCATTTGAAAATGTTGCCTACACTTGTTTAAGCTATCATTATTTGTTTTTTAATATACAGCCAAACCTCTTTATAAATAAGGCATCACATGTAACATGTAACATTTACTTTTGAGTTTTATGCAAGAATGTTTCTTTAGAGAAATGTGTATCCTTCCTACCACAGACAGAATAATTTACGAGTTTCTTTCTTCCTTTCTTCCTTCCTCTTAAATTTTTGTTTTAGATATCAAGACATTTGTTTCTAAATTTGGTGCACAAATACAATATTCTAAATCAACTAGGATGGCTATCCATCCCCTTATGTTCTAGGTCTTTCTGCATTTTAATGACCCTATTCTACATTGTACTAAATTTTATGGATCACATCAAATTGCTTTTAAAAGAAATAATACAAAAATAAGTGATGCTATATTATATTTAAAATGGGTGGTAGGCTTCATAAAGAGAGAAGGTGAGGCATTTTTATTTCCTTTTAGTCATTTGCAATCTTCTATCCTTATATATTTTATTTAATCCATAATTTAAATAAATTTTTACTGGAAAAGTTTGCCTTTAGCTGTCTTTAGATTTCCATAGTGAATCTATGATTTTTATTAAATTTTCTACATGATCACTACTACTCATTAATTGCTTTCCTGAAAGTCTCCCTCACTAGAAGTTTGCATGACAAGTTGAGTTTGTAAAACTTGGTTGTGATTGGTAAGACACATTAAATATTGTTTTCTCTTTGCACTTCTTCCAAAGGGGTGGGAGAAGAAAGCTCACTTATGGGTGTGATTTGTAAAACTAAGAGTATTTTATTTGCCCTCTATTAAAATATTTATCATAATTCTGTGATTACCCTTATGATTTAGGCATTATCTGGATAAGTCAACTATCTTCTAGCAGGATTCACAAATTCAAATGCTTACAGGGCCTGAGCCATAAATTACAAATAAGTTAAATAAGTAGGATATAAACAGAGAATAGAACTGGAGAGTGAACTGCCCCTTTAAAGACACACCCCCACATAGCATCAGATGGTTCCTTCAAGGCCAAGTTTACTAGATCTTCCATTGTACATAAGGAACTCATAATTCAGACTTCTTTTTGAAATAACTGAATTTTAAATGTCAGTTTTACATTCAAAAATTTCTACGGGGTGTAGGCCAGAAAACATCACTAAGTGAAGATGATCAATGGGCTGGCAGTGTGCTATTTCTTCCCCCGACAATTTGATTGGTTACCAATAGTAAATGTTTTATTGTTGGCTGTGAATACATGTTAAAAGACTGATACATAATAAGTGCTTTTGAAATATAAGTAAATTTAATTTGCTATTTCATAGAGCTATTTCCTCTTTTTTCACAATCTATTTATTAAATGATATAATATATAAAGATAACTAAAAGACCTTGTCTGAGATTTTTGTACATCTAATTGTTTTTAGTATAATGACAAAATCCTTATATCTTATTTTGTAGATAAAATGAGTCCTCTTTTGGATAACAAAGACTAGTTTTTTCCAAGTAGGTACAGGGTATTTTATAATCTGCATATTTATATTATATATAACATTATATATATAATAAATGGGTTAGAAAAGTTCTGAGATTTTTTTTCTCTTTGTACCATATCCACAATCACAGTGAATTTCTGAAATATAAGAAATATTTCACTCTTCATGTTAAAAGACAAAACATGCTATATCCAGAGGACGAATGTGTATTCTATATGAATTATATAATCTTGTTTCTGCATTTGTAGCTCCTGTCATGACCAATTAGTTATTTAATTTTAAATTCTACTTAGATATAATTGACCTTCAGATCTCATGAATTCGGTAGGTAGGATTTTTCCCACTCACAAATACATCAGGGTATTGATAATCTTTGCTGGGTGGTTATTTTGATGAAGCCAGTTTACATCAAATTTTAATCTGGTAGCTGACCTGTGCTGAACTTGGGAGGGGAATCCCTGTAAGCATCCAACTCTGACACTGCAGCCAGGCTACATTTTTCTGCATTCTTTGTCTTTTCTTTGGTTCCCAAACGGCACAAGCATGCACTCTGAGCACTGCAGTAAACTCACAATGGTGCCCCAGGATATTAAAATTTTTTTTTTTTATTTTAAAAGTTTGAAAGAAACACAGTGATCCTTGGTATCTGCTGGAACTGTATAAACTAGAAGTCCGAGATAGTTCACAGCTTCTCTATTACATGGTGCTAGAAGATAAATTGTCATCAGATCCTTAGGAAGCTGAGTTCTCAGTAGTTCCTGTAATACAAAGAAAGCACTACCTATAAATGTAAAACAGCAAATGAGTGGTGGTGTCCAATCTGATTCCAACGCATGAGAACCTGTGTGGTGCCTAAGTCCTAAGTAATTGTAGTTATGCAAGAATGAATTTTTTCTTTAAATTTATGTGTATTGTTCATATGCAGTATGTTGTTAGAACAAAAAAAATACCTAGTAAATTGTTGGGACTTCGCTACTCATTAAATGGAATGTTGGGTACTTCTTTTTGTCTAGGAGCACCGTGGAAAAACTCATTTAGAAAATATAAGGTCCATGAACAGAGAAAACTTGGAAACCTCAGGTGATGGTCATTTCTACTAATCTGTAAACTCCAAATAGTCAGGGACCAAGTCAGCTTTGTTTACTGTTCCATTCCCAATGCCTACTGTAGTGCCTGGCATATCATTACCACTCAAATATATTGTTGAATTCTTTTATTCAGTAATCAAGTGACGTAAATGGTCCTGATAAGAAAGTCAACTGCTACTGTAGGCATGGAAAGTGAGGGAAACTAAGTGTTCCAAGACAGATATGTTTCCTTAGTAAAAAGTGAAGGTTTGGATACATTTTAAGTGGAAAATCGATTTTGGCAGAGACCTGCATTTATTATGCGAATGACTCCACATTTTGATCTTTTCTGAAATAAGAGAAACAATTTTTGAAATCCTTTTTGTGAGTTTTTGTGCTAGTGACAAAATGCTTATCAAATGAGAAATAAAATTATTTGAAAGTCAAAAAGGTAGGGAAGCTCTTGCTTATACATGGGCATAAAAATTTTAACCTTAAAATCGTGATTCATGTAAAATTCAACCCCTCTGTACTTAACCTTTTCATGAAGTAACCAGTGATGAATATATCAGTAAAGGCAACAAACCCATTTTTCCAGGGAATAAATATTTTGGTTATCTATTGCCATACAATAAAACACCCCCAAACTTAGCAGCATAAAATAACAATTTACTCTTATCTCTCACAATTCTGCAGGTTGGCTGGACTCAGCTTGTCAATTCTTGGAGTCTCCCAGGAGTCTGAAATTGAGTGATGGCCCACTTGGGTGTCTAGAGGACCAGGACGGCTTCTTCACTCACATCGGGCACTTAGGCTGGGATGGCTGGAGGAGTTAGGGGTTGGCTGGGGATCTGGCTCTTCCCAAGGTCTCTCCACATACTCGTGTCCTTGCAACCTGGCGGTATCATGGTAATGCAACATCTTACATGGGGGCTGGCTTCCTGAGCAAGCATTCCAAGACTTCAAAGCAAAAACCGCAAGTCTTCTAATGTGGCTTTGACAGGCACACAGAATCATTTTTGTTGCATTGCATTAGCTCTAAGTTTGTTATAGCATCAGCCAGCTTAAAGGAGAGGCACTGAAGAACACAAATACTGGTAGGCATGGTCAATTGTACGGACATCTTTGAAGATTAGCTATCACAATAAAATTTGCCTTACAATTTTAAGAAGCTCATAGAGAAGAGGGATTATGGGTGATAACACATGTTCCATACATATTAAAACTGGTCTGTTTTGAAGAAAACCTTGGTAAATATCCATATTAAAGAGAACTGAGATTATAGAGTTAGGTTGCCAAAGACAGGACAATCTCTAGTAATACTAGACAATGTGGAAGACTTTATGATCAAACAAGTTTGGTTTCCAATGTTGTACAAAGGAGAAAAATATTCCTTTTTATATTGACCATATGTTGGGACAATTGTTTTCTTAAATTTCTTCACCGCCTCCTTCAATCTGCTAAATCTGATAAAGCTGACCCCTGAATGATTAAAATTATTTTTAAAATCTGATAATTATTTTTGCTTCTCCAATAGGGAATACAATCACAAAGTTTATCTCAAAAAGATAAGCTATAGAGTAAAAATATAGCTATCTTCCAAATAAAATTAGACAATTTAACTATCATAACGAAGAAGGGAAACGAGGTGGCTGAGCACATAGCAATTCCTTTGGGATCTACAAGTAAAAGCAGGAAACAGCATTTCTGGGTACTTTAGGTGTATTTACCATGTTTACTCCTTAGTATGGATATATTTTTATGTTCTTAATGTCTCTTTCCTTAAAACTCCCAGATAGGAACTATTCCTTATTTTGCTTAACATAATGACTGTATTCCAGGATCAGACTGTATTCCAGGATCAGCTTTGTTGAGCTTTCTGATAATCATGAAGATTACTGAAGAAAACTAGTGGATATCAGAGATATTCCCAGAACTTCAAGCTCAAAACAACAGCCACATCATGCCCCTTGGAGCCAATGTCAGAGACAGTACATTGGATCAATCACATGGTGACATTTTTTTAATTTTCATTAAATTAAATCTTGTAGAAATGCATGTGTATGCTTTTCCTTATCACTTGTTACTTCTAGGCAGTAAAAAAAAAAAAATACAATGCCTAGAATATAAGTATTTAAGAGACATAGGTTAAATTAATAATTGTTAAATTATTTTGTATTTTTAATAAAGAGAGGTATTCCGTGAGTATGTGGTGGGGGTGGAGAATGGGGGGTGGGTATTAGGTTTTGCTTGTTGCATCCTCTGCCTAGAATTGTTTTGCTCCTCAATAATCAACTAGAGGTATGTTTCTTCATCTACTCTGTTACTACCTTACAGTCTTTATTATCTTTTCACTAGCCTGTTGGAATAGCAACTTAATGGGTATTTTTTATTTTACTGGTACATTCTCTAACCCATCATTAGTGTGACACAGAAGACCCTCTGTGATCTCTCTCCTTGTCTTCCACTCTACTTCTCTTCATCATTTGTATTATCTATCTATCATGGCATAACAAATTACCACAAATCTAGCAGCTTAAAACAACACAATTTATCATCCCACAATTTCTGTTGGGAAGGAGTCTGGCACATCTCAGTTACATCCTCTGCTTAGGATCACACAAGGCTGCAAACTGCTTGCCAGGAATAGGTTCTCACTTGATGGCTCCACCAGGGAAGGGATTCATTTCTAAGGCCAGTTAGGTTGTTGGCGGATTCCATGCCCTTAGGGCTGTAGGATTGAGGCATTCAGTTTCTTGCTGGCTGTTGGCTGGAGGCTACCCACAAATTCCAGATGCTGCCAACAATTCTCCTAGCGTGTCTGCTACCAAAAAAAAATGTCTTATACAATGTAATAAAAGCACAGAAGCAGCAATCTATCATCTTTGCCACATTTTATTGGTTAAAAGAAAATCACAGGTCCAACCCACTGTCCGGGAGAGATGGATTCACAAAGGTGTGAAGACCAAGAGGTGGGTGGGGGATGATGAGGTGGAGGGGTAGCTGAGAGTCTGTCTGCAACACCACGTTTAAGCTCCATCTGTACTGGATACTAAAGGTTCTGTATTACTTTATCATTGTGCTTGTATATACTCTTCTCTTTATTTGGATTATCATTTCTATACTTATTGCTAGGCAAAATCTCACTTATACCGCAAAATAAACTTCTGTAAATTTTTTGAACAGATTTTGCTGAAACTTTCCCTTTAAAAAAAAAAAGCATCACAATCCTTTGCTTCTCTTTTGTACCTTTTACTTTTTTTTTCCTTATCACTTATTATAATGTATTGCAAAAATTTGCTTGGCTGTCTGACTCTTTGTGACATTCTACAAAGATGGGGATCATATCCTAATTATACTTACATTTTCAATATTTAGCACAGTGATTAACAACTAATAAGTTGGTTGAATGAATAATTTAATGATTTCCTAGAAGAAGAAACCTTCCAAATAGCCCATGTATTGGCTGTGTATTTATTAAAGGGATAAAAAACCAACTCACCTTCATGATGTCAGTTTACTCCGCATTGGCAAAATAATAGATCTTGTTTGTATAGGGTATTCCTTGCCTCTACTTTTGTTCTAGAACCACAGGGTCACATTTCTCCCATGACCCAAAAAGACTTCATTAATCATCTTGAACAGTAACAGTTTTTTATTTTTAAAAATAGAGTAGAATGATGGTAAAAAAAAAAATGCACAAAAAACCCTGCCTTAACACAACCTACCCACAAAAAAGAAATGTGAGGAATCAGACTCAGCTCCCTGGAAAAGCCATTCAATACAATATCATTATTAGCTTAATTTGCAAATATTCACAAGGAACAGAGGGCACATCTTTTCATACCAATGTAAGATCTGTTACAGCAACTGTTTTGAGATGAGAATATTTCAGTGAGATAATAGAAACAGGATTCACATTCATTCTATTCAGGGTTTCTTTTTAGGTTTTGTAGAAATATTTCCTGAGCATTCATTATGTTGTGATAATAGAACCACAGAAAAAAAGAATCATGTGAGGGGCGCCTGGGGGACTCAGTCAGTTAAACGTCTGACTCTTGATTTTGGTTCAGGTCATGATGTCAGGGTCATGAGATTAGTCATGAGATTTTGCCCGGCGTGGAGCCCCAAGTGGAGCCCTGCCTCCAGCCCCACATCAGGCTCCACACAGGGCATGGAGCCTGCTTAAGATTCTCTCCCTCTCCCTCTGCCCCTCCCCCTCCCTTGCATGTGCGCATCACTCTCTAAAAAAAAAAAAAAAATCACGTGAAAAAAGCATGAGACATATGTTTAAAGAATTAAATGTTTATTATCAGAAAATTTTAATGTTCAGTAATAATAACCATAAAATCTATAGTTTCTTTCTCTTGCTTCTTTGCTAATGTTTCCAAATCTTCAGTATTACACTTCTCTAATCAGTAAGGATAAGCTTCTTTTAATGAATATCACAACCAAAATATTTAGTATTAAAATCACAAATAATGTATTTTTGGCTATTGAAAGATAAGAAAATTAATGCTATTTAAATATCATTTTTTTTCTATGTTATAAAAGCATGCAAACTTTAGCCAGCTACAGCTACTGTAAACTTAGAGTAAAGGTTACAGACTCTTTTCATAAAGGTAGATAGAGAAGATTTTTATTGTCCACAAATATGAAGCAAATCACCAAGTTAGTCTTTTATTAATGATGCTGTATTTTAAATTAAAACTTTTGTTTTATGAATATTCATCAGCATCATGAAACTAATGAAAAATATCCTGTTATAATGTTAATTTTCAAAACTCTGATATTATTTTATACTCATGATTATAGCATGGTCTCCACAGCATATGATCTTTTATTGTTTTAAAAAATAAGACAATTTATGATGGGGAACAATAATATCCATGAGTGTGGACTTCTTTTCTTTTAGACCAGCTTTTTATTATTCAATCAAGAGAAATTATAGTAAGAATTTATGCTACTAGAAGGTATTTAATACTTTCATTATTCTTTTTCTATTGTAATGATTGCAATTATATTGTAGTATCATTATTGTGTGGAAGATACTGAGTTTATTCCTTTGGAATTTATTCAGTGCTTTGCATTTAGAAGATCTAAAGAAATGTATAGAGGATTAATTTAACTAAACACAGCAAATATTTGGGGTTGATATTCATGTTTGATGGGAAAAAAGACTAAGTGAATTTTATTTTCTTATTTATATTCAGTGTTAATTCAGTTTAATGTATTTTATTTCTGTAATAAAATGTCCCCTTTTTTTTTTGAGGGTAGTTTTTATTGGGTGATGGGTTACTTTCTATATTATATATTTCTGTAATGTTGAATGTATATGACTTTATAATTTTTTATTTATAATAAGAATTTTTTAAAAATTAAAGTAAAATGATAATGTAATTAATCTTTTAAAAATAAGCTATAAAACTAGTATAACTCAAAATATAATTTAAATATTGGAACTGCTAACTTTAAATGATAAAAATTAAAGAGAAAATAAGAAGTTTCTATTAAAATATATTTTGATATTATCTACTCTCTTCATTTATTAGTAAATCATAAATATCTTTATGTTAATAAAGATACTTCTATAATGTCAGTTTTAATGGATCTATGGTAAAGAAATGACAATTTATTTAACCTAATTTATTTGACATTTCTTATTTCTTGTTAGTTATACTATCATATTGTAACCCATTTTTTTCTGGGAGTTTTGACTTTTCTTATTTTAAAAATAAGAGCTCTTGGGCGCCTGGGTGGCTCAGTTGGTTAAGCGACTGCCTTCGGCTCAGGTCATGATCCTGGAGTCCCGGGATCGAGTCCTGCATCGGGCTCCCTGCTCGGCAGGGAGCCTGCTTCTCCCTCTGACCCTCCCCCCTCTCATGTGCTCTCTCTCTCTCATTCTCTCTGTCTCAAATAAATAAATAAAATCTTTAAAAAAAATTAAAAAAATAAAAAAAAATAAGAGCTCTTTACATATTATTGGGAACAACATTTTGTCTGTAAATCTTGCCATAAATAATTTTCACAGTTTGTATATGATTTTTTAATCTATTCATGGTGTGTTTGGAAATGCAGATATTGAAAATCATATAATCAAATCTGTATTTTATGGATTTTATGCTTAAATAGCTTTGCTGCATAATTATTAAGAATTCTACATTTTATTTTAGGCCTTTTGTGATCATTCTGTCAATCCTCTTTTTTTGTGTTTAAAATTTTAAACTCTGTATTTTGAAATAGTCATATTCTCACAGAAACTTGCAAAGCCTGGTACAGAAAGCCCTATACACTTTTCAACAAACTTTCTTCAATGGTAATATCTTATATAATTATAACACAATATTAAGCCTAGGATATTGACATTTACACAGTATTGGTAACTATAGACATTCAGATTTCAGCAGTTTTTATATGCACTTGTGTGTGCATGTGTGTGTAATTCTAAGACATTTTATCACATGTATAGATCCATGACACCATTACCACAGTCAAGACACAGAACTGTTCCATCACCACAAAGGGACTCTCCTATGCTACACCAATCCCTATGTCCACATGCCTAGTTCCTGGTAACCATGAACCTGTTATCCATCCATAGTTTTGCCATTTAGAGAATGGTATATAAGGGAATCATGCATAATGTAACATTTTGATTGGCTTTTTCGCTGGCATAATGCCTGGGTTTATTAAATGCATCTATTTCTTTCATTGTTTCATTTCAATACCTCCATTTCTCTTTTTATATTATTGTTGAATTTTATTATTTAACTTATTTTTATTAATTTATGCTGTTAACTATTGTGATTGAGTGGGGGTGGGGTTGGTAGAAGCCTCCACCTCTTCCCCTATCCAAATGAAGTATTACTTGGACTACTTCATGCTGCCTAAAGCTCTATCCTGGCCTTTGGCTCCACCAATGGATCTTTTAGCAATTCCGACTCTGACTTTTCCAAGTAATCCTGTGATTGGGACACACAAGAGATACATAGCTTAACCCTCCCAACAACTGAAATCTCTGTACAGCACTACTGAAAACTCATAGTTCTTAAATAAGGGTTCCAAAACTCATGGTCTCTGATATTAACAATAATGATATAAAACTACCTGCAATTTATTAAATATCTGGTATATATTGAATGCTTTCATTCAATATCTAATTTAAGCCTTATAACCACTATATTGAGTAGGTATTGTACCTCTATATTACCGATGAAGAAACAAGTTAATATCAAAGTCCTTAACTAGCAAGTACAGAAGGAGGGTTATAAGGAAAGACCATTGAACATTTCAGCCTGCATAATAAACCATTCTATCATTAATATCATTAAATTTTGGACACTATACTAATAAAACTCAAATAGTCAAGAGAAAGTATTTAAGAGGTTATACTTCTGGAAAAAGTCTGTTTTCTGCTTTTAACCATGGTGATGAATTAGGTGATGCTAAATGTTCTGATGGATTGACATGACCACAGGCATTTCCCCAGAATAATGACTCACACCATCACTTTTACAGCAGCCTGGTTTTACTTTATTAATTTTCAAGTTCATTTACATTTCTACAAAAAAAAATCAAAAGAAAGTTCTCTCTCTCAATGAGCATCTTATGCTGGTCCACTGCCATATTAGACAATTATGGATTAATTGGCTAGAATGAAAGCTGTTTGAACAATGCTTTAAAAGCAAACAAACAAACAAAAAGGTGTCAATTTGTCCTGACATTGTCTTGACATCTCTTAATATTTTGTATTCTGTACTGATTATCAAGGCTTCCCTAGTTAATCAGAACATAAGGAGAAAGGGAAAGCCATCTTAACCTGAAGGTAACCTTGGTCCCATCTGGAAAAGTCCTCAGGTGATGACATTCAGCTGATGTTGATCTTTGCTGAATATTTTCTCCTTCCCAACAAGGAACAGAACACTGACCACAGCTTCCTGACTGGGAAGTTTGGAGAGCTATTCCCAATATTTGAATCTGCTTATCTCAAGGTGATAATCCTTGAGAATACTATATCAACAATCCCTTTTCCAATATAAGTGGACTGGCTCAGAAAACCCATACATTTTTTTAGTTCTAAAAACTGTTTAGATGTAATCTACTTGGAACAATTGATTTAGTTTATAGGTTGTAGGAGCAGTACCTTATAATAAACCATACATAAAGCTATGGGTTGAAAAGCAATTATTTTTGGTTTCTCTAATGAATTGAAAGAATCTTTCAGTCATTAATACCAATTTCTTGGTGTATTCCTCAATGAGCTCCTAAATGATCTTAATAAAGGGTTCAGTTTTTCTGATACATTTAATATTGCATGTTCATAAGATATTTAAATTTCAGAATCATTTAACATATGCATAGGCATTCAGGGGGAAAAAGATAACTACATTAATTAATGTCAGCTTCAGAGATTCTTAAATACACGTTTCCTCTTAGATGATTTTCTAACTGCTCCTCTTTTTCCTCTATTTAAAAAATAACAGCTGTGTTAATCGCTTATCATTTTGGGGATGTGAATGCTAGGACAACAGTGATGTCCTCTCTGGAGAGTTGAGGAATGTGAGAATTATCTTCTTATAGGCTATTCTTCTAGTCATGGTTAATATGCACTTAAATGGTAAATTCTTCTACAAACTCATGTAAAGAATGGAGGTTTTGAAAGATGGTAAAATGTATGATTTTGAGAGAACACACCAGATTGCACTCTTTCTTGTCTGTGTTCAAAACCAAATAAAAATAATTCTAGCGAATCTGCAGATTGGAACATCAAAATAGTTTCTTGAGTATTGATAAAAGTTGGAATGAACTCCATGGCTTGGGACAAGCACCAAAGGCCCTTATCTCTTTCTCTCCAGGTCTAGGAACTGAAAAGTCTTCTTTTTAGAGCAGATGATTACCCAAGAAAGAATGAAGGAATAAAAAACGAAATCCCCCAAGTCAGAATTTTTGATGGATTAGATCCACTCAGTTGAGAAGTTTGGCTCAGTGGCGGTCATTGACCAGTCAGGTAATCTGGAAGTTAAGAGAAAAGAGATCTGCCTTCAGAGAAAGAAAGAGAAAGAACCGGAGAGAAGCGTTTCTCTTTCTAACAGTGGAAGGAAAGATTCTGTAGAAAGCTTTCTCCATATATCTTTCCAAATTGATTGTATTTTCTTTAGCTAATCTCTGAGGTACTTGGAGAGTTTTCGCAAGTCTCACAGCTAGCAAGTGGCAGAGCTAGATGTTATAAGTACCTCAGATATAAGTTATAAGCGTACTATACCCTCTAAGTATCAGTTTCTTTATAAGCAAAATGGTCATTATACTAGGACCTACTTTATAAGTTTGTTATAAGGATTAAATGATGTAATTCATGCCCAGTCCTCATCATACTGCCTGACACATGACAAGCATTCAGTATCTAATAGAGGAAAGCAATGCCTGTATCATTTGTAGGATGACATCACCGGTACCAGAAACTGGGTGATGTTTGATCACTTCCATGCCAGATTGAACTCTTGGCCCAATTGTGTCTCAACTTACCAATACATATGGTTGGCCTAGGAGGTTTCAGGATTAAGAATTAGGCTAACTGCACTGTTGACTTTTCATATTTATGGCTTTTAGTTTCTAGCAAAAAACAAATCTCACTCTTGGCCAAAAGAAAAATTACTGTAAGAATATGGAGTCACTTAGAATATCAAAGGAATGCTGCTCTCCTATGCTACACCAATCCCTATGTCCACATGCCTAGTTCCTGGTAACCATGAACCTGTTATCCATCCATAGTTTTGCCATTTAGAGAATGGTATATAAGGGAATCATGCATAATTGTAAACTGGTGGGGAACCTAAGTGGCTCAGTTGGGTAAGTGTCTGCCTTTCGCTCAGGTCATGATCCCAGAGTCCTGGGATCGAGACCCTGCATTGAGACCCCACATCAGGCTGCCTGCTCTGCAGGAGTCTGCGTCTCCCTCTCCCTCTGCCTGCAGCTCCCCCTGCTTGTGCTCTCTCTCTCTCTGTCAAATAAATAAAAATTTATTTATTTATTTATTTATTTATTTATTTATTTATTTATTTATTTATTTATAGAAAAAGCTGGCAACTGTCTAGGGTTCAAAAGCAGGAACTGATCTGTAGCTGAAATGAAGAAACAAATGTCAACGATTTTTTTCATCTTGGTATTCCTCAGCCCTTGAAAGAGAAAAATCCATCTGGCTGTTCAGCTGGTGAGAGGTTCTAAAAGAAGTCTTCAAAAACCAGACTTCCCTGGAGAGAGGACCCAGGAACTTGATTTGGCAAACTCCCAAAATTGAACACAGTGGAAGAGAAGTAATTTCTTACATGAAAACTGGGGGGTGTTTGAAAGACTCATTGGTTGCAGGTAGCCTGAAAGTAACGTGTAGCTACTGTGGTGACCTTTTACTAGTTATTGTTGCCAAAATAAGTAACACTCTCAATTAAGATTCAGTTTATTCTTTCCAGATAAATTCTTCCACTGAACAGATTGGATTCTTTATAGTTTATATTTATGGAATGAAAACTTCTTTTCTATCCCGACAGCCTAGACTTATCCAGCCTCGAAGAAATCCAATGAAGGAATTAATGCCACTTTTGGGACAATAACACCAAATTGATTTTTATGCCTACTTCCACATACTGTTATTTAGCCTATCCTACATTTATTTATTTACTTACTTAATGGGAATATTGTGTCCACTGGGGTAACAAAGGAGTTCTTAGTGGCTTTGGATACAATTGAGAACTACTTTATTTTCTAAGTCCTAACTGTCTGGCTCTATTATTTCTTGGAATATATTTGATCCAAGACAATTCCCCATTTTACCTTTTTGCTCTTTGGCTTTTTGTTCTTTAAAGTATCTAAAATAGTAGTGTATTTAACACCTTCCTAAAATGTTCTCTTAAGGGGCGCCTGGGTGGCTCAGTTGGTTAAGCGACTGCCTTCGGCTCAGGTCATGATCCTGGAGTCCCGGGATCGAGTCCCGGGATCAAGTCCCGCATCAGGCTCCCTGCTCGGCGGGGGGTCTGCTTCCCCCTCTGACCCTCTTCCCTCTCGTGCTCTCTGTCTCTCATTCTCTCTCTCAAATAAATAAATAAAATCTTAAAAAAAAAAAATGTTCTCTTAAGATTTTTTTTTAAGCAATCTCTACACCCGATGTGCGGCCCAAACTCACGACTCTGAGATCAAGTTGTACGTTCTACCAACTGAGTCAGCCAGGCACCCCTTTCCTAAAGTATTATTAATTAACTTCTTGGTTAAAAAGCTAGACTAACATTGAAGAAACAAGATATACATCTTCTAATATTAATAGCTAACACATTTTAGTTTTTAGTAGTGGCTTTTGATGCACAGTCAATTTGGGATAAGTACAGCAACACTATTTTTCAAAATGTTACCTTAAGGGGGTCATTCTTATGCTGAGAAAAAGAAATAATATATAAGAATATTATGTATTTTAGATTGCTATGGATCTTTTGTGTCCTACAATTTATTCTAGTTTTACATTTACATTGCCAGAAATTAATATTTCTATTTAGATAAAACATTTAGGGTACTTTAAAAATCTCTTTATCACTCTCAATTAAAACCATGTCCAAAATGTCAGAATCCTTATCAAATGCTAAGTAGTATACAAGGAAAGGAATTTCTGAGTATCTAAAAGCCAGTCAAAAATTAAATTGCTCCCAAGCATCAATTAATATACAGAACAAAATACCTTTGTTCTCTCTCTCTCTCTCTCTCTCTCTCTCTTTTTTTTTTTTTTTTACTATTTCAGTGTTTAAAAGTTGGTTTACCTTTCCACTCACTTGTGGATATTCTTGTTTAAATCTCTGATGAAATAAAAACATTTAATGAAATAAATGTTTACCTTTACAATTTTTTGTCTTTACATTAACTCAGGTTGAGACAAAATTGCATTTTTTGGCTTTTTAGTGGACATTAAGAATATAGCAATGGATTAAAATGTAAATATTTTCTTTGGTACTTGTGATGCAAAAATATAAAAGTCTTTGAATTGCCCCACTGTTCAGGGCAAAGCAATGTCTGTACCACATCCAACATGATCTCACGTGTACTAGAAACTGGAGAGTTTAAAAGCCCTTCTATTCTTTCCCTTTCAGAAACTGCCTTCACCCCTTGGGGCCACACTTTTCATGTGCCAGACCCAGCGGAGCTGTGTTAACATTAGCACAATCCCCCTGACAGAAAATCAGATCAATTGTAAGCCAGTTCTTTACTGAGGTAAACAGCTTTAAGGATTGACTGGAAACCCACTTTGACAAATATATAGTTGTTACCCTAGCCTTGTTTATTTCTCATACCTGTTTTTTTTTTAATAATATAAAGGAAACAAACTCTTAATTGTGAATGTAATAAAAAAAGCGGTCTCTCACTTCACAAAATTAAATCTACTTAAGACTGGTTTTCACAAAGACAAAAGGGAACTGATGTTTTCTTTTAATGTTTATTTAAATTCCAGTTAGTTAACATACAGTGCACTATTGGTTTCAGGAGTAGAATTTAGTGATTCATCACTTACGTACAATACCCAGTGCTCATCACAACAAGTGCCCAAGTTAATCCCAATCACCCAGTTACCCCATCCCCTACCCACCTCCCTCCATCAACCCTCTGTTCTCTATTGTTGAGTCTCTTATGTTTTGTTTCCCTCTCTCTCTTGTTTTTCCCCCTCCCATATATTCACCTGTTTTTTTCCTAAATTCCACATATGAGTGAAATCATATGGTATTTGTCCTTCTCTGGCTGACTTACTTCACTTAGCGTAACACACTCTAGCTCCATCCACATCATTGCAAATGGCAAGATTTCATTCTTTTTGAAGGCTGAGTAATATTCCAAAAAGGGAACTAATGTTTGCTATGTGTGTCCTCTCTTTCGTCTATCAGGCAACCCTGTGATGGCAATACTTTGCCTTTCCCATTTCATTGGTGAATCATTTCTTCAAGGATTACACAATTAAATTAAATTACACAATTACACAAATATCCATTTCTATAATGGCATCTTGAAACCACACTTGACCTCTCCTTTGTCCTCCACAATGACCCAGGGATTGGTCCAATTTCACGGAGAAGGAAACTGAGGCACAGAGATGTTCAGGAATGAATTCCAGGATAAGCAACTACTAAATGAAGTAATTAGGGTTTACCTTTAGCTTAGGCCTGTTTAACTGCAAATTTGGTGCCTTTCCATTTTTGTGCCTCATCAGTTGGATGTTTCTATTAGAAGTGTGTGCGTAGATAATAAAAATTAAAAAAAATAAAAAGAAAAAAAGAAAAAAAGAAAAAAAAAGTGTGTGCGTGTGTGTGTGTGTTCTGACAAAAATCAATGATAATGTGTCAAGTCTAGTTAAGAATATATTTTTCCAGTCTGAACAGTTTGATTTTGATATAAAGTCTAGTTTCTTTCATCAGACAAAAATGAACATATTTATGTGAGTTTACTACATAGTTGAATAATAACAAATAAAAACACCCTACATTTTACACAGCTTTACAATGTGTAAGGCACTTTCTTATTCAATAACCTCAGCTTGTCTTTCAAACAAGTATAATTATTGTATGAATTTTCAAATCAAAGTAAGACTGGGAAGCTTCAGGAGGTGGTACAGGACTAGAGACTGGGGAAAAATATATATGTGTGTGTACATACACGTATGTATGGCCTAAAGCAAATTAGAAGTACTGTTTTAGTAAACAAACAAAAAAGCACCAAATTTGGGATTCTAAAACTTTGTCATTTTCCAGCTGGACAAGAATGAAGACCAAGAATACCTCAGCCCTCATGATTCAAGTCCCCATTTCCTTCATCTTTAAATTAAGGGATTAAATTAGAAATGATTCCTGAGGTTCCTAATGGCATTCAACCTCTGTTTTAGCATAGATATCTCTAGGTCTAGAGAATGCTGCCTCCAGATTTCTGCAAAGTCACCCCTTTCCCCGGCTTGTATTCCTCTGGGCTGTCCCCAGGCTCCTCTTTGTGTATGTTGTTGCTCGTTTGCATTGTATCGACCCAGGTGTGAGATTCTGCCTCTTGGCTGCCAGGAACAAAACAAGAGTTAAACCATGACCACATATAAGTGTAACAAGTCCTACTGAAGATATGGGGGTCACAGGAAGAATCCCATGGTTCATATACACACAAAACTTTCAATTTCACATTAGACATTCCTTTCCATTATAGTGATATTGGGCACCCTGCCAAGGGCAATTTTTCATTCATCCACCCACACCTAACCTTCCTCCATGTATTAGTCTGCTCAGGCTCCCACGATAAGATACTACAGACTGGGGGGCTTAAATGACAGAAATTTTTCTCACAGTTCAGAGGGCTAGGAGATCAAAGTGCGGGGGCAGAACCAATTTCTGAAGAGAGCTCTCTACCTGGCTTGCAGGCAGCTACCTCCTTGCTATGTTCTCACACAGGCTCTGTTCAAATACAGAGAGGGCTGTCTGATGGCCCTTCCCCTTCTTATAAAGATGCCAGTCTCATTGGATTAGGGCCCCACCCTGATGACCTCATTTAACCTTAATTACCTCCTTAAAGACCCTATCTCCAAAAAGAGTAACATGAGGGGTTAGGGCTTTAATATGATTTTTTTTTTTTTTTTTTTTTTAGTGGGGGAAACACAATTCTGTTCACAACAGTCCAGTTATTCCAATGTCTCCCTCTGCTTCCTTCTTTTTTCTTTATGCTCTCACTCCCACTCTGCTAATGCCCTAAAACATCCAAATTCTTCTCTCTCCAAAGGCCCTCTGGGTCATAATTCCAAGTACTCAATTGGCTGGGGATGGGAGAGGAGACAAAAGAAAGTGAAGAAAACAGGAGGAAAGAAAGACAGCCTTCTATTGTTAGGCCCCTCCTTCTCTAAACATTAGTCACCTACAAATGGCATTTTCTCTCTTGCACTGGCTCTTTAAAGTACAAGGAAACAAGATAATTCAATTTGCCAATTTAAATATACAAGTGCTATTACCAGAACCTCATTTTGTAAAGTTTTAATGACACAGTGAAAGAGTATAAAGCACTGTAAATTCTCAGAAAAGAACAGAACTATAAATACACAAAGCATAAATGTTCAGACTTCACTGATACAGTGATCAAATAGTCTGTTTTAAAACTTGGCAAAAATATTATCATACATGTTTCAGTTAACCGGGCAGAATTTCTACAACTTGGAGTACATCCTAATTTTGCAATTACCTCAGTGCCGAGTACAGAGATAGGCACATAGAAGGTATTTAAACAATATTTGTGTAATGAATGAGCTAGTTTTATCACCTAAAGCATGATTCTGTGCCCTAACGTTACTAGTTTTATTTTGGGAAACCATATTTTAAAAGATTGATTACATATATGGCTGCTGTAGCCTGCTGTCTTCCCTTCAATCCGGCCTTGTGGCAAAATACATGTTCAGGCTTTGTTGATAGGCCGCAGTATAAATTAGAGGCATTATGGTTCAAAGGAGAGGAATTTACCTTCACTTTCCTTTGTGGAAGCTCTGCACTGACGCATGGGTATCCATATCCGTTTGTCCCCACCTGGGCCTAACTTTAAATATGAGTTGGTGCTTTTCTCTCTGAATTGCATCCCGGCTGGGTAGATGGCAGACGCTCAGTTCTCTCTAAAGCGAGTCAGGATTTAGTAAAGCAGGTCGGTTACACTCCTGGCACAAAGAGCACCAACACAGCTGAGGAGGATTGATGATTGTTAACAGCCAGCAAGAGACTTTCCCAGCATTTTTTTTTTTTTTCCATGAGATGCCTATGGAAGGCTGCCACAGGATGTCTTTGCAATACTGACTGAAGCTTCTTTAGTGGAGAGGTTGACCAGCTGTTCCTAGGCTGCAAACTGCAGTTGTTAGGAGCATGGGTTCTGGCATCCAATTCGGGCTCAAATCCTGCTGGCTCTGGCACACTCTAGCCAGGTGTCCCTGGATGATTTACTTCACCTACATAAGCCTCAGTTTCCTCATTTGTAAAACAGGGTAAAGTTGGGCTAATTATACCCAATTCATAGCAGGTTGCAATGATTGCATACTTTATATAATTGATGACAAGAACAGTGCCTGTATTAAGTGTTCGATAAATGTGTGTATTGTGATAATTATTGGCATGGCCTGCATTTGGTGATATCATAGAGCTGTGGGTCACAACCCTGCCTGCACATTAGAATCACCTGGGGAACTTTTAAGACACACCAGTGCCCAGATTCACCCCTGGAGGTTAATACAATTTAAAGGTTGAGACCTACTGCCATAGACCCTCTGATTTTCAAATCTATACGGGCTTTTAGTGATCAGTAAAACCAATGTTCTCATTTTACTGATGGGGATGGGGACCAATATAGTTCAATGATTTGTCTAGGATTATTTTTAATAAGTGGCAAAGAATGTAAGCTTCCTCATTTCTAGCCCAGAGCACTTTCTCCTCTACAAATAATCAAAACCTGGCATATTTCTTCTGATCGTTTTAGGGATTTTGTAATTTATTAATTTAAACAGTAATGAAATTTAGTATTAAGTTGGCTAAAAGAGTCTGGCTGGTATACCATGATCCTTTGATAGGATAGTATTCCTAGAGTTTTATTGTGGTTTGCCTCTGATTAGAAAGCCATAGCATATAAGCGAAAATAAGTTACCTTATTCGAAAAAGGAACTGTGCCTGTTGGCCATTTGTATGTCTTCTTTGAAAAAAGGATGATTCAGTTTCTCTGCCCATTTCTTAATCAGATAGTTTGTTTTTTTGTTACTGAGTTGTATGGACTCTTTATATATTTTGGATATTAATTCCTTATCAGATAAATGGTTTGTAATTTTTTTTCCGTTTGCAACAACATATATGAACCTTGAAGGCATTATGCTGAGTTAAATGTCGGACAGAGAAAGACAATGTATGATCTTACTTATATGTCAAATCTAAAAAAGCTAAACTCATAGAATTAGAGAGAATGATGGCTACCAGGGGTGGGGGTGAAGGAAACAGTGAGATAATGATCAAAGAGTACATACAAATTTCCATTTAGAACATTAATGTGTTCTATCTAATGCACAGCATGGTGAATACAGTTAAAAATAACATATCATACACTTGAAAGTTGTTAAGAAAATAAATCTTAAATGTTCTTACCACACGCACACACACACAAACACACAATGGTAATTATGTGACATGATGGAGGAATTAGCTAAGGCTATGGTGGTAATCATCTTGCAGTGTAACAGTGTTAACAAATCAACACATTGTACATCTTACACTTGCACAATGTTATATGCCAATTATATCTCAATAAAGCTGAAATTAAAAAGGAGCTGTGTACCTGATCGCCAAAGTTTTGTTATTCTTCTGGGTTTATCCCTAGGACAAAGAAACAAAAGAATTTCTCCATCATACCCAGGTTTCTTAGGAACACAGTACAAGTACCTGACTGGCACCAACTGACGTCTGTAATGCGGAGGGTCGAGAGCAGTGTCACCACTGAGCACTTCCGGGCTGCCTGCCTCCCTCATGGTGCCCCCGTCACCCAGCTGCTGGGGCAGCACCGCTAATTAGGTGATGTGCCTTGTTCCCCACCATCTGGACAACACTGCCAGGATTCCTCCCAAGTCTCCCTTGAGGCTCTCTGTTCCCTTGTGGCTCATTGTACACCCTGCTCCTCCCCCTCAAAAGCACTTGGGGACTCTGTCCCTCACTTGGGCTCCTTGTGAGGTTCCGTGGTGTGGCAAGGAGCACACGGGACAGTCCAGGGTCGATTCAAGCGAGAGATTCTGAAGTGTCAAGTAACCAAGAAAAGCACAATGAAGTTGAAATAAGTCCTGTGTGACTAAAGTGGGATGTCTTCTTAGGAAACAGTTATAATTCAAATGTTTTACTATATTCTTAAATCACAATGTATGAAGCTTGCAAACATACATGTGAAATAGAGAGTTTATACATTAGGACATGCCTTACCGTTTATACCATAAAATACTCCAATCTGCTTTCTTTACATAGGGTAACATTTAGTCTTGGGTAGAAAAAAAGATCCCATTAAGTACATTAGAATGTCATTTTCAAGCATTTCTGAATCTTTTTGTTTTAAATACAAACTTTCTCATTTCTTGATGGAGAATATGAATATATACATCTATATGCATAAATAAATATATAAGATAACATGTGTTCTAATGTTTATTGTTTTAAGAAAATTCAGTTATACTAGAGTGCCTGGCAGGAATTGAAAACACATTGAATTTTTGTATGCGATACAAAGTTAAGGTACGTTTAATAATTTGTACAAACCATCACTCTTAAAGAAATCGAACTGCACCTAGACTAAAATTCCCAGATTCATCCTCTTTCTGCCAAATGTTATTAGCAGCGAGTTAAAAGTGGGCCTGCTGTCACTGTGACCCCAGCTGACCTCTTAATTTCTTGAGTTCAAGTCCAATTAACCTCTAGGAAGAGTCACAACTGCTCTAACCAGACAAGTCAATAGAATGCAATAGTAATCATTTCATTTTCTGTCTTGTCAAAGGGGGGCCCTCCCACCTACCCCATTTCACACAAAGGTGGTCATTTATCACCGTTTAGAGAACTGTACTGAGCCGTGTCCTAGCCCTGTCTGAAGTACATCCATCAACTTCACGGACAGGAGCTGGGGTGCGCCGTGCTTTGGAGGGCTTGGCAGAAGGTGCTGCTTGAAAACCCGCCTTGTCCGGACAACCTGTTGGTGTGCTTCACATAATAGCACACAGAGTTTGGACCCAGACTGAAAGTGGTTCATGAGGAATGTATTTCTTTCAAAGAAAGCTATCCCTTTCCTGATGAATACACAAAGAATTTCTTTCCAGGGCAGTCAGCTATTGTTGATTATTCTTTAAAAACCACTTCGAAAGTAAATAGTGAAAAACACATTAAAAAAATAGATATGTACAACCAAATGCAATTCCCTTCTAGGCTGCTCCTGGCAAAGCGAGGGAAAGGACATTACCTGTATAATTCACATACAATAAAGTTTACTTTAAACCAATTTTCTAGATGATATTCACAAATAATTTAAGACGTTCAATGTGATATATGTAATTCCAGAGGTAGTTCTCTGAAATAAGCAATTTGTTTTTTCTGGAAATGGCATTTTTTACTCTATTGTATTTTAGAAAGGATCTAAAAGCAAATTATGTTATATTTTCAGTGCCTCCAATAAAAGAAGAGTCGGTATGGAAATCTGATATTATTTTATTTATATTCCTATGACAGGGATATATATACTAATTTTCTTGTGTTTAATTTTTGTCATTTAAATTCATATGAAAAATTATAAATGCAAAACTGATTATTGAGAAAATATAATGTCTGTCCTGGCAGCCATTTAAAACTAACAAAATTTCTCGATATAGCTTTTACTTCTATACTGGATGTTTTAAAGGCTCTGGATTTTTTTTTTTTTTTCTTTAAAAAAAAAACTTCTGAACTAAGGGTCAAAATCCGTTGGCATCACTAATACATTGGATCCTCACATCTTACTCTTCTATTTCCTTTTTCTGTTCCATTTCTACTCTTCTCACCAAAAAACACTAGCCATAAGGAGTAGACAAGGATATAAAATGGACAGAATCAACAATTCTAGTCCCAGACGAAGTCACTTCAAAAGTGAGGCCATTAAAAATGTAATGGAACCTAAAGGGTAAGGAATTGATTCCTTGCTTTCTAGAATAACACTGTCCAACAGGACCTTCTGTGAAGATGGAAATGTTCTAGAACTATGCTGTCTAATATAGTAAACAATGCAGCCACATGTGGTTGTTGAGCCCTTACAGCAGGGCTGGTGCTTCTGAGGGACTGATAGCATAGTACCTAGAATGTCTTCAGTCTTCACTGGGGAAGACTCAGCAGGTAGACTATGTCCTCGAAAGTTAACAATCTTACACTCTCAAATGTACAATTAACCTTCAACTCTGTTTCTGCCTTTACATGCTCATTGAATCTGTGGCTTTAAGTTGTGTGTGTGTGTATGTGTGTGTATTATTTTATATATATATCATATACATGGGCAGGATATGCTGATCTTAATATCACATAAACAAGGCCTGAGTCTCAGCATGGATAGTAACGTTCTTATGTGGGAATTAGAGTTATTTTCAATAGGAGCTAAAACATAAGACTTTATGTCATCTCATAGACTTCCAGGAGGGTGGTATTGAGGTAATCTGAGTTTGGTGTATATGAATCAGTTGGTAAATGTGAAGGACTTAGGTTTTTTTTGGACGCAAGAAACCATTGCTCCTTATATTTCATGCATACAATCCCTAAAGTTAACAGGATGTCTGTGCAAATAGGTTAACATCAGATGTAAATAGTTTAATATCTACACACGGATTGACATAAGTAAAAAATTAGGCAGCTTTTGAATTACTCTTAAAGAGATATGAAATGTTATTTCTGTGAATTAGCAAATGGTCCGCCAATGACTGTTCACATGTATGAGACAAAAAACAGCAGTGAAAAAACTCTCTAATTCAGTTGTTCAGTTTCCTACTGTCTTGTATTAAAAGCTACCTAATAGAATTTATAGTTGGAGAAACCTTTTAGGCAGCACTCTTTGTATTTTTTATTAAGTCCAAACTCAGAGAATCTACTTAATGTCAATTTTGTACAATGGTTATACTGCACAGCATATTTTATTTTAAATCTGCAGGACATGATGATAAATTGATAATTGACCCCAAGGCCATTATAAATAAAGAAGCCCTGTTTTTCATTAGTACAGTATTACCTAGTCATAAAGGAAAGAGTACCAATGCTCATTTAGCTCTCTGAGAAGTGAGCAATCACAAGAACTCATGGTTTTAAAAACACACATTTAAAGAAAACAAATTTCTAGTTGTGACCTGTAAAAGAAAATGCAATTATAGGAGCATATGGTTAGAAACATGCCTAAAAGAGTTTGTGTTGTGTGCTGATAAATAGAATGTTCTTAATTGTGTTTACTTAAAAAAGTCTAGCTGAGAAATAAACTAAATAATGTCAGGTAGTATAATTCCTATTGGTATTTTTGTTTAAGTGTATCCAAGTATAATTGTCTTACCTTGACATTCCCACCCTAGGAGAGAGCAGTTTCCAGAAAAGTTCGTTCATGTGAAGAAGTCACTTTAAACGTGCTCCCCAGACTCACGTACACTTACACCGACATATGTAGACTACCTGTCTTCCCTCTACTGGCTCTTTCTTCTTTAATAAATTAACAATATCTGCTTTGATACTCTTGATACAAGCAAAGATACCATGAAGAAAGCAAAAACACAGTCACTGATCTTAAGAATCCAAATGTAAAGAGAATGAACACTTCCAGAAAGTAATATTTAATAAATATAATAGCAGATATTAACCATGTGATCTGCCCATGGAGAAAAGGTAAAGAGATAGCACGAATTTGAAAGAGCTAAAAAGGCCATAAAAAAATAATGGGAATTTAAAAATAGTCCTGAAGGATGAGTAGAATTTTAATTGATAAGATACAAGGGAGGTTTTGTGTTTCAAGGACACTATCAAGAAAGTGAAAAGACAACCCACAGACAGAATGGGAGAAAATATTTACAAATCATATATCTACTAATGGAGTAGTATCTCTACAGAAGATACACAAATGGCCAATAAACACATGAAAATATGCTCAACATCTTAGTCTTTGAAAAATGCAAATCAAAACCACGATGAGATGCCACGTATTACCTACTAGGATGGCTACAATAAAAGAGACAAACAATAATGTGTTGGCAAGGATGTGGAAAAATTGTTGGTGGACTATGAAATGGGGTAGCCACTTTGGAAAACAGCTGTCATTTACTCAAAAAGTTAAAAATAGAGTTACACTGTGATCCAGCATTCTACTCCTAAGTATATATCTAAGAGAACTGAAAATATATATCTACACAAAAACTCTTATGCAAATGTTTACCTTAACATTATTCACAATAGCCAAAAAGTGGAAACAACTCAATGTCCATTAAGTGATGAATGGAAAAAGAAAATGATGTATATTTATACAATGGGATATTATTCAGCCATAAACAGGAATTAAGTACTGATACATGCTACAATGTGTATGAACTCTGAAAACATGCTAAGTGAAAGAAACCAGACACAGAAGGCCATGTACAATATGATTCCATTTCTATGACATGTCATGTCCAGAATAAGCAAATCCATAGAAATGGAAAGTAGCTTTGTGATTTCTAGGGACTAGGAGGAGGGGATAGGGAGTGACTGCTAATGAGTACAGGGTTTCATTTTGAGGTGATAAAAATATTCCAGAATTGGATAGTAGTGAATGACTGCAAAGTTTTGTGAATATACTAAAAATCATTGATTTATATACTTAAAAGCGTGAATTTTATGGTCCATGAATTATATCTCACTTAAATAAAAAGATGCAGGGGTCCCTCTGGATAAAGTGAGGGGATGGTATGAACAGCAAAAGGAAAAGGTGAGAAGGAACCAGATATGTTTGAAAGAGCATGAGTGATCTTGCTGATTGTAGTCCAAGATGGAGATATATATCAGTTTACATTTATATATAAAATAGTGACAGGTGGGAGATGAAGCTGAAATGTTGGATAAGGGAAAAATTAACGAGGGCTGCAAAGGATTGTCTAAGGGGTTTGGAATTATTTGTTGATATTAAGGAGTCAAATTAATTTGGCAGTCATGTTATTTTATCTAATTTGGAAGAAGAAAAAGCTGGAAGGAGCAAATCAGCTACCCACATCAGTTTCCTTGGTAGTTTAGGTGATGTGACAAAAGAGTCATGGGGTATGGGTAGAGGGGTCAGGAATGACGGAGAAGCAGTCTCCTCAAATCGAGAATTTTCCTATGACAGAAGAAAACATCTCCTGATTTCCAGCATATGTACCAAGTGAAATGAAATCTGTATCTTTGAAAATATGAGATGAGTAATTTTATATTTTACTTTAGAAATGTTATTAAACATGGGAAATAACGATCTTCTTCAGATGTTGCTAATAATTTTAACAAAACATTTTATTCTTTATGGAAAAACAAAGTGACTCAACAACAGTGAGAATGTTTAGTGTTAATCAGAGTTAGAAATTTAGTTAAATTTGTAAAGGAACTAGAAGGTAGGATAAATCTGGAAGTAAGTGGAAAATGTCTATGGACAGAAGTATTTCAGGCAATGTATTAGGTGGTCAACTTCTTCTCACAAGAAAATTTTATCTATGGAAGATCTCAAGGAGGAAATATACAGGATACACCCAAGAAAAATTGGCCAAATGGCATCATTTCCTCTTGCTGGCATCAGTAGTGAGCCTGCACAGCAAATCATTCTCTGATATCTAATGCTGTCCACTACATTTTCCAGGATTTCACTTGTCCTGAATATACTGTTATTTATAACAGTTTGCATGTAGAGCAGTAGATAATTAAGTTCATTTCTGCTTATATTTCAGAGCAGGCAAAGGACTGGAGCAGTGAGTGATATTTGCCTAGAGCAGCTAAATTCATCTTAAATATTAAAGAGAGCATATAGATAAATATATTCCATGGTAGGGAAGGCACTAGAGATATTTTAGCAGGGAAATAATATAGGAAGAACCAAGTTTAATGATATTTAGCATATACAGGAAGGAAGTCAGACAGGGTGCTACAGAATGAACAAGATTCATGAGAACCTTCATACAGTGAAATACCAGTATATGTGATGGTTGATCTGATGTGTCAGACTCACCAGTGATCCCAGCAAGGGGCAATGGGCAATGATGCCCTTTTACCAGTTCAGGAACAGGAATAATGGAGAAGGGTTGAATTGAGTGGATAGTTTAAAGAATCCATGAAATGTGGTTGATTCCGAAGTGTGGCAATATATTATGGACAGCGATGAATATCGGGAAGAATATTTGATGTGATAAAGAGAGATAGCAAGGGTGAGGAGCAAGGAAGAAATGTTTGCTCATAGGCAACTGCATAGTTCTCTGCCTGGGTGACTAATAAAATGTTGGCAACATTAACAAAGAAAAGGAAAGTTTAGAAAGGAGACACGGATATCATGTATTCACGATGCAACAAACGCTTGCCCATGTTTTTCTGTATCCCTTGCATTTAGACATCAAGACTGCAGTGATGAAAACAGTAAGGTCTCCACTGTTCAGGTGCTCAGACTCTCTGGGAGATTCTCTGTTCTTGAAAAAAAAAATTATAGCAAAATGAGATAAGCACAAAGCTGGGAGTGAGGAAAATGTGGTGGAAGATGAACCAGAGAAATTGTGACAGGGAAGGGTCTACTTGAGGTGTGTATTAAACATTAATAGGAGCTCACCAGACCAGAAAAATCCAAAAAGGAATTTAAAGGTAAAAGAGTAGTGTTTGCAGCCATAGGGCTACCAAAAATAGGCAGCATTCTGGATATTGATGGGAAATTTGGTGAGGTTGGATCCTTAAGTAATGAAGAGAAAGAAGGTGCCAGAAGGTGTTAGTGATATTATAGACTTCAGATTTCATTACATTGGTAATGTGGAGCCAGTGAAGGTTATAAAGCAAGGAAGAAAAAAAAGACAACAGGAACATATTTACAATCTAGAAAGATTAATTTTGTGGTAGGATTTAAAAGTGAAGGGGTAAAGAGGCTGGCTAGGATTTTGCTCTTTTCCAGATGAGGGATGATGAGGACCTCCTCTGGGACCAGTAGAGGACATGAGGAAAAGGGAACAGATTCAGGGGCTATTTAGGAGGCTGTCAGAAGTAAGTGATGTGATAGAGGGAGAAAGTGAGAGGGAGTGCAAGCTATCAAGGAAGACTGCAAGGTTTCTGGTTTGTGTGACATAAAATGGATGTGTCGTTTACTGAGATATGGAAGACTAGAAGAGAAGCAGGTCTCAAGAGGAGGAGGGGGTAGACAATAAATTCATGTTGGTGTATGTTGAAATACAGTCTTTGGGGGAAAAAAAAATCAGAGATGTGGTTTCTCTTCCTCTTCAGCTTGATGGGAAAAAGGCGATTAGCCTACACATCTCCTTGCATCCATGGCGAGAATATGATTCATTTTGTTCCACCCAGGGTTATCAGCATGATTTAATTGTTTTAGAGCCTCTCAGCTTTTGATTTAGATAAGGACTATTTGGATTCCCAAACCAGCCTTGTACATTTTTGTACTATGGATTGTGCTTCTTTTGCTATTGTTTTTGAAACTAAGCTGGTTATTTACTGTTCTCCGTTGAAAGAGTCCACAAAGACAAGTTGAGCATTTGAAATTCAGTATCTGGTTAATGATGTCTGCTCTGTGGGCCTAATAATATTTACAGATAAGCAACTCCAAAGAATATGAGACTTGTATCACAGGCCCCAGCTTTTCAGGAAATAGCCATAATCCAAATTAAACATCTGGCTTTTCTAGTGTGTATCTCCAAAGATTATGTCTCATTTCTTTGTAAGCACATCAAGTAGTCTGCACTATGTGGTGAGATTTCATCCAGAAGATTTTCCTCCTCTCTCTTCCTAAAGCCTTTAGATATAACCATTTTTACTGGAAGAATGAAGTTATTTTATGATAGACTTTTATTATGTGATATGAAGATACAGTCTTTAATTATCTATCTGCAAGACATTGATTTAAATATACACTATGATGTATTTGATTGAGAAGTCAGAGGGAGAAGTCCTCAGGCCTGGGGTGCTTAAAGGGACAGAGAGTCAAGGAGAGGTCACTGGAGTAAGAATACAACTGTGGCCAGCCAAATAGAAACTTTTTTCTATCTCACCAATTCCAGTATCTCAGTCTGGGTCCCCAGAGTTTGTGTGTGTGTTTATGTATGAAGAGTTTAGGAAAAATAAAGAAGCTGCAAACTTAGTGGGAAGAGGTCAAGACTGAGAGTCGAACAACCCTGTTTCTGAAACTAACTAGTGAAACCCTGTCCCAGTCTGAGTGCTCGCTCTTTGGCAAGTCTCTAACTGAAGAACACGGTGAACAGCTACACCCGCGGGAACTACGGGGAGTGATAATGATGGGGGTGACCACAAATATCACTGGGTGGATGTATGAAATACAAGTTTGTGAGGTTTTAAATATCTATGTGTGTCTTTTGAGAAATCTAAGTGCAAAAAGAATAGAGTGGCTCTCTTGGTATTGCATTTTTAAGTAGATTATTTAATCAGACATTTAAAATAATCTGTATCACAAACCCGATACATTATCAATAACCTTTGGACAAAAGATGAAAGAAGGAAATAAAGAAGGAAAGGGAGGAAAGGAAGAAGGCAAGAAAAAGGGAGGGAAAAAAAAAACAGAAGAAAAGAAGGAAGGAGAAAGAACAAAAATGATAATTTTTTAAAAAGAGAATTTTTAATTTGTTTTAGCTCAAAGAGCCTGCAAGCAACTCATTAAGTAGGTGATAGAAATAGTAATTGAATTAAAATTATTGATTTGTATTAAGTAGCTCTTTAGTGAGATGATCTCCCACATTCATTTCTATCTTATCTCTAGTAAGCTGTTGTCACCAAAATAAGTGTGAAATAAGCAAATACATGCACATTTACTATAGCAAACAGGCCGCCCAGAATCTAATTAGACAAAACTCTGTCCATCTGCTCTGCATTATCATGGGGCCTGCCCAAATGGATGCTGTTTCATTACTAAAAGGCGGAGGGAAGCAAATTGAATTGAGCTGGACTTCCTCTCAGACAGAGACCAGGGCATGAAGTCAAACCCTTGCTGTGAACGGACAAAGCACCACTGGGAAAAAGTGGGATGACAGGGGGTTTCTTTTTCTAAGGCCACATGTCTAGTACTTAGTAGAGGCCATAAGGGAGTGTTCATCCCATTGTTCTGTACAAGGCAACATGAGTTGCCACAATGTAAACCTTGTTCACTATGCAAATTGTTGATTTTGGTACTTAGTCCCTTGTGACAGATGCCCTTTTATTAGCTGTATGTCACGGCATGTTGCAATGCATTTAACATGAGCAAGACAAAAACTAGCAGTCCTGACATGAGAGTTTCTTTCACAAAGTTGGTAATATGCATTTAGTACTCAGTTGTATAAAAGATTAATTAAAACACTTCAGTAAAACTGTTACTCAACATAGTGGCCCTTGTATACAACAATTTGCAAAGCCCCTTTCATGTGATGTTCCTTCCCTGGCTGTTTTAAACTAGTTTTGACAATTTCTCCATTGATGGAGGTAATTAATTGCTGATGTTCTCAAAAAGATTGAAAAAAAAAAAAACCTTTGGCTTTAAAAAGTTGTAGATTTAGAGTGTCTAAAAAGCTAACATATTGTATTAAAAGTTCTACATTTTGATCTTGGAAATAGACTTTGAAATGACATTTTTCTCCATATGATGAATTTGTGCCATTTTCTTCGGTAAAAGCTATTTTCCTGCACAAATGGATGCATTTTATCCTGGATTCCATTCATGCTTATTTTTTAAAATGTTTATCTCTTTGTAGAAATGCACTCTAATAAGGATCCAGTCTTCCGAGCTTCAATAGGAGCAAAAAGAATTAGGTTTTATGCTAAATTTAAAGGTTTTTCCTGTAAGTATTTTTTCTGATAAAGGTTACACTATACCAAAAGAGAACCACATACAACTGGTAACGTCTTAAAAACTGGAGACCTATGGTGGCAGATTCAATGTTGCTTCTTGTACTTCCAATAAGAGGAAAGACTGAATTTTGTGTGTAGTGGGGGTGGAGGCGGTGGGGGGCAAGTTCTGTGCCCCAAACCTTCCCTGTCTATGCTCTATTCTCCCCTCAAAGAGTTTGATACCAGGTTGTCTCCAGATACTCAGACCCTCTCAGCCAGGAAAAGCCATCCCTAGACTCCTAGGGAAGAATCAGATCAACAGCTCTACCCTACAAGAATAATTAGTGAGGTTCAAAGTGTTGTTTTCATTACCTGGCTCCTAGTCTTTTTTTTTTTTTTTTTAAAGATTTTATTTATTTATTTGAGAGAGAGAGAGTGAGAGAGAGAAAGAGCACAAGAGGGGGGAGCGGGAGAGGGAGAAGCAGACTCCCTGCTGAGCAGGTAGCCCAATGCGGGTCTCGATCCTGGGACTCCAGGATCATGACCTGAGCTGAAGGCAGTCACTTAACCAACTGAGCCACCCAGGCGCCCTCTCCTAGTCTTTAGTCTTTTGTTACCTGTCTCCTTTAGTCTTTTAGTCTAAAAGACTAAAATTTCACTTTCTATAGATTGAAGTCACTATTTCTAAACGGGAAGGAACACCCTTTGGTGTTGGGACAGCAGACACTTGTGTCTCAGGGCACAGTCCAAAACTCATGCTGGACATCGATGATTGATCACAACAGCCCTGTCAACCTAGTACTCAAGGCATGCATTGCTATCACTGCCTTCTGATAAGATGGAGACTCTGTCATCCTTGCTCTGGGGTCTGGGAGACCAACCATAAACCTCAGATGGAAGTGGTTGGTTGAGCTCCAGAAAAAGTACACCCATGAGGTTGGTCTGAAAATCCGGAAACGGGACATCAGTGGATGTCACACTGGCTTTCCTGTTTAGTTGGACAGAATAAAGCACACACCAAATAGTGTTCTGATCTGACAATCCTTTTTGCTTACACAGCTTCTTTGGACCCACACCCACCTTTTGTAAATCTCTCTATTGTGTTATCTGTGACCTGAACACCTGGGGTCAACACTGCGTTTCAGATATCCCATTCGGCTGGTTCCTCACCATTCGTACAAGGATGGTCTGTCTGGACTCCCCACTTTTAACCGTCTCTTTAGCTGGTACTCCCACTGATCTCCTTTCTTTGTTGCCACAGGTGCACACCACTCCCCTCACTTGTTCTACCATTCTAGGTTTTTATTTTTTGTTTTTGTTTTTGTTTTGTTTCATTTTAGCATAGATGGCTACATTTGCCTTTTCTTCCTTTGTTGTTGAGTGTATAAACCTGTATCGAGTTACCTTGCTTATATATGGCTCTACCTACTCGTCTGACCAGATTTGCCTGCATATGGACTGCTGTGTTTCTAAAAGGTTTCTCTACTAAATTTGTGTCTAAAACATAGTCCACTTCCTTTCTTGCTGACTCTGTCTACAGTTGATCAAGAGTCATTCTGACAACTTATTATGCATTTAACTTTTGGCATAACAAAAGGTATTGCTAGAAATAAAGTTTTATTTGTAGAGGTTTAGGTATAAAATGATGCGGTGGATGAGCATTTCAGGAGAAATTGCACCTCCGCACTGTCCTCAACATTGTAGGATACAAATAGCAGTCTGTGCCCCTGGGATTATCCTTCTTACAAGGAGGAAAAGACAGAAATTGATTAATTTTTAGATAATATACCAAATAATGTAGCCAGATCCAGAGACACTGCCTAATAATTCTATATCTATAAAGATATAACTAAAAGAATTACGGAAACAAAATCATTCACAACAAGTGGTTGATTAAGAAAGCAGTTTTGATTTGTGGAATATTTTAATTATCTAAATATTAATTTTGTTTACAGCATATATTTAATTAATTATAGATAAATACTTTCAATTCATTTTAATTATAAAAAATAAGATAATTAGACTTTTGATTAATTATATCATTAACAGATATATTTCTTCAGACCTGGGGATATTTGAACAAGAACTGGGATAGGGAGGAGTTGAGATGGTGGAGTAGTAGGGGGACCCTATGTTTGCCTCAACCCTCGAACACAGCTAGGTAAATATCAAATCATTCTGAACACCCAAGAAATTGGTCTGAGGACTAAGAGAAGAAACTGCACAACTAGAGAGAGAAAAGAGGCCACATGGTGGAAGGTAGGAGGTGTGGAGATGTGATTTGGGGGAAAAAAGAATCATGGGTGCTGTGGAGGAGAGGCAGCCTCGACCAGAGAAAGAGAGAGAGAGAAAGCACGTGCAGCACACAGGGGATCCCCAAAAACATTGACTGGGAAAATGAGAGGGGCTGATTATTGTGAGTTTTTACAAGCAGCAGAGCTCAAAGATTGAAATTTTAGAAGTCCGAGCCATGGCCAGTGTGGAGCCTGGTGGGCATGGTGGTGCTCCTGTAGAGAAGGAGGGCAGAGGTCCGGGAGCAGACAGCATGGTCTGAGGATCCCATGGGTTGCACTGGCAGAGACAGTTCCCCTTCTTGGAGCGCTTTGGGAGACGTGGCACTACCTCTCAGGGGACAAAAGAGCCAGCGGGCATTGCACAGTCCCATTCATTAGCATAGGGGCAGAGACACCTGCTGAGTGCAGCTAACCTGACATAGGATTTTTGCTGTGCTTCACTATAAACTCCAAGCCCTTGTGTCTGTTCAGGCAACTGCCTTCTGGGACAAACCAGCACCAGCCACAGCATGTCAACACCTTCCCTTAGAGGATCAGCACAGGTCCAGCCACACTGGGTCCCTACAGTTTGGAGTTTTGAAACCCAGCCAGTGCACCTGAGGTAAAACAGAGGAGCACTGCACTCCTGGGTGAGAAGATGGCTCGGGCACAGACATGGTGAAGGCAGGGATCTGAGGGATGCCTCGGACACACCTGGGGAGATTGTTCATTCTTCTGTGAGGGCTTCCTGGATAGTGGCAGGCATGAACTCCCCATTTCAGAGAAGAGAGTGTGGGCTGACACCATTTTTATCCCCTGTCCTTCAGCACAGGCGGACTTCGGTGAGCTGCAGAGACCCACAGTGGAGACTTGAGCCACTTACACCAACCCCACCCCCGTGTGCTCTGCACATGCTTTTTTACTAGGTCAAGTGTATTTGAGAGTCAGAGCAACAGTGGACCCCTCCCCCCAGAAGACCAGCTCAAACCCCCGGAAACCCCCCTGCCCCCCGCCGCAAGTCTACTGACCATAGAGTGCTGCAAAGCTTCAGCTCTAGTGGAAACACGATCTGGCTTCTTTTAACAAGCAGACCAAAGCACACCTAGTTAAAACTCGCCACACACTGGACAAGGTCCAAACACTCCCCACTGTAGGCAAGGAGAAACTCTGCAGAGGACTGACCTGAGAGAAAAAGCAGCAAAAACACAATAGCAGACTGCACATAGCACACACCAGAAACACTTCCTGAAGTGCCAAGCTCTGGACAGCGTATGACCTCTTCTTAATAAAGTTATTACTCTCATCAGCAGCAAACATAATAGGTTTTCCTAATGCACAGAAGACAGGGACCTAGATAAAAAGCCAAGACGGACGAATTCATCCCAAAAAGAAAGAACAAGAAAAGGTCATGGCCAAGGATCTAATCGAAACAAATACAAATAATATGCATGATCCAGAATTTAAAACAACAATCATAAGGATACTAGATGGGGTTGAGAAGAGCATAGAAGACACCAGGGAGTTACTCACCACAAAATAAATGACCTAAAAACTAGTCAGACCAAAATAAAAAGTGCTATAACTGAGATATGAAACCTACTGGATGTAATGACCACAAGGTTGGAAGAAGCAGAGAAATGAATAAGTGATATAGAAGATAAAATTATGGAAAATAATGAAGCTGAAATGAAGAGGGAAAGAAAAATATTGAATCTCAAAGGGAGACTTAGGGAACTCAGTGACTTGATAAAGCAGAGTAACATTCATATCATAGGAGTAGCAGAAGAAGAAGAGAAGGAGAAAAGGGCCGAAGGTTTAACTGAAAACTTCCCTAATCTGGAAAGGAACCAGACATCCAAATCTGGGAGGCATAGAGAAGTCCCATCAAAATCAACAAAAGCAGGCCAACACCAAGACATATAGTAAAATTTGCAAAATATAGAGATAAGGAAAAATCCTAAGAGCAGAAAGGGAAAAGAAATCCCTAACTAACAAGGGAAGACAAATAAGGTTAGCAGCAGATCTAGCCACAGAAACTTGACAGGTTAGATGAAAGAGTGATGTGATATATTCAACATGCTGAAACGGAAAAATATGCAGCCAGGAATACCTTATCCAGCAAAACTGTCATTCAGAATAGAAGGAGAGATAAGGAGTTTCCCACACAAATAAAAAACTGAAGTTCATGACCACTAAACCAGCCTCGTAAGAAATATTAAAGAGGATTCTTTGAGTGGGGAAGAAAGACCAAAAGCAAAAAAGACTAGAAAGGAACAGAGGAAATCTCCAGAAACACCAACTTCATAGGTATTAAACTGGCAGTAAATTCATATCTATCAATAATCATTTTGAATGTAAATGGACTAAATGCTCCAATCAAAAGACATAGGCTATAAGAATAGATTAAAAAAAACAACAAACAATACAACAAGACCTAACTATATGCCACCTATAAGAGACTAATTTTAGATCTAAAGACACCTGCAGATTGAAAGTGAGGGGATGGAGAACAATTTATCATGCTAATGGATGTCAAAAGAAAGCCAGAGTAACAATACTGAGATCAAACAAACTAGATTTTAAACCAAAGACCATAACAAGAGATGAAGAAGGGCACTATATCATAATAAGGGGTCTATCCCACAAGAAAATCTAACAATTATAAATATTTATGCCCCCAACTTGGGAACACCCAAATATATAAATCAATTAATAACAAACATAAAGAAACTCATTGATAATAATGCAAGAGTAGGGGGCTTTAACATCCCACTCACAACAATGGACAGATCATCTAAGCAGAACATCAACAAGGAAACAGTGGCTTTGAATGACACACTGGACCAGATGGACTTAACAGATATATTCAGAGAATTTCATCCTAAAGCAGCAGAATACACATTCTTTTAGACTGTACATGGAACATTCTCCAGAATAGATCACATACTGGGCCACAAATCAGGCCTCAACAAATACAAAAATATTGGAATCATACCATGCGTATTTTCTGACCACAACACTACGAAACTTGAAGTCAGCCATAAGAAAAAATTTGATAAGACCACAAATACATGGAGGTTAAAGAACATCCTACTAAAGAATGAATGGGCTAACCAGGAAATTAAAGAAAAAAAAAATACATGGAAGCAAATGAAAATGAAAACACAATGGTCCAAAACCTTTTGGAGGCAGCAAAAGTGGTTATAAAAGGGAAGTATATAGCAATATAGGCCTAGTTCAAGAATCCAGAAAAATCTCAAATATACAACCTAACCTCACACCTAAAGGAGCTAGAAATGGAATAGCAAATGACGCCTAAAGCCAGCGAAGAGAAATAATAACAATTAGAGCAGAAATACAAAAAACCCAGTAGAACACATCAATGAAACTAGGAGCTGGTTCGTTGAAAGAAATAACAAAATTGATAACCAGACTTACCAAAAGAGAAGAGAAAGGACCCAAATAAATAAAATCATGAATGAAAGAGGAGAGATCACAACCAACACTGAAGAAATACAAACAATTACAAGGGAACATTGTAAAAAATTATATGCCAACAAATTGGGCAAACTGGAAGAAATGGATAAATTCCTAGAAACATATAAACTACCAAAACTGAAGCTGGAAGAAATAGAAAATTTGAACAGACCCCTAAACAGCAAAGAAATTAAATCAGTAATCAAAAATCTCCCAACAAACAAAGGTCCAGGGCCAGATGGCTTCCCAGGGGAATTACACCAAACATTTAAAGAAGAGTTAATACCGATTCTTCTCAAACTGTTAGAAAAAATAGAAATGGATGGAAAACTTCCCAATCATTCTATGAGGTCAGCATTACCTTGATTCCAAAGCCAGACAAAAACTCCACTAAAAAGGAGAATTACAGACCAATATCCCCAATAAACATGGATGCAAAAATTCTCAACAAGATACTAGCAAGTTGAACCCAACAGTGCATTAAAAGAATCATTCACCACAATCATTTGGGATTTATTCCTGGGCTGCAAGGGTGGGTTCAATATTCACAAATCAATCAATTTGATACACCACATTAATAAAAGAAAGGTTAAGAATGATATGATCCTTTCAATAGATGTAGAAAAAGCATTTGACAAAGCACAGCATCCATTCTTGATAAAAACCCTCAACCAAGTAGGGATAGTGGGAACATACCTCAACATCATAAAGGCCATATATGAAAGACCCACAGCTAATATCATCCTCAATGGGGAAAAACTGAGAGATTTTCCTCTATGGTCAGGAACAAGACAGGGATGTCCACATGTGGTTAATAACCACATGGTTATTTAACATAGTACTGGAAGTCCTGGTCTCAGTGATCAGACAACAAAAAGAAATAAAAGGCAACAAAATCGGCAAGGAAGAAGTCAAACTTTCACTATTCACAGATGGCATGATACACTATGTAGAAAACCTGAAAGACTCCACCAAAAAATTGCTAGAATTGATAAATGAATTCAACAAAGTTGGAGGATACAAAATCAATGTACAGAAATCTGTTGCATTAATATACACCAATAATAAAGCAGCAGAAAGAGAAATCAAGGAATCAATCCCATTTACAATTGCACCCAAAACCATAAGATACCTAGGAATAAACCTAGCCAAAGAGGTAAAAGATCTGTACTCTGAAAACTATAAAACACTTACGAACGAAGTTGAAGAGGACACGAAGAAATGTTTGAAAAACTTCCCATGCTCATGGATTGGAAGAACAAATATTGTTAAAATGTCTATATTACCCAAAGCAACCTACACATTTAATGCAATCCCTGTCAAAATACCATCAGCATTTTTCACAGAGCTAGAACAAACAATCCTAAAATTTGTATGGAACCACAAAAGACCCCGAATAGCCAAAGCAATCCTGAAAAAGAAAGCAAAGCTGGAGGCATTATTATTCTGGACTTATATATATTACTTTATATTTACTATATTTACTATATTACTACTATATATTACTATATATACTTTATATATATACTTTATATATAATACTTTATATATATTACAAAGCTGTAGTCATCAAAACAGTATCGTACTGGTACAAAAACAGACACATAGATCAATGGAACAGAACAGAAAACCCCAAAATGGACCCATATCTATATGGTCAACTAATGTTCAACAAATCAGGAAAGAATATCCAGTGGAAAAAAGTCTCTTCAACAAATGGTGTTAGGAAAACTGGATAGGAACATTCAGAAGAATGAAACTGGACCACTTTCTTATACCATACACAAAAATATATTCAAAATGATGAAAGACCTAAACGTGAGACAGGAAACCACCAAATCCTAGAGGAGAACACATGCAGTAATCTCTATGATATCAGCCATAGCAACTTCTTACTAGACACATCTCCTGAGTCAAGGAAAACAAAAGCAAAAATGAAAAATGAACTATTGGGACTTCATCAAGATAAAAAAGCTTCTGCACAGTGAAAGAAACAATCAACAAAACTGAAAGGCAACCTTTGGAAATGGAGAAGATATTTGCAAATGACATATCTGAGAAAGGGTTAGTATCCAAAATCTATAAATAACTTATCAAACTCAACACCCAAAAAACAAATAATCCAGTTAAGAAACAGGCAGCCGACACATATAGACTTTTTTCTAAAGACATACAAATGGCTAACAGACACATGAAAAGATGCTCACTCATCATGAGGGAAATACAGATCAAATCTACAATGAGATACCACCTGTCAGAATGGCTATAATTAACAACCTAGGAAACAAAAGATGTTGGCAAGGATGCAGAGAAAGAGGATCTCTCTTACAGTGTTGGTGGGAATGCAAAATGGTGCAGCCACTCTGGAAAACAGTATGGAGGTTCCTCAGAAAGTTAAAAATATAACTACCCTATGGCCCAGCAATTGCACTACCTGGTATTTACCTAAAGGATACAAAAGTATTGATTCGAATGGACACATGCACCCCCATGTTTATAGCATTATCAACAATAGCCAAATTATGAAAACAGCCCAAATGTCCATGGACTGATGAACAGATAAGGAAGAAGTGGTATATATATACAATGGAATATTACTCAGCTATCAAAAAAATGAAATCTTGCCATTTGCAACAACATGGCTGGAGCTAGAGCGTATGATGCTAAGTGAAATAAGTCAGCCAGAGAAAGACAAATACCATATGATTTCATTCATATGTGGAATTTAAGAAACAAAAGACATGAACATAGGGAAGGAAGAAAAAAAAAGGGAGAAAGGGAGGCAAACCATAAGAGACTATTAACTATAGAGAACATACTGAGGGTTGCTGGAGGGTAAGTGGGTTAGGGATGGGCTAAAAGGGTGATGGGTATTAAGGAGGGCACTTGTGATAAGCACTAGGTATTGTATGTAAGTGATGAATCACTCAATTCTACACCTAAAACCAATATTACACTATATGTTAACTAACTAAAATTCAAATAAAAACTTGAAACAACAACAAAAAAGAATTGGAAGCAGAGATAGAAAAAAGTTACTTGAGGTAGGTGACCAAGAGGGTGACACATGTCTGGAGACACACATTATTTATTCCATCTTTTGTGAAAGAATATATCTAAGACAAGGGTCTAAAACTGAAGCATCTCAGGGGCAAGGCCTGTGATAGAGATGAATGTAATCAGTGGGGGATTGGCAAGGAGTGGGGACTATTGAAAACTGGAGAGTAATGTGCTCTGCTATTCAGCTCCATGTACTTGTGGCCATCTTCTGGTATTTTATTCAGAAGCCAGGAAGCCAGGTGAAATCTGTCCATTTTCAAATGCTACTTCAAATATTTTAAAATCCTGTGAGACCCCAAAGTGTATGTAGTCTGCATTGTAACCTCTGGGTGGCCAGTTTACAATCTCAGCTATAAGTTCATTGAACTTATTTTATGTCTACCCAAACTATAATTCCTGTGGGAGAAAAAAAAAAATCTTCCTCCAATAAGGGATTGGTATATGTTTATTTTAGTCTCACTGAGGCTGAATATAATAACCACTCAATATGTATTTGTTGAATGAATGTTGAAAATTGCCTGTCAAAGTAAGATCACGCTTTCCTTTTTAAGCTCTTGTAATATATCAGGCTAATATAGTTGATTTTTATAATGGGTTTATAGATATACTCATTCTTAAACCATTATGAAACTAGTTTAAGTTTGATTCTTAAAAATTAGGAGAAATTACATTTGCTATTGCAGTATGTTGATGGTTGGAAATTCCCAACTTTATGGCATGGATAATTTCTATTTCTATCAAATTTTAGTGATGATTAAATGTTCTAAGACCAGCAATTTTTAGTTTGTCTACATTTTTCTTTTCATGCAAATGAACCAGTTTGTGCATATATTTTCCACCAGAACTTAGTTCATTTGGCAGAGTGGAGTAATGCAAAGGAACTCAGGGTATCCCCTATTCAAGATATCTCGGAGCAATATTACAAAATCTGCTTTAGGGCCTGCAATGCTCCTCCAGGCCTGTGTTCAATAGCTTCCTTGAGTTGGTTTTAGGTTATTTTGAATGAAGGGTTCAAATCTGCACTTATTAGGATGAATTATTTAACTATTTGGATGTAAATTCATTACATTCAGCAATCCATTATAAAATGGTTTTTGCTGTTGTTTTGTTTTGTTTGTTTTTTAGTTGCTGTTTGCTTAGCATTTTGTTGGGAGAGAGTTCGTGCAATAATTGTCAGGTTTAAATTTTCTGTTGAAGTGAAAATCGGAGGGAATGGCTTAAATGTCAGGTTTGTGATTTGTATTTATAATGTGTGATTTTAATGTCTGGATTCAGCTGGTTCACCTTTCAGGTACCTGCACACAAAATGGACTGACATCATTCTCCAGTGACTGATGAGGCACCACAGAGACCTGTGTGTCACCATGTAAAAACAGGTCCTGGCACAAGCAAAACCTGCCAGGGGCCCCAAACAGATCTTTAAGCCCTGGTTATAAGTGCCTGTTCTTGAAGTGGAATACCTTATTGATAGAGGTCGAATCTGGGCTTCAGGAGCTCACTGACTGTTTGGGGAGCTCATTGTCCCAAAGGGAATGCTTGAGAAAGAGTTCCATCTTGGCAACTTAGCTGGGACACTTGGGCAACGTGTGGATTATGACAACTAAGCTTGGAGGGTGCTATTGCTACTCTGAATATTGCTGCAAAAATAGAAGAGAATTTTGGGGTGGGTATTTCTTAGGAAGCCATGTCTACCATTGCATGAAATAATGTTAGCTATCTAACTGATTATTTTTCTGCTTTACTGACAGATAGCAAGACTTGTTAGCTAGGAAAAAAAAAATGGGATGAAGAAAAAATAGAAATGAGTTGTTCTCATGGCAAAAAGGAATCTCTGATTAAGCAGTACATCTAAGAAGATAATCACTATTCTTTCCCTTCAAAGTCTGTTTAGGTTAGTTTCAGGCCACAAGTATTTCCTTATACAATGAAGCATAAATATAAGATGTATTTCTTAATCATTTATATAAAATATGTTTATTTTCAAGAAAATATACAGTGATAACTTTTTTTCATTGACATAAGTTGATCCCCTAGTTACAGCAAGGTTTATAAGGTTTTCTTCTTTTTGTCTAAGAGCCTTTTGAGAGTGTCTGTGAAATGAAAATTCTCATGCCTACTTGACTGGCTGGTGTGTACAGAAAATGTAATGATATTGCAAAATACCTCCAAAGTGTCCAGAAAATCTATGTGATCAATAAATGTTTATTTCTCTACCTTATCTCCACCTTAGCCCCATCATCCACCTTATCCAATCTGCCTCTTATTTGGACCATTTGTGGTAGGTATTTACGGGACATATTACTTGGTGAGTTTCAAAGATCCTTAGTTATTTTCTGTATTTAAATGTCCCAAGTGTTTCTTCTTAAGCAAGGTTATACAGTTGCATTTATTTTAAATCAAGAAATATTCCTATGTAAGTCCTATATCCCAAATCCCACTGGGCCATTTGAACCACAGCAGATCACACGTAGTTCTCCAAATAATCACATGAACTTTGCAAACTTGGTGCTTCTGATCATTCTCTAGAATGCCATTAACTGCTTTATTGTCTTAGTATCCAAAGCATCTGAAGATACCTTATTTTTTACATTTATAGTACATTCATGTCATTTACACTATCTGATAAATAATGACCCTTTTTGGAATAAGTATCATGTATCCTTCAAATTTGTATCTCCAGTGTTAAACACTGAACCTGGCCTGTATCAGGTACGCAATAAACAATTGGTGAGTAAATGTAAATTAAACCATTAACTATTAACCAAATAGAAAAATCAGGCAATGAAGTTGTGCTCCAATAACGCAGGTTTCAACTCTTGATTAATGTCCTGATGAATTAAGGATGGAATTTAGATACTCAGTACTCACAAGGATATAACACCAGGATGGTGTGTAATTTCCAAGGTACTAAATTCAACTCCTTCTTTCTTTTCCCAATCAAGAAACATACCAAAATGCATGTGAGTATTATAATATTATTTAGATACAACCATGAATTTATTTAAAAAAAAAAGAAAACCATTTACAAATTTCTCTGATTCCTTCAGAAGCCTGCTCCTAAAAGGAAATGATTATGAAGGAAATTTTCTCTGTAATAGTTAAAATTGTCACTATTTTTATAAGGAAATAGTTTTGTTAAAGCACAAGTCAGAGTGAGATATTTCAGAGAAATTATTAGCTCTTTGATGTTGCCAGCAATGTTATATTTTATCTTTGGAAACCCACAATGAATACTGAAGTATCTGAAAAGTTCTGCAGTATAGATATACCTTGGTAAACATCCAACAAGCATTTATAATTGACATGTACCAATTATAATTTTCTTGGCTTAGTCCTGAAGTTCAATTTATCTGTATTTTCAGTTAAACCTCTGATTTTCTAGTTTTGGTCTGGAATTTCATCTGCCAGAAGATTTTCAAACTTACTAAGATAATAAGACTGTTGTTTGATTATAGAGGGGTCTGGTTTTCACCCACATGGGAGGGAGAATAGAGGAGCAATTACCTCCTCAATATTAGGAAATTCTCATGTTTTGTTTTTTTTTTCCCTGTCCTGGAAGGAGAGAGTAAAGCAGAATATATGATTTAGCATAATTTATTGTCTATCCCACACTACTAAGTTTAATTTATTTCTATGGTATTAGTCAGGATAGGTTGAGTTATACCAAGCTATCAAACAAATCCCACATCTCAATAGCCTCTGGCAAAGTTTTATTCCGTGACCATGCTACATATCTGTTGTGGTAAACTAGGGACTTCCTTCCACTTTGACTTCACTAAATAACTGAGGCCGAGGTTGACATAGAAGCCATGATCTGGAAACTTTCATGTCCCCAATTCTGTGTTTCTGCTCAGGAGTGACATACGTCATTTCAACACACATTTCTGTGCTAACGTGAGTTGCACCCACATGTAGCATCAAGGGAACAAGAAAGCATGGTTCCTCTTCTACACAGCAGTTGAGAAAGAGCCAAACATTACTCAGTAGTAGTAACGCCACCACAGTAGTATTTCTGAGACTAAGTGCCAAATTAAAAATAATTACTTAAAATAAAATAGTGGATTTATTAAAAACAATAACAAAGGTGTAAAGAAGACTAAAGATTGCAGCTAGACTATCCTGAGGTTGTCAGGAAAAATGGCATTAAAATCCTGGCAGTAATAATTGCATCACATATCACCAAAAAGTTTACAACAAAAATATAGTATTACAGCATAGCGAAATGCATCTGTAAATCTTCTCTCGAAGTTAAGGTGTTCTGATGACTTTCGTCTTTCCTCATAAAATCTACTTTTTTTCCAGGACGCCTGGGTGGCTCAGTCCGTTAAGCCTCTGCCTTCGGCTCAGGTCATGATCTAGGGGTCCCGGGATCGAGCCCCAAGTTGGCTCTCTGCTCAGCGGGGAGCCTGCTTCTCCCTCTCCCTCTGCCTGCCGCTCTGCCTACTTGTGCTCTCTCTCTCTCTTTTATTTATCTTAAAGATAAATAAAATCTTTAAAAAAAATCTACTTTTTTTTTCAAACTTCTGACTGGGAAACACTTTTGTTGTTTTGCACAACCTTTTCAAAACCTTAAACTCTAAATTCCTTAATGAGTGGAATCGGTATAGTGGAGAGTCAGATATAATCCCCCAAATCATTTAAATTTTGTCTTAAAAACATTGCAAACGTAATGACATTTTACAGATTCTCATTTATTCTCTTGAAAGTGTTATAAATAGGTCTTTGGCAAAGAGGAGTTCCTAATAGACAGCACATGAGTAGGGATCCATCCTTTGAGAAGGACGATGGAGATGTATACTAATATAGCTACATCTCTGTTGCCAATGACAAGAAAAAGGTGAGAACCAAGAATGCCTAATTTAGTTTGATGAGCAAGGTAGAGTCACTAGAATTTAGTCCACTAAGAGAGTGAAAAGAATTCGAACATGTTAAGGAAAACTTCGCACTTGTGTTGGAGTCTCGAACTTTCAGAGGCAGAACCCTTGGACTCCATTTAAGCACGCCACATTCCAAACCTGAACAGGACCCTGACTTGACACTTATTCTGAGGGAAGATTGCCACCTACTGGATCTCCAACACCGCTCCCTCAGGTCTCAGTGTGTAACTATGGTTCCTTTTAAATTATATACTTTAAAAAATAAAACCCGAGTTTGTCCACAAATTCTTCCCACATGTCTTTCAACAGAAGCTCCTGGGTGGGAAGTTATTCTAGCCACCCTCCAGAGAGACTAAATGTGAGCTGCTTCAACACTCGTTTCTCTCTTACAGCTCTTCTGTTTTGATGGGGAGAATTCTGGTTTTCTGAACGTCATAAAGGTCAGCTATCTCAATCCTACCTCAGTCGAGTCCAACTTTCACATTGGTTTTGTTATAGATAACTATTCTTTAAAAAATATTAAAGTGTGTAGCTGACTGCCTGAAGCAGTTCTAATCTTTATACAATTTTCATTTTTAAACCATTCAGTGGACCACATACGACGAGTACGTGGATATAAAGAATAACGATGCAACTTCAAATGTCTTCCTATGAGCATCAAAGCTGTTGGTGATTTCTCTGGACAAATGGCACACACACACCTGAGATTATGCATCCCCACTGTGTTGTCACTGCGTGGCCTTTGACACATAAGCAAGAGATTCTGGCTCTCTCTTCTGTAGAGGTGAGTATAGATGAGAGAAGGGTATATTTGAGGGGACTTGCAACACCACTGGCAATTTTAAAGGAACAAGTGTTTTAAATATTAGTAAGTGACTATAATTTGTGGTATTTTAGTAGATCAGTATAAGAAAAGACAAAGAGAAGACTTAAATTCATCAAGCAACAGAATGAGGAATGCTGCCAACTGAAGGAGTAAATCTAGAACAAGAGAGTTTAATGACAGAGAAGGAAAAGTGGGATGCACCTAAAGGATGAAGGAGAATTATTAGGACTGAGAGTAAAAAAGCTGAGACGGTAGAAAAAAAAAATAGTAGAGAGGTGTCTATGCAGGAGACAATATGAGACCGAAATAACAAAAGAACAAAATCAAAACTTTGGGATTAAACAGACCTGGGATCATTAGCAGAGTGATTTGGGACAGGTCCTTTAACTTTGCCAAGGACCAGTTGATGAGAAAATGGCAAACCATGATAAGAACAGTGCAGAGTCAAAATGATGTCCACATTCTCAAAGTAAAATATGCAGGCAAAAACCATTTGTGTTGATCAGACGGCACCAGATAACCAATTTAGCTCTTCTCAAGCCTTCTCAGCTGTATGAATGCTATTTCTAGCTTTTAATCTGTAAATTCCCCCCTCACCTCTCTTTGAGCTACACTTCCATTTCTCAGCAACTTTCTGGACATTTCTATTTGAATACCTTACCCACATCTCCAAGTCAAAATTTCCATAATGGAATCTTACTATCTTTATTACCAAACTCTATCCTCTCCCAATGAACTTCTTTTTTTCTCCATAGTCACCTCACTAATCTCCCAGGACAGAGGTTATTTGGCTCAGTATGTCTACATTTTGTTCTCTTGCTCTGTTAACCACCCTCTGCAATGTCATGCTGTGTTTGTGGTGGTGATTGTGGTGATAATAAGGAAAACCAGAATGCACATAGTTTTGAGAGTTTATGTAGTGTTTTCCTATGCATAGCATTACTTAATCTTTACCTAAAGATTCTTCTGCTGAATGGATCTCTTTAATTCAAGTATTGCCACGATTATCTGAGCAAACATGCTTCCTATTTCTCACCTGGATTATACACGTAGCGTCTACATGGCTTAAGGGCCTTTAATCAATGCTTCAAAGAAAATGATTAGTTTTTCCTAAAAGTAAAGTGTGTATATTCCTAAATGGAATATTAAAAACAGTTCGTGATCTTGTACAACTTAGTTTTTAGACTAATTTTCTTTTATATATTCTCCAAAACCCCCTTCCTGCCTGCTTTTTCTCCAGGATGACTCTCTACATGGTTTTTTGTTTTTGTTTGTTTTTCTGCCCATCACTATCCCATTCATACTTCAAGACTCTAACCTAATGTGAGTTTTTCTATGATCCCTTGCCCAGTGAGAGACTGGCCAGATGGGAGGTGCCAGGTGTCAATATCTCAGGGTATCAGAACATCACTAGAATAAATTGGAGCTGTGTCTGACCAAAAGGATGTATACATACATGTATCTCCAATTGCTCAGTGGTTCAGATGTAATGTTTTTGGAAGGTCATCCAGTTACTACTGAGACCAAATAATATATAGTATAGCTTTGCTTATTTAAAATTCGTGATCTATTTCATCATCAAAATTTCAAACTTTCCCAAATCATTGCCTAATTCAGGATAGGAATTAAAAAAAAAAGAAAGAAAGAAAGAGATACTAGGAGCCTCTTACCATTACTACTATTACAGGGGAATCAGTAAACTGTTTTCTTCTTTTTTTCCAGAACAATGACTCTTCATTATCAGTGGAAGAAACTGGTAAGTGAATTTATTTTCTATATAATATTTATTAATAGAAAAAAATTATTTCTGCCCACATCTACTACTTGAATACTGAATGAATAATAAAATATTTTTTGAAAGACCTCCAAATTTATTCACCTGTTCAGGCTTTCAAATGCTTACATTGCTCCAAATTTGTGTTTCTTATCATACTTACTGTCTTGTTTCATAGAATTGAGCTTGTCTCCTCTAAGTCCCAGGAAGACAGACTTTTTATCTTAGACAAATTGTGCTAGAACAGAAATATGAACAGTTGCACAACCTGGAAGTAAATAACTATACCCTTCCTATTAGTTCCCGGGCACAGAGCCTAGTAAAAATTGGCATTTTGTCTTACACTGGACATAGGTGATATAGTGGAAATGAGTTATGAAGACTTAAAATAACAACTAATTTGAATTTTAGTTTCTTCCATTATAACTAACGGCATGAAATACTCAGGATTTCATGCACACACACACATACACACATATACATACACACACTAAATGTCAGATTTAAAGGTAGAAATAATCTGTTTACCCAATAAGGACCCCTGTGTTCATTAATGCCAAGGGTTAAAAGCACATGCACCCTCAAAGCAGCTGTGTGAGTTTTTTAGTTTTTTTTCCCTTGAATTTTAGATTTATAAAAACCATGTCTCAGCTGCTACCTTTCAACAATTTTACTCTGAGGCAATAAATAATTCAATGTGCTAATTTGACAGATGACTCTCCAGGAGCCTCCTACCATTACTAGCATCATTAGGCCATAATATGCGTGACGAGGATGGGCCATTCAGCAAATGTCCTTCACTTGTTTACCCCTAAAGAGCTGTACTCTGCACAATTAACTAATGAAGCATTATGGGCCTTTTTTTTCCCCTTCCCTCCTATTTCAATATATCAGTGCAGAGACTGAGGGAAAATATATTCTGTTTCCTTTTACTAAATAAGTATTTATGGGATGGTTAATACTCCACTGTAGCTTCCAAATGAATAAGGGGAAAGTAATAAGATGGTCAAAATGGATCATCATCATTTATTATTATTATTATTACTACTACTACTTCCTTTTTCTTCCATGGTTTGTGAGGAAAATGTAAAACCAATTTGGTGTTGAAATGCCTGAAAGAAGAAAGAAAGAAAGAAAGAAAGAAAGAAAGAAAGAAAGAAAGAAAGAAAGAAAGAAAGAAAGAAAGAAAGAAAGAAGGAAGGAAGGAAGGAAGGAAGGAAGGAAGGAAGGAAGGAAGGAAGGAAGGAAGGAAGGAAGGAAAGAAAGAAAGAAAGAAAGAAAGAAAGAAAGAAAGAAAGAAAGAAAGAAAGAAAGAAAGAAAGAAAGAGCAAATCATCTGCTTAATATTTGCTGATTATCAGGAACTTGAACACTGTCTCCATCAAGTTCAGAAATTTCATCCTTACCTAAAAACTTGATCACATGTGAATTTTCTAAGACTCTTATTTGAGTTCAAAATTTAATTTCAGTTTTAGAATTACTAAAATATTACTGTTAATATTCTAATTGTGTGTGTATGTGTGTATGAATCTATCCTTACTGTCCAAATCAACAAAGCTTGTGCCTACAGATGCTCAAATGAAGTCCCTAAGTCCATGTCTAAATAATTCCATCCCACAGAATTAAATTAAACAAAGAAAATCAGCTGGCTTGCCTGTTGTTATTGTTTCACTAAATATTTGATTGTCAAAACATTTTGTTGTTGGAAAAAAAAAATGCCTAAGGTGAAAATGATTTTAGGGATCTCTTTCTTATCTCTGCAGAGAAGATATCCTGGTTCTTAAGAAATGAATGCATCCTTCACTATTCCTGCCTTCGTTTGTGGTTTAGAATGTGAAAAATAAACTCTGCACAAAGCATATCAATTGGAAGAAAATTGGGATGATACCAGAACTACACTTTTCCCTCTCTAGCCTTCATTAGGACTCATGGAAATGTTATTTCCCAAAAGTAACAGTCATAACCATTCTTCCTAGATGTAAACTATTTTTTTCTCAGTTGACAACACATGTCTAAAGACAATTACTATAATGTTCCTCTTTGCACAAATAAAATAATAATAAATTATAATCATCATTGTAATATGAATTAATAATACCTATATTTTATTAAGAGCCAATTCAGTCTAAGCCCTTTATGTTTATTGCATGTATGAGGAAAATATGAAACAATGGTATGAAGAACTTCTTGGTTCCTTTATGAACCCTGATGCTACAGAATATATTTAAATTAAAAGAGAAAGAGAACTGTTACTTTTCAAGAGTTCTGCAGATAAATTCTGATAGATTATCAATATCACGTTACCTTTATATGGTTTCAAAATTACTATAAGCCACATACCTCCACACACTATCACACTTGAACAATCTATTCATTAATTCTTTTAGTAGAATAAACGTTAAACATGGTAACTCAGTAATGAGTAAATTCAGTGGAAAAATAATTCAAAAGCTTTTTTAATGTAAATGTTCCCAGTGGCCTTACTACAGCCTTATGATAAATTATAGATGCAATGGAAATCTGACAATATTTTTTATATTTTGTACTTAATAAGTTGGATACTATTTAACTTTAAAATATTCACTTTTCTGTCCACATATAAAAAGGGAGGATAAAATTCAATGAGCATGTAAACCTTATTTTTCAAAATGTAGTTAAAAATGGAAAAGGTTACTTGAATGCCAAAGAAAACAGTGTTTCTTTGTTTTTATTGTGGGGAGAAGGTTATGCATCATCTTTTTTATTATTATTATGTTAGTCACCATACATTACATCATTAGTTTTTGATGTAGTGTTCCATAATTCATTGTTTACATATACCACCCAGTGCTCCATTCAATACGTGCCCTCCTTAATACCCATCACCAGGCTAACCCATCCCCCTACCCCACTCCCCCCTAGAACCTTCAGTTTGTTTCTCAGAGTCCATAGTCTCTCATGGTTCCTCTCCCCCTCCAATTTCCTCCCCTTCATTTTCCCCTTCCAATTTTTTTTTTTTAACATACAGTTTATTATTTGTTTCAGAGGTACAGGTCTATGATTTATCAGTCTTACACAGTTCACAGCGCTCACCATAGTACATACCCTCCCCAATGTCCATCACCTGGCTCCCCCATCCCTCCCACCCCCCAACACCCCAACAACCCTCAGTTTGTTTCCTAAGATTAAGAGTCTCTTATGATTTGTCTCCCTCTCTGGTTTCATCTTGTTTCATTTTTCCTCCCTTCCCCTATGATCCTCTGTCCTGTTTCTCAAAATCCTCATATCAGTGAGATCATATGATACTTATCTTTCTCTGATTGACTTATTTTGCTTAGCATAATACCCTCTAGTTCCATCCACATCATTGCAAATGGCAAGACTTGGGGGGTTTTTTTGATGGCTGCATAATATTCCATTGTGTATATATACCACATCTTCTTTATCCATTCATCTCTTGATGGACATCTTGGCTCTTTCCATAGTTTGGCTATTGTGGACATTGCTGCTATAAACACTGGGGTGCATGTGCCCCTTTGGATCACTACATTTATATCTTTGGGGTAAATACCCAGCAGTGCAATTGTTATAGGGTAGTTCTATTTTCATCTTTTTGAGGAACCTCCATACTGTTTTCCCGAGTGGCTAGGTTATGCATCATCTTTAGAAAATATATCACATCCATGAAAATCTGAGAAACATTAGTAAGAAGTAGGAATATTTCTAACTAATGATAATAAAGAAATTTCACAAGACTATATCTGAAAAAAAAGACTAAATACATCTGGTGCAAAATTTCTTTAGAAGACATACTAATCACATTTATATGCAAATGCCCTTCCTTTCTATATGAAACCTTCCATACAAGGTTTAATTAAATTTGTTAAATATGAAGGAAAACTGTTTCACTACTTGAAACATATACTGAACCTCTTGATCTGTTATATGCAGAATCTACAATTTAACCCAGATATTCTATTGAATGAGAAGGGACCAAAATATGGAATACCTTATGGAATAATAAATGCTTAATAAACACTGAACAAGCAAACTTTATTTTAAATGTTTGGTCATTTATCCACAAAAGCTATCTAGCAAAAACAGTATGGGTAATAATATTACAGGTTGTGATTAATAAAATTACCTCTACCTTTTTTGAATTTTGGCATTTGAAATGTTCCAAATATCATTAACAAGCACTGAAAGTTGCTAGCAAATACTGCATATTGAAGTTTCTTTTATAATATGGTTTCTATTCCAAAAAACCCACTAAAATTTAATAGTCATTTAATAGTCATTTAATAGTCACTGAGCTAAAAAAAATTATAAGTACTCAAGCAAATATGTACAGTTTCCATATAAATTTATCTATAATCAACAGAATTTAACCAAAACTGTCACAAACTTTAAGACTTCTTAATGAAATAAATATTCCTACTTTTTGTAAGAAAAAAAATTAAAAGCCACATGTGGTGTTCTTCTAGAGTTGTGCTCATTCTTATGTAGTAATTTCTTCTTTTTAGTTTGACTCTGCTAAAAATTCAATAATGTACCATTAAAAAAATCATAGCTATACTAAATACATCCCAGAAAGGCACACTCCCATAGATATGCCACTTAAATACAAGCTCACAGTTCATCGAAGACGTTTCTGTTTATTTTGATATGTTTTGCTAAAGAAATCCACAGTAACAATGATGACCAGACAAAGAGATTTAAAAAAAAAAAGGAAAGAAAGAAAGAAAACAAAAACAAAAACAAAAAAACAACCATTCACCCATTCATGGGTAATTGAATTCCCTCATATTTCATAAAAAGACTGCCTATCTGTAGGGTTGTGTTTTATTTGAATAACTTTCTTTAAAATGCTTTTCTTTATAAGATGGGGAATTACAACAATGTTTAAGAACTCAAGGTCAAAACATTTTTAAGTTAGTTTATTTGATGCATGCATTGCCATGAGGAGGCACCCCCCCTGTTTCTTTTCCCTTGCTCCCACAAATTGCCTTTAGACTGGATGTTTATTGCCCAATGTAAAGAACAAAACAGGGAGGTAATTAAGTCTAGAATCGCCTGCTGTTGCCTATGAGTCAAGCCACCGGCCTTAAGACTAGGAGTTCTCCCAAAGCCACAAAGAAGGAGCCTTGGTTCCGCAACAAAGCTAAGCAGCAAGACATCATTACCGTTAATTACCTGATAAACAAAGAAGACTTGGTGTCGGTGGCAAAACACCAAACTCCGAGTGACAGCTGATGCTGTAAAAGACAATTGGCCTTACTTTGTCCTGTTGAGCATTGCTCTGTGAGATGATCCACCTCCATAAAGAGCTCAAGTAATTAGACTCCAACCACTGTGGTTATATGTGCTGCACTTTGTATGGTGTGCTGATAACAACAAACAACCTGTCCAGTGAAGACAGGTGGCATCTACTAAACATCAGGTGGGAAAAAAAAGGACATGCTTTCAAATAGCAGTTGATTAATTTATAAGCACAAAGGACAAAGTACATGAAGGCAGGTGAGAAATACGGAAGCACACTGAAGTTTACAGCTCCCTTAATAAATAAATATGAATTAAGTAAAACATGAGATCTAGTTCACAAAATAATCATTGGCCTTTGTGAATTATCTTGGGATATACTTACATACAAATATTTTAACAAGGATATATATATGTATATAATATACATATACATAAAATGTGCATATACGCATACTACGTAGATATGTGTGTGTTTACATATACATTATTGTTTTGCTTTGTTTTCATCTTTTTCATTCTTCTTGTCGTTGATTATTCATGAAAGCCAAAATGAAATAGGCAAATAGAGCAGGGTTGCAGACATGATAGAGTCAAGCTCAGACAATATTGTGCCATAGAAGACCAGTGTCCATATAACAGCAGAACATGGGGTTGAGTGGGTTCGAGTGTACTACAGAAGGTGCTATAGGATTAGTAACATCATCAGATAGACCTGGTTTCTTCCTTGTCAGCTGGTTAGCCTTAGGTGAGAATTCTCAAATTTGTTTTCTTTTTATTTGTAAAATGAAGTTAGTAAGTTAATAATGCATTTCTGTCAGCAGTGTTGTAAGGACGACCAGACACAGTGTATACCCAGCTTAGCAAATGCCCAATATGTAGTAGGCTCTAAGTAAATATTGGTTTTAGTAGGTGACTTGGAATAAATTCCTTACTTTTGAGGCAACTGGCTACTTAAGACATTAAAAAACACAGAGTGGTCCAAATCACAGCTGATTCAGTGAGCACGTACAGGCAACTCTTAACATTCTCCACTGGGAGAACCCCTATCAGCTAAAGTAAGAGAAAGAAAAGCTCTGAATCTCAGAATCTTTACTACTTCAGACATTCCTCACATACTTCACAGGATAATGGGATAATTAAAAAGCATTGAGTTTGAAGGCAGAATGACCTAAGTTCAAATCTAAGCTTTGAGCTTGTTAGTCCTGTGTGCTTGAAAACTAACTTTTTAATTTATGTTCTCACCTAAAAAAAAAAGAGAGAGAGAGAGATACAAGGCCAAGATATACTTGAGAACAGGAACCATCTAAATTTGAATCACAGCTCTACTATTTACTTATTCACTTGTATCTTTGATTCAATATTCTCATCTACAAAATGGGAATACTAGTAATTCTCATCTACAAAACGGGAATGATAACTACCTTATAGCGTTGTTGTTAGAATTAAATGAGTCATTTTTTAAAAAAGATTTTATTTATTTATTTGAAAGAGAGAGAAACAGCATGAGAGGGGAGAGGGCCAGAGGGAGAAGCAGGCTCCCTGCTGAGCTGGGAGCCCAATGCGGGACTCGATCCCAGGATTCCGGGATCATGACCTGAGCCGAAGGCAGTTGCTCAACCAACTGAGCCACCCAGGCACCCTAAATGAGTCATTTTATACATAGCCCTTAGAATAGTGCCTGTGCTATGATTTGCTCTTGTTACCTGCTACTTAGGGACTTTTAAGGCCCTTTCAAGTTGAGCCCTTCCCTACATATGATACGAAGTATTATTTTTAAGAATCACTACCTGCACATACCCAACCACCATCATGGCCCAAATGCTCCCTATGTTTTTCTAAAAGACTTTAACATGTATCTTCACATTTGCTTACAAAACAGTCAGACACCAGTATGGCCACCACAATTACCACGTGACACTCTCTGTGCATTTTCCTTCTTTGGTTCACCCTATTTCATACCAAGTATAGCAAAACTACTTAAAGGGGACACTCTATTGCTACCGCTATTACAGTATCCCAAGTGTCAGTCATTCAAAATTGCTAAAGCTTCTCCTTCTTGTAGAGAGTTCCCAGCAGACAGAGAGGGGAGAGATACCTCTGTAACTCTCTGCCACTCTTTTTCAACTGGCCCAGAACACTCCTTGTGCCACAAAGCTTATGAAATTAGCTCCTAAAGTCTACTTCCCTAGACCTCCTTCCACCCATGGTCTGAAGGAAATCAAACCCAAGGTCATCCTTTTCATTGCCATGGTCTCTCTCCTCACACATCATGCTTAAATAACTGGTTGAACATGAAAAAATTCATTAATGTAAATTATGTGTCCCCTCATGTAGATCCACAGAATCTTTTTTTTTTAATTTTATAGAACTTAATCAAACTGAATTTGCATACTTGAAGCCTCTGAGACTGATCATTTCTTTTTATTTTATTTCATTTTATTTTACTTTATTTATTTATTTGAGAGAGAGCGAGCCCAACCTGGGGCTCAATCCCAGGACCTTGGGAACATGACCTGAGCCAAAGGCAGACGATTAACCAACTGAGCCACCCAGGTGCCCCTGAGACTGATCATTTCTGAATGACCATAGACCACTCATTGTAATATCTTACTCCTTTGTTACAAAGACAAATTTCTTACTTGCTTTCCATGATAAAATAATTGAACTGACACAGCACTCTGTTCACTACTGTACTTGGGTATCGTAAACTTTTCTGAGTTTTTTATGACCGTCAGTAATTTACATAAATAACTAGAGCATTGAAGTGCACACACTGCAAGTCTAGTGTAATGAAAGCAAGCATTACATTTAGCTAAGTAAGCATCCTGAAGAAAATCCACAAAGAAATAATAAAAATAATAACACATATATTGTTTTATACTTTTCTGTACATTAGCTCATTTAAAACTAAATTCAAAGATAATAATTCTTTAACAGAATTCTAAATTATATGTTCTGTGCAATTCTCAGTCATTTGCTCAAGAACAATCATGAGCTTTATGTAGATTGTTTAAAATGTCTAAATTTCTTACCAGAAATTCCTGTCTGCTATTCAAAGAAAGGCCTGTTATATGTAGATTCAATCATTCTTTTATTTTTCGTCATGTTAATTAAAACTTTCATCGTAGAGTTTTCGCTATGGTGCATATGTATACATGACATTTCAATAAAACATATGCCAAACAATATTGATAAGACATTGGAAATGTAGACCAAAAACGATCATTATATTAGCTTTTGTATACATTTGTATACATTTATATACATATAAATGACCTAAATATGTGGTCTTAAAATGATAAAAGTTTTAAAGCTGTTGTTCAAGTAATATAAGTGAATATTCAAGTGTTAATGAGAGACTGAAAATCTTACTAAGGTGCAGTGATGCTTCTGTGGAATTTAAGAAACAAAACAAATAAGCATAGGGGGGAAAAAAGTGAGAGAGAAAGAGGTAAACCAAGAAGCCGATTCTTAACTACAGAGAACAAACTGATAGTTACCAGAGAGGAGGTGGGTTGAGGGATGAGTTAAATAGGTGATGGGGATGAAGGAGTGCACTTGTTGCAATGAGCACTGAGTGTTGTACTGAAGTGTTAAATCACTAAACTGTACACCTGAAACCTAATATTACACTGTGTTAACTAACCGGAATTTAACTAAAAGCTTAAAAAAAGAGAGATGTATATTTGCAAGAAAACCATGGAATCTTGTAGGTCTTGCAAAACCAGGCTATGATATGGAGGCATATGATTCTGAGTGATTATAGTCAGCACACCTTTAGCCAACTTGAGAAATAGTCAGCAAGTCAAAGGTAATGGGTGTATGTTCCTTGATTGCTCATGATACCTCCACAGCATTTTCCTCAATGAAATGAAAAAGTTATGCCACTTTTTTTTCTCTTGCTATGCAGTTTACTATTATTCTCCATAATGCATTCTCTCTAAAGGAAGTTTTACAATATTTATAATAATAAATCACCCTGAGCTTATTTGGAGGTGGGTGGGGAGATGGGTGAAATAGGTGAAGGGGATTAAGAGCACACTCATCATGATGAGCACTGAGTCATGTATAGAATTATTGAATCACTATATCGTACACCTGATACTAATATAACACTGTATGTTAATTATACTGGAATTAAAATTAAAAAATACCACTCTGAACTTGGGGAATACAAGCTGTATTCTTTATAAATATTGGTATTATACCAATCCTTATGCAGAATGTTGGGATAGATATTTTCAAAAATCAAACCAAACCTGTAATTTAAAATGAACCATTCATAGGGATTATTATACAAAATATAATTGTCCTAAATTTCAAAAAATTTAATATTTTTATTAATCTAATATATACATTCAAGAGAACAGACACTTTGGGTATGTTAACCAAATTTTTATGCTGAGCCAACAAATATTTACTGCTGTTTTTTGTTATGTGCATCATTCTCTTTGCATTAAATGACCTCTAGTCTCTAGTCTAAAGCAATAAAGTGAATGCTTCCTGTTCTATCGATTAGGGAAGACCTATTTTCACACTAATAAAATGAGAAGCCCAGTTTAATAAAATACTTTTTTCTACCAGTGGCCGTAGGTGAACTGGGGACTTGAAAATGTTGGCAGAGGTTAACTGAGAGGACGGAGGTCAGATCTGTGGTAAATCAACTTCCAGGAACAAATCACTGGACACTATAAAAATCAGAAGTGGTTCTTTAAGAGACCAGCTTGACCTTCCTTAACCAGAAAATAACATCTGACCTGGCAGTGAAATTTATCACAACATTTCAATTAAAACTTGGCAGGCACACTAGCAACACACTGTTCTTCTGCAGTTGACCTTGTGATAGGAAAAACAGAGAAAGGTGGGGAAAAATGGACATTCTTGCTTCATATTACATAACAAATATGATCTGTACAATAACATTTTCTGGACATTAATCTAATATGCTAAGTGTGGATAGCATATAACTTTTCATCCTTTATTTTCTGTGTAGTTCTTTCAGATATCTGCTTCTTTACCATGTTAAAAAAACAGCCAGTTAATACTATCAGTTAAACAGTAACTTATTTACTGTTGTATTTGTTTTACACATAAGCAAATATTTGGAGTTTGGCAGGCCAAACAAAAAGATTCTCATGTATCTTCATTATTTATTTTTTCAATCACTTATATATTCTTCTTACAGATTTCAAATAACTCAGTCACATGATTTTCCTCCCACATCCACCAAAGATGCCAAAATCCAAGAGAAAAATTTATTTTCTGCATGCCAGTCCTTTTGGATGTAGTAATTGTGATCTTATACTCCAAATAAAGTACAGTATTTGGAGGGGAGGAGTTTTTAACCTAAGTGACATATATTGTCTTACCAGTTCTCACAATGGAAGTACTAAGAAAATGTGCACAGCTTAACTCAAATAACATCACATTTTTGACAAGGGGTCTTTATAAAGATTTAAAATAATCTTAAGTCACATAGAAAAGTTTGTTAGTTCCTTTTTGAATTTTTTAATTGCACATGTGGTTCACGTGTATAATAAAAGGGCCATAGAAGTTAGGGACAAGGAGACAGAGACATTGCCTTCTCCTTTGCTAACAGTTACTGTGTGACCCGTCAATGGCAAATCATTGTAAAACAAGATGGCAGAAATAGAATTTTAAAGCTCTCTTTTAGCTCTTAATAATTATAGTTTTTGAAATATTTCAAATATAAAATAATAATATTATTAGTTGTAAGGTCAGGATAAAGCTTAGAGTTTTCTGACTTCTAGGCTACTGGAACATTTGAATTTATAGCTCTTGGTAATACTTCAGAAAGAAGGTACCATGCACAAGTTGCCTTCTCTAATGCAGACAACAAATCCTAAAGTCAAATAGAAAGTGGTAACTACCGTAGCTGAATGAATAGAGGCAAAATATGAGGAAAGGAAGTATCGTCATCATGCCTTTATGATTAGATCAATAGATGCATGTAGATGTTTATTTCTATATTTATAATTATTTTATCAATTTAATTTTAATGGTAGTATTAAAATACATAATTTTTCTTCTATATTATTTTTTCTTCTATAGTATTCAGTTAATGGCCATAGAATAGATATCAGTGTTTGTGTTAATATTTTTATCTTGAATCAAGTTGGGATTCGTTAGTACTGATCTAATCATCACAAGATCTTGAGTGAAGCCTTGAGAGGAGTTGTATACATGAGAGAAGGCCAAACAACTCCTCAATACAATGTGCAGATGAAAGTTTTGCAAGAAATCACATAGAGAAAAGTAATGAGGAAATCAAAGCAGCCTGTGACACACTGTAATGTGCCTAAAGGAAAGGAGACTGCATTGACAATCTTCCCTTGCAGGCTGTGATTTGGTTCTAGCAAAACCTTATTAGTTACTGATTAATGTTCTGCCCGTGAATTTTATTAGAATTTTGACTGTCTTTAATTTGTTTCTTCTTTATGCAGAAGAGGAGCTGACTCAAAGTAGAGGTGATGCAAAGTTGGGGGGTCATATCAATGATGGAAAGGCTGTGAAAGCTTATTTTCAAGGCAGACAGAGTTGCTTGATGACCATTTGAGGAAACACTGAACTTCGAATATTCCTTAAAGAAGAAAGAAGTAGGTGCTCTGAGAGACAGAAAAAGAATCTCTCAGTTGAAATCAGTTTGAAGATACTGGCAAGATTAAAATGTGCTTTCTACATTAATTACTGTACTTGAAATAGAATTTTAAATCAACTATTCACAACTTCTATATTAGCAAAAAATATATTTGCATTTTTAATTTAGATGATGTTGGTCAATATGTTGCTGAAAAGATATTTTTGTGGTGAGGTGGCCATGAGATTTCTTACTCAAAACCCCCTTCAAAAGAATCTTCTGCGGGAAGTATAGTTGGCTGACACCCTTCAGCAGCCACCCTCATTTAATGAATCAAAGTGGTCAACCAAAGCCAGGCTTACCTGCTGCTGGGTGAACCTAGAGACTGAGACTAGAACTACTGTAGCTGGGCCATACCCCCTTGATCTGGGACTCCTGCTATAGGCAAGTGTCTGGAGTTTAGCTAAGCTACTCCATGGTATTGCTGCCTTGGCATTCATTTTGTTTGGCCAAGAGGTCAGCAGGGACCTTACATGGACTCTAGCCCTCTCATGAAAGCACAGGCCCTAGACAGCAGTCCCCAGAGTCATAAGCAGATATAAGTCCTGGTAAGACTTCTGCAGTGGCCTTTATGATCAAGTCTTCCCTGCCTCTATGCATTTTCCTTTTATGTTTCCCTTAGATAAGACCCCTATGTCATATACCCAAACCTGGCTTTTTTGGTTTGAATTGACTAATCCCAAAAGCACTCTACCCATAGAGTCTTGCACCCCACGTCCTACTTTTCTCAGTCTACACTCTACTTTGAGCCATGCCAAGTACTTCTTCCAGTGCCTGTGAGTAATAAATTTCTTTTTTACATTTCCTCTTTGTGGTCTGTAGTTGAACCATGACTCACCATCCAGCACCCTTTGCTTCACGTAATAAGGATCAATTCCACACAAATAACGTCAGATTTGTTTAGTAGTTCCTCATCTGCCAGGTCCAAGCTTTCTCAGAACTATGCTGTGGTCTAAGGCTCTTCCTACCTCATTCTTCCTTTTGTCCATTTCTCTCCTCAAGAGGACCAGACTGGTTCTGTGTTCTGAAGACTTTCCCCACTACTCCTGCCTCTCCTTCTTTATCTTCCGCGTCTTCGCTCAACATTCCCTCAAACTATCACTTGCACTGCTCATCTTCTCTTGGGCAGAGAACATTATTGGACATAGTGAAAGAGCCACAATTTTTAAATTCTTGAGTCCTTTATATTTCTTACGAGTATTTATTGGAGTCACATATTCACTTGTCATCAGAAGCCGCATGATTTTTTCTATTTTTATGCCATTTGTACTTTGTGTTCTGTCAGATTACTCCTTAGATTTAACCCTCATACAAATGGAAAAATATAATCCATTTATTCACCAATCAACATATAGAAATATTGAAAGCTTATTTTTCTCTTTGCTTCCTATCTAATTTAATATGAATTAGAAGCATGATCCTAAATAATTGAAGATCACATATTCACTTTTGCAAAATTTTTAAGAAACTAGTTTAGAATTGTGGAGTTTGTGACACAGGATAAGATCCTCCACTCTGAATATCAATAAAAATCTTAATAATATTGATATTATTTGCTTAATATTATTTATTGAGTGGTTACTATGTACCAATTTCCATAATCTACATGAATTAATTTATTTTCCTATAATTATCAAGTAGCTATAGATTTATTCTATAGTTTTTTTAATGATAACTGAAGGAGGACTGCTTGCTAGGAATACTTCTGATTTCTTTTTTAGGTATTGGAAAAAAAAATATCTATATAATTGTGGAGTAATGTCATTCAGATATATCTGTGAGCACCAGAAATGCCACACAGTTGCCAAACAAAAGGTATTATGGATAAGATTATGGTGTTTTGAGGGGCACCTGGGTGGCTCAGTCGTTAAGCGTCTGCCTTTGGCTCAGGTCAGGATCCCAGACTCCTGGGATCGAGCCCCGCGTCGGGCTCCTTGCTCCGCGGGAAGCCTGCTTCTCCCTCTCCCACTCCCCCTGCTTGTGTTCCCTCTCTCTCTCTGTCGAATAAAAAAAAAAAAAAAAAAAAAAAAGATTATGGTGTTTGAAAGACATATTTTATTATTGGAGATAAAGCTTTTCTGTACTTATATCATGACCTGATATAGTCAATTACTGATTGTCCATAAGTTCATTTTTTTCATGATGAGTAAGACCTCTGACATTGACAAGTACCAGAAGAATTGATAAACATTTTAAGACAGCAGCAAAAAAGAAAAAAAAAAATCTATGAAAACCCCAAAATGGAAAGTTTAAATGAAAGTATCATAAAAGCATTGTTAATAAGTGATTTAAGTTTGAATTAAATTAAACAAAAGACAACAAACTTATTAGCATATGCTTTGAGTAATTTGGATAATTTAGAAACATTTCTTTAAATGTTTAATGTTATATACTCTACACAGTTATGAGTAAAAGAGTTTGGTGGAAGGGGACAGAGATCTTACCAAAAACGTACCATAAAATTTTTACGAAACATAGGAAATTATAAATCTTTAAGCTAGATGATTTGTAGTTTTTTCAAAAATTCCCAAAATTGCTAGAAAAGAAAATTGTCTCAATTTTCATTGTAACATTTTTGTCTGAATATCTCATTTGAAGACATCATTGATGACATTTATCTCTAGGAATTAAGGAGAGGGCATGAGGAATATTTCCATTTCTTACATTTTTTATAACAAACTTACATTACCTTTGTATTTAGAAAAAAAGTGGAAATTGTAAAACCAGGCTAAAAAATTTCTGAGTTCTCAGTATACTTATTTTTTTTAAAGATTTTATTTATTTATTTGAGATAGAGTGAGAGAGAGAGAGAGAGTCAGGGGGAGGGGCAGAGAAAGAGGGAGGAACAGACACCCTGCTGAGCATGGAACCTGATGTGGGGCTTGATTCCAGGACCCCAGAATCATGAGTTGAGCCAAAGGCAGACACTCAACCAACTGAGCTACCCAGGCACCCCATAGTATACTTATTTTTATGCCATTGGTTTTCTGAAATAAGTTCAGTAGTAATATGTTAAATTACATATGTAACATTTATATATAATATATAAAATGTATAAATAAATATATTAAAATAGTAAATGAAACTCAGAATTAATATATTCAATTTTTTATATCTTCATAATTTTACAGATTAGGAGAATGGCTCAGAAAATCAATTTAATTTTTCAAGTTCATAGAAGTACTTGGTGATACAGCCAGGAGAGACAGCCAATCAGACTCAATCAGTCCATTATTCAGACAAAAATGTTTTAATGAATGTACTCTACATCCTATGTGGATGCTGAGGATACAAGAGTAAGCAAGACATGCTGTCTTTGTCTTTTCAGGCAAATCATTAGGAGTCTTCAGTAGTATGAATAACAGGTACCAAGTGATTTGGAAATATGTAAGAGGGATTTCTGATCTAGTTGGAGAGCTCAGGGAAGGCTTTCCTACAGAAGGGACACTTGGGTTAAAGCATGGATGGTTTATTTTTATAGACACTTTTTTTTTTTTTAATTTGACTATCTTGTCCTATGCCAGGTAGTAGCTTGTCCTACCATGTTCATTGCATGTTTCAAGCCATTATTCTCAGGCCTTAGTTGTCAGGTACTCAAAATTCCCTTCCCATCTGGTATTTATTATTGCATTATGCAGGTGTCATGTTTACTGATACCATTGGCAAAAATGAAACTACAGTACTTTTAACCAAAACAACACTCTTCTGAGTGCCCCTGGTTTTTCACCTGATTCATTATCAGGATCCACTATGGCTAGTTTTAGCAGAAAAAAAATAAATTTTTTAAAGGATATGAATAGAAGGTCTAGAGATCCAGACACAGAAGATACTCAGTCAAGAACAATGTCAATTGTCAAGAACAATGTCAACAACAGAGCCTGACAGGGGATTCGATCCCACAACCCTGAGATCATGACCTGTGCCAAAACCAAGAGTGTGACACTTAACCGACTGAGCCACCCAGGTGCCCCAACATAAAATTATTTTATAGCTTTGTAAGTCATAAGTCCAAAGCCAGTCTGACTAGGCTAAAATGAAAATGTCCATAGGGCTGCCTTTCTTTCTGGAGGTTCCAGGGGAAAATTCATTTCTTTACCATTTCAAACTTTTGAAACTCCCCAGGTTCCTTGGCTCATAGCCTCCTTCCTCCATCTTCAAAGCCGGCAACACTGCATCTTATTGTCCTATAGCCACATTTTCCTCTGACCACAGCTGGGAAATATTCTCCCCTTTAAAGGACTTAAATTGATTATATTGAGCCAGATAATCCAGGATAATCTCCCTGTCTCAAGGTCTTTAATTTAATTGAATTAGCAATATCTCTTTTGCCATGTAAGGTAACATTCGTAGGTTCCTCGGGTTTGGAACTAGGTTGTGAATATCTTGGGAGAAGAGGGGCATTAGTATGTCAATCTCAGGTTACATATTCTGCTTAATCTTTTATGTTCAGCTACTTGGTGAAGATAAAAATGTAATTTGAAGACAGTAGAAAAAATAGATTAAATGTTAGTTTGCTCAAAAGTATTTAAAAATCTTCCCTTAAAAAATGTCATTACTCAAAATGTATAAAACTTGTCATAGACCCAAACAATAAACCTTCAATAGGCTCCTTAGGACATGGCTCATAAATGGCTTCCCTATCATATCTGAAGTGATAGTGTGATGATTCAAAATGTACCAATGACTCTTATGTCCTGGTAGCAAAAATAAAATGAATAATAAGCACTCGTGTTACATAGTTTTGCATATAAGTCACAAATGTATAAGCATTTTAAATATAAGATAATTCAAAATCACATTTCTAATGTTCTGATCTAGAACTGGTAATATTGGGCTGGCTCTACTTTGAATATTGTCAAGATTGACAACCTTTAGTATTAAGATATTCTACCTTCAGTTTGTTATCAAATTATCATAAAGTCATGCAGAATATGTACACCAGACATAAATGCAAGGGAACAACTGAGGTTTTCTGATTCCCCCTTTGTTCTTCATGAAGCAAAGACTAAATTTAAAGTGGTCAGTGTAGTCTGTGTGGAGTAAAGAACTCTCCAGATCAGAAAGGAAAGAATTAGAAGAGTCTTTGTCCCTTGTACCATTAGTTTGGGAAAGTTACAACAGCAGGCCTCAAGGGTGTTCCTACTATCTTGTAAGGTAACTTCTTAGATCATTGCTAGATTCTTCCATGTTTTATTTCTCACTGTGCCATTGGGCCTACCAAGGGCCTACCATTACCTACTTATAGTTTTAACATACATTAACAAATATTTTGATCGTTAAAATAGCCTTCTGTCACCTAGAGGGCACAATTTGCTTTTTAAACCATTTTAATATATTCTAACAAAACCTTTCTTGTTGGGAATAGTAAATCTGACTTCAAAAGATACCCCTTTTTAAAAATGAACAACTTCTGATTTTTGAGGACTGAACAAAATTAATGATGTAGCGTATATTCATCCGTGGTGGTGTACTGGTTCTCTAGAAAATGGAAAACACTAAAAAGTCTCCTGCTCTGCACTCATCAACATGTGGCTCAGATCATAAGATCAGTTTTGACTTAGGTGGTCGGGCTGCTTTGGAAAACCAGTGCTCTTGTGACTGACCCAAAATCTATGAAGTAAATTCATATTGTTAGACACAAATACAATTTTTTTTGGTCAAGAAATAATAGATGAAAATAAAGGAATTAAACATTTATCTGAGGAATTTAGAAAGGGAACAACAAAATAAACCTAAACAAAGTAGAAGAAAATATTTTTAAAGTAAAAAGCAAATCTAGGACAATATTATAGAATTGGCAAATGCATTGTTGATTTGATTTTTAGCAAAAGACAGAACATTGTGAAAGACAAAACAACTAATGTAATCAAGAAACATATATGGGGAGGGGGGTGGGAGGATGGGTTAGCCTGGTGGTGGGTATTGAGGAGGGCACGTTCTGCATGGAGCACTGGGTGTTGTGCACAAACAATGAATCATGGAACACTTTATCTAAAACTAATGATGTAATGTATGGGGATTAACATAAGAATAAAAAAAAGAGTTAAAAAAAAAAGAAACATATAAAAAGTAAAGGAACATATTAAAATATGAAGATTTTTTTTATTTATTTGACAGAGAGAGATACAGCAAGAGAGGGAACACAAGCAGCGGGAGTGGGAGAGGAAGAAGCAGGCTTCCCGCGGAGCAGAGAGCCCGATGTGGGGCTCAATCCCAGGACCCTGGGATCATGACCTGAGCCGAAGGCAGATGCTTAACGACTGAGCCACCCAGGCGCCCCAAAATATGAAGAATTTTTTAAAAGAATTCTTTAAAAGTAATTTAGTTGAATATAACTGATAATGTTTCATTATATTGTGTTCATTTTATTTAATAAAAATAAAATCATTTTATTTTTGTTTAAAACTTTTCATTTTTTATGCCTTAAATTTACATTGGCATAACATAATAAAAAAAAAGAAATCTCCCCCCAAAAATAAATAAAAGTAAGCATAAAAAAAATTTACATTGGCAAAGTAAAGCCAATGTTTTTATAAGATGCACTGCACCATAAAACGTAAGGAGACCATCCAAATTGATGTTAAAGTACATGTGATTAAATTTCATATATCTTCATGGGGTGCCTGGGTGGCTCAGTCGTTGGGCGTCTGCCTTCGGCTCGGGTCATGATCTCGGGGTCCTGGGATCGAGCCCCGCATCGGGCTCCCTGCTCCGCGGGAAGCCTGCTTCTCCCTCTCCCACTCCCCCTGCTTATGTCCTCTCTCTTGCTCTCTCTCTCTCTGTCAAATAAATAAATAAAATATTTTTTAAAAAGTAAATAGAATATATTTTAATATAATTATTTACTTTAAACTATAGCCAATGTTTCTTTTAAACTTTAGGAACATGTTTACTAGAATTAAGTATTAGGGAAGCATGCCCTTTACCACAACCATAATTAAATATTTTCCTTTTTTTTTGTAATTAAATATTTTTCTTAAAATTTTAGACATTGCATATACATAAGAAAAATAAAAAATCTGTTAAACAATTAAATTTCTAAATATAATTTGTCTTATTTCAGTATAGTAACTATTTTGTTACTTCCAAGATAATCTAATTAAATTTAAAAGGAATGTAAGAGTCCTCAGTAAGGTGACTAGTTATAGGATTAATATTCAGGGTACCCGGGTGGTTCAGTTGGTTGAGCGTCTGACTCTTGATTTTGGCTCAGGTCATGATTTTAGGATGATGAGATCGAGCCCTGGTTCAGACTCGTGCTCAGCATGGAATCTGCTAGTCTCTCTCCCTCCCCCTCTGCCTCTCCTCTCTATCTAAAATAAATAAATAAAATCTTAAAAAAATAAAAAAATAAAAATTTAAAAGATTAATATCCAAAGTGAAATAGCTTTCCAACATGCTATTAATAGCCTATAGAAAATTAAAATGAAGAAAATCACATTCACTTTAGCAATCAAAAATACAAACTTTAGCAAATAACCCTAAAAAATGTGTAGATGTGTATGATAAAAATTTAAAATATTAAATAATATGTATGAAGAAAAGTGTGTTTTCTCTTAGAAGTTAAAATTCTAAATCTTTATAAATAAGTGGGGTATACATGAAATATGCTATAAAGCATGCTTATTCATAAAAACACATATACACAGGTCCTTTGACAAACTTATTCTCAGGTTCATATGGAATGTAGAAAAGACAAAGATAATCACAAAGATTTTGACGAAAATAATTGCTGAAAAGGGAAATTCACTTTCAGGTATTAAGATGCATCATATAACTAAAATAATTAAAGAAATATACTACTGTACACTAAAATAATGACAAAATCGTCAACTAGAACAATAATGCAATAATGCAAAATGGAAAGCTCAGAAACATACTTACAAAGATTTAAATATTTTATAAATAAAATTGTTGTAGTTTAAATCAATAATGTCATGTTTACTAAATGCTTAGAAATAGGAACCGAAGAATTGAAAGAAAAAAATCAATGGTTAAAAGTTAAATGAGAAACAAAGAAACAAAATACCCTAAAAAAATATAGGTGAACACTTACATAATTTTATAACATGATTGATATTTTTTTTAAAAAGCAGAGGTAGCATACAAGCATCCAATAAATGATTTATACATAAAGAGCTCTTAGGAACAAAATTTGAACATCCCACCGAAAATTGAGCAAATGAGATAAACCAGCAAGTCACAAAATTTGAATCACTTATGAGTAATTAAACTATAAAAAATTCAAACTTCTGTATTAATAAATTCTTAATTCAAGTGTGATACAGTTTTCATCCATGAAAGGTGTTTTTGAGTAAAAAATAGAACTATCTTATGATCCAGTGATCACACTGGAATTTACCCAAAGAATACAAAAACCCTAATTCAAAGGGATATATGCACCCCTATGTTTATATAGCAGCATTATTTACAATAGCCAAGATATGGAAGCAGCTCAAGTGTCCACTGATAGATAAATAAAGATATATATACACAATGGAATATTATTCAGCCACAAAAAGAATGAAATCTTGTCATTTGCAATGACATGGATGGAGCTAGAGAGTATAGTGCTGAGCAAAATAAGCCAGAGAAAGACAAGTATCATATGATTTCACTCATATGTGGAATTTAAGAAACCAAACAAACCAGCAAAGGGAAAACAAGAGAAAGACAAACCAAGAAACAGATTCTTAATTATAAGAACAATCTGATGGTTACCAGATGGGAGGGAGGTAGGGGTAGATGGACAAAATAAGTGATGGGGATGAAGGAGTACACTTGTGATGAGCACTAGGTAAGGTATGGAAGTGTTGACTCACTATATTGTACCCCTGAAACTAATATTACACTGTATGGTAACTAACTGGAATTAAAATAAATACTAAAAACATCTGATTTTGAGTTAAACATGTAAGAGTTAAACCATATATTATAGTTAGGCTTAAATATTAGTTATTTACTTTATTACTTTGATGATTTTCAGTAGATTATTTTAATTCTCCATGCTTTTGTTTCTTCATCTGAAAAATTATGTGTTGTACCCTTACTTTATACATTTATTGTGAGGATTAAGTGAGTTTATTTCTGTAAAACACTTGGCCCAATTCATGGCACACAGAAAACACTAAATGTAATAGATTTAGCCTAAATGCCCAAACACAGGACATGTTATATAAACTAATTCACTTTTGTAATAGAATATTAGCTAAATGTTTAAATATCATATTGGCATGAATAAAATGTTTATTATTTGTTGACAAGTGAAAAAATATTCAAACACTAAATACGAACTTTTGTTTGGAGCTAGGACTGTAGCTAGTATTGGACTAGGTCTCCCACTGAAAACTACGTGAGGAAAAGTATATGAAATATCTGTTTTCAGACACTGGACAACAGAAGAGCAACACCATGATGCCCAAATAAAGAGAAACTTCTAATTTGATCTTACGATTCCCCAGGCCCATCCAGGGAACAATTTCCTGAACGTGGCACAAAAAACTGGGGTCCGAGGAGAGCCCTACAAATTTAAGATTAGCTGAAGCCTTGGACAGGCCTCTTGATGGTAGAGATCTGTGCAGAGAGTTATCAGGAAGTTGTGTGAGGCTTTTCTTTGTTGAATCGGTGGCCAAGAGCAGGGCAAAACTACATGAGGCTGAACAGAAAGCGGCCTTTATGGACTTGAGCACAGAACAGCGCAGAGGTGGGATCCATTAAATAGTGCTGGGTGATGGTAGGTCAGCGCTTGCATAGCAGAGACCTTGTTAGCATATTCCACACTAAAAATCAGAATATCCAGCTGAGAAACCACAGAGGCTATGAAATAACAGTAAGGACCATGGCCTAAAGCAAGGCTATTCTACTCCTTCTCTAACAAAGTCCAAAATCAAATCCCGGCAAGATCTCCGGGGCTCTGAGCCCTTTCCCCATCCCTTGCCCTGGGCCTCTCTTCCACCTGGCTGTCTTGAGTTAACATCCTTTCATCATTAACTGGTCATCTACTAAATAAAATGTTTCTCTGAGTTCAGTCAGCGGCTTTGACAAATTAATCGAACACAAGAAACGGGTCGTTGGAGTCTCTGATCTTTAACTAGTTAGTCAGAAGCACAGGTGATAATCTGGACCTGTGACTGGCATCTGAAGATCATGTGGGAGCAGTCTTGTAGAGTGGAGCCCTTATTTTGTGGAGCTTGACACTATCTCAAGGCAGAGCGTGTCAGAATAGACTTAAATGGTAGACATCCGGCTGTGTCACAGAGCCTTGCGTAGTGGTCTGCGGAACCCTCCTCCCCCCATTGTAACTGGTGCAGAATTCTTAAACTGCTTTACTTAAAATGGGTGCATTTCATTTTGTGTAAATGCCACCTTAAATTTTTTTTATAGCCTGCATATCACAATTCCTGTTTTTGTAAGTTTAAAATAAACTGAGAATTCATTCATTAAAAAATTAACAGATTAGGGGCGCCTGGGTGGCTCAGTCCTTAAGCGTCTGCCTTCGGCTCAGGTCATGATCCCAGGGTCCTGGGATGGAGCCCCGCATCGGGCTCCCTGCTCGGCGGGAAGCCTGCTTCTCCCTCTCCCACTCCCCCTGCTTGTGTTCCCTCTCTCGCTGTGTCTATCTCTGTAAAATAAATAAATAAAATCTTAAAATTTTTTTTAACAGATTATAATTTATAGTGGTATTTTGGATAATTTTTTTTTTATTTTGCCACCTTTTTAGGGGATTTTTAAAGATTTTCTCCATTAAATCTATATATGAGTTATTATCAATAACAACTTATTGATACATTGACAGGACATAATAATATATTTTAAAATAATATATTTCAAAAATTTAGCCAAGTATAGAGTGAAGGCAAATTTCAATTCCTTGATATACTTTGCATTGCAGTATGAAGGAAGATATGCTTGGAAAATCGTTTGAAATTTCTGAAGACACTAATTCAGGTTTTGCTTGGAGCTTATTGAAGTAATTTATTAAGTTTGAAAAGGATGTTTACTACAAAATTAGACAGGTAAGAGAATGTAAAAGTAAATTCACAGAAATAAATAGCAGTTCTCAATGACCAATTAACTTCTGAATATTAAAGTTGGAGAACAATTTAAAATAATTTGGGATTTGCAAATATGGATTACCAGATGATTATCATAATAATGTCATTATTGACATTAGGAAAAGTCATCTGAATTTAAGGCTGGGTGGATGGCTTGTGCCTATTGGCTATCAGACTGAAAATTATATTAACATATGTAATTATATCAGTGTATATGACTGTATTAGCATATATTAATAGATATTTATTCAAATAATGTATGCTGAAATTGAGTAGAAAAGAGCTCTCCTATCATAGACTTTAAAATTGAGACTAATGGATGTACTGATTTGCTTATGATCATTAAGCAGTGAGTTTAGATTAATAGAGTTAATCTTTTTTTTCATAATTACTTTCTATAATGTAAGATTCATGAGGGCAGGGACTTTGTCTTATTTATCCAGTACCAGAAGAATACAAGAAACTTAGGCATGCTCTAAATATATATTAAATGAATGAGTACATCAACTAGAGTGAACTCTCTCACCAAAATGCCACACATATTAAACAGTATAATTATATTTAAACAATAATAAATGATACAGAATATACTGGAAAATATCAGTTGTTGAGTTAAGGCAGAATGATTGCCCTCAAGAAATACGAGCATATAGGGAATTTCATTTTACCCTAGTATCATACTGTCTTGCTCTGACCCCTCTCACTATTCCTGCAATCTCCACTTCTCCCCTTTAACCTAATCCCCAGAAGAACAAGGAAGAATAGACCTAGTAAGGATTTAAGCCTAGATAGCAATCACTTTCCCAGTTAGATGCAGAGTTGGCTTTTCTTTTTCATTTTTATGGATGATTCACTTTTACTCCCTATTTTATGAGAAATTCTGTCTTTATGTGTCAGACTAATCTTTTAGTGTACATAGAAATAAATCTCTAAAAATTTAAATGACTCTTCATAGAATGTGGGAAGGTTTTTTAATCTTCAGTTACTCTATTACATCTCTCAATGTCAGTTTTCCAAGAGGCATTCGTTCAATTTTCAACACGGACACAGCGCATCACCACAGTGTCGAAGAGTGTCTTTGTCACAGCGGTACCCCAGTGGAGCTATTAATTTCTTTTGAAATCATGTTCCTTTTGTGACATAAGCAGAACATAAATAAATGTGTTGGAAGAAATTATTTTCGTGATTTTTAATATGTCACCTATTTTCATGATAAAGGCCATGATCAAACATGCTCTCATTTGGCAAACCAGCTAGATAGATGATCTGTAATTCTTTTGGATGCAAAAATCTAAGCAGTATTTAAAAATCGTGAACACCCACTTCAGGATTGATACTGCATAAGGTTACTCTAATTTTCATGTGAAGTCCAAGTGTTGTAACAATTATGGCTCATTATGCTGTCAAAGAGAGACCTGTATTCAGTAACTCTTTCCAACTCAAGACAGACTCTGCTGTTGCCAACAGACTTTTCAATAACCTGGGACAATCCAGCCTGCAGAGGTTAGAACTGAGCCACTACACTGTCATCATTTTGTCTCGGTTCCTAAATCATCCAACTTTTTTGCAAAGATCACAGATAAATTCCTTGTTCTTGTTCATTCTTGAAGAGTTCTTCTCAGTTCTCAGTATAGTAAACATGATTTTCTAGTGATTATATTCTTCATATTACTTATGGCTTTCATCTAGCACAGTAAATGAAGGGAAGGGAGAAGGCAATCCAAATGGAATACACTGCTTTTAACTTAACTGCGATGGAGGAAGCAAGAGGTCTTTCATTTAAAATATTTCATTCATCTCCTGGCTGTGTACCTGTCCTCTTCTGGCCATCTCATATTTCTGCAGGGTTACTCTGGGAACTGCTCATCTCCTAGACTGTGATCGAGCAGGTAGAGATAAATATTGGCATGACAGAGCACCTGGGTGGCTCAGGTCATGATCCCGGAGTCCTGGGATCGAGTCCCACATCGGGCTCCCACCTCGGCGGAGAGCCTGCTTCTCCCTCTGACCCTATCCCCTCTCATGCTGTTTCTCTCTCTCTCTTTCTCAAGTAAATAAATAAATAAAATCTTTAAAAAAAAATATTGGCATGACAATCACCAAATCATATGCTTCTGATAAAAGCATAACATATATCCTGTTTTGGAAATACTAATAAGATGACTGAATGATTATTATTTCTGATCGGTCATGCAAGAATTTAAATATAAGATTGTAAATTCAACTTCTAGGTAAAACTGCTTTGTTTAAACTGCATTCCTTTTCTCCAATTTAAAAATGAAATACCATAAAAGTTTAAGAGCAATGGTCCATTTTGTGCATGTAGGAAAGTTAAAAAGAAAAGAGTCAAAAAAGTGTTTAGATTATTGGGACTCAAATGGAATATATTTGTTCCCAATCCTGAGAAGGGCACTCAGAGAAGAAAGAAAAAAGATGAGTGTTTCCCTTCATTTGTCCCTGGTCTCTGATAGAAATATTTTATGTTTTGGGATCTAAAGAGATCTCTTGAGTTAAGTTAATTGAGATGTGAGCAAAGTGTATAAAAAGATAACTACAGCCCTTCAAATGAAAAAAGCCACAAAATCATCATCCTTATCATTAGAACTATAATTGCACTGTATTTATAACAATAATTATGACAGTGGCGATGTTAATGAAGGAGGAGAAAGGGGAGATGGAGAAGAAGCAGCTGCACTGTGAACATTATTTTATAACTTGATAATGTCATTTTTTTAATGAGTTCTTCAGTGCAAATGTAGAAAGAACAAAATTTTCATTGAAATTTGTTTTGTTTGAATAGTCACAGAAACTACTGTGTGAACAGATGTATATGCATGCACATATATTTGGGTATCAATGTATATATGCATATAGGTGCATTACATACATATATATACGGTATATGCCTATACATATGGAATCCATTTAGGCTTAGGCTTTAAAATAGCACTGTTTTTGTTTAAAAAGGCTAAGATGTATTTGGGAATAAAAGTGACATGACCATTGAATACTACCTCATGCACAAATCAAAGAAACACCAAAACGCAGTCAAAAACTTTTGATGACTATAATTGATACTTTGGTCATGTAAAATTTTCTTGCTTCAAGAATTCACATTGTTGATTATTTATGAAAATGAGGACGAATATTGGGGTAATTAAAGTTAATTTACTGGCTCAAAAATTTTAATGCGTTTGATGACATGTAAGGCCCTACCTTGCACAATAACCCAATCAGAAATTTTTCTAGACAGAAAGCACTTTGCACATTTGTAAGTGACTGAGATACCTACATCAATAAAACGACATCCTTGGTAATACATAACTGAAAAATTTTGCATGTTTTCGTTTTCTGTATTCTTATGCATTTTTTATGACTGTAATCTTCTGAATATAGACATGCCATGTTCTTACTTACTTCTCAAAAATGCTATGAGAATTTAGTACTTTGTGTAAAATGAGTCTCAAAAAAAAATGTCAAGCCCCATAACTGTGATCTAAAGTTTCAATGCTAAAGATTCACACTCTTCTTCTTTTTTTTTTTTTTTTAAAGATTTTATTTATTTATTTGAGAGAGAGAGAATGAGAGAGAGCACATGAGAGGGGGGAGGGTCAGAGGGAGAAGCAGACTCCCTGCCGAGCAGGGAGCCCGATGCGGGACTCGATCCAGGGACTCCAGGATCATGACCTGAGCCGAAGGCAGTCGCTTAACCAACTGAGCCACCCAGGCGCCCAGATTCACACTCTTGACATTAGATTTTGACCCATATGAAAAGCTGCTGTGCTTAGGAGAGATGATATATTTAACTTTATCAGTCATTCGCACTCAGTATGAATCAGTTCCCCATGCTCTGTCCTGAAGATCTATAAATAGAGGTAGGAGAACAGAAGTGCTGCATAGTGTTGAGTGCCTGAGAATGGAGAGAAGGCACCAGAGGGGAGGGGAGAGGGAACGGAAAACAAACTTTGTTTATTTCACTGTTATTTAGTCTGTGCTGCAAAGCAAGAAAGGACACTGATTTACTCTTTAAACTAGACAAACCAGCATTATGTACTGAGGCACGTGGACATTATTGACAACGTCTGGTTGACACATTAGTGACTTTCTCTGACATTTGTCTCTGTTAAGCTTGAGAAAGGTATCATTATCTTCAATGTTCTCCCCACCCTCAGTCCCTACCCCATTCTACAAAGCCTGGTGAACTAAAAGAATCTTTACTGGATCTTTTCTTGACTCTGGATTCCTTAAGAATAGTGCCGTTTGAGTGAAGGTCCAATTCTTGTAAATGCCGTTCGGTTTATGATGTGTTTTATTTATTTATTCATTTGCCAGATAATAGGGGAAGAACTGATGGAGCTGATGTCAAATCAACATATACATAAGATCTGTGATTTTAGAGCTGGAGACAGCTCCACAGACATAGGTTGAGTGTCATTGACTACGGAACTGTCATCCCCATCATGCTTAGGCATATTAAATGGCATGACACTTTAGAAGGGCATGTCAGTTCAGTGAAGAATGATAAAGAGTAAACTACATGCATGCTAATCCAGAAAGCATTAGCAAACTGCTTTCGAGCCTATGATTCTAATTTGAGAAATGACAATGTCCAGTTTGTTGTCATAACAAGGAGAAAAGGAGCATTGTTTATAAAATTGCAAACCCTAGATGGAGATTTCTGACTTTTTGCTCTTTGTTGTATTATTAGGTGGGAATCAAAACAAGTGGAATTTAAGAATACAAGCATGCAAATCTTATCCAGAGCTGAAATAAAAATGGGTGTTCAGAATATATCTGAGGAGACATATTCAGTCTAGAATTCAAGATATCAAGAAAAATGGAAAGATTCCAAAATCAAGCTCTATAATAATGAGCAATAAACAGTAGAAGTCAGCACTAACAAAACAAATTCAGGGGAAAAACATATAAGGAGATTCTTATTCTCCTTGTCCTTTAGAAATAAAGACCATTTCTTTCTCTCAGGAAATAAATTAAAAAATATAAAAGCCATATTTAATACCCACATCTTTTAAATTGTGACTTTTGAAAAAGAGGACACAGTTGTTCCTGAGAACTTCTTAGCCTGGTTATAGCACAGATTTATAGCATTGCCTTATTTATACACATAAGTATTCAAAATAGATTCAGAGGCAAAAATCTAATACCATGCAGAGATGGAGTTTGAACCCAGATTCAGTAATGCAAGACCAGCTGGAAGATACTTGTGCTTTTCACATACTGGGGCAATTTGCTCACTAGGATAAGATAAATGTAAAGAATTAGGGAAGTCTACCAAATATATTTTTGCACTTGAAATTATACATTTTATTATTAATTCTCCAGAAGTTATTATAGTTGACTATATATTGTACATAATGATTTTGAAAGTCTTTTCCCAGCAAGTTCATCATTTACCCTTAATGATTTTGATTTACCTCATTTTATAAGGAAATAGTCAATTAAAAATTGTTGTTATTTTTAATTATATTTTTTATTTACATATTTTGATTCTTGGATTTTAAGCCAGGTCTTGGGCAACAAATCAAGTGACTTTGATCAAAGTCTTTGGAAAATGTAATGTTCTAAGGACACGTTTAATTGGATCACAGTTTGAAGTGGTAGCAAAGTGAGTTTGCCCTTTGTCATAAGGTACCTAGGAATTCTGATCTATATTCCTGATTGCTATTGATTTTTCTAGATTTCATTATAAAATCAATAACTGTTGTACAGGGTAAAATAGTTTACAAGGGTTGCAACATACTGTGGACTTCTGAAAACATACTGAGCTCGGTGAAGCCACCCAGGCAGCCAATTAGGAGAAAACATCTATTAGGTAAAAACAGGGCAGTCCCATTGACTGCTATTGATTTTCTTAGCCCTGTGAAAAGACAATCAATTAGATAAAGAAGGCTAATGTTACAGCTGCAATTTAATAACCCCTAAAAAAAGAAGGAGGGCTATTGATTCCTGACATGGAATGTTGAGGCTTATTGAAATATACTGAACTTCACCTGTCTTTTAATCAGGCCTGCAGAGATGAGAGGAAGCCTGCCTTTCTAGACTTGTGGTATAGAATCCCAATTATTAAAGAGCCTTGGTGATGCCAGACCTAAGAGATGCAAATGAAACAGAACTTTAGAAGAAACAGAAGCCCAAATTGAATACTAAATCATGGAAGCTATTGACAAAACTCTCTTGGTGAAGGTTGTTTCTTTTTCCATACAGAGCTCACCAGAGTACCACCTGTCATTTTCAAAAGCAAAGTCAGTTTTGCCAACCAGCCGTGAATGACAAATAAAGCTTTATATGAAACACAAGGGCATATTATGTGCTATTGTGAGTTCTGCTAAGTGCTAATTTATCTGGCTTGTTCTCTTCAGCAAACATAGGCACAGACACATGAAATAATCCATCTAATTATGTAGCTATTTAGGAGAAAAACAAAGCAAGGTGTTTTGTGTGTTGCCAAAGGTACATGATACAAGAAAGTTTTCACAAAACCTAACATAGCTAATGAAAATAAATGAAATGCTGTAAGCTGTAATAATTTTAGAACAAATAAACTTTTCCTAGTTTTGGGTATGGGAGTCCCAGCTGCTTTTCATAAATAGATGAGTACTTTCATTCATTTTTTTTATAGTCCTTAATTGAAAATGGCTAATAGGCCTTGTCCCTTTCAAGTATAAAATCTGGCCTAAAATACCTCATATAGATATTTTCTTTATGCTTTTCTTTTCTATTGCATGTATTTGATCCTTTCTCCCTCATTATATATATGCCTTTTTACCAGCAGACAGCTGCTATTCACAATAATTGCTAGGGCAGTCAATTATACTTTAAATAGACCTACTTGAGGACAAATGGTGGTCTAAATTGTACTAAAGGCATACCATACACAAAGGCTATGCCATTTCTAGTATCTGAAATATTCTAAATATTCCTGAGCAGCGATATAGTTTATATATCTTACTCCAGCATGTCAAAAGCTTTCTCTAAAATATTTCCAGAATATGAGTGTCCTATTCTGCGAGCCATTACTTAATTACTTAAATTTCTATTTAGAAACAGAAGAATATATTCTGCTAATTCCCCATGTGTATTTAGATAGCATAAATCAGCATTGTAAGGAATCTATTTTGTTGATGGTGTTTTTTTGTTGTTGTTTAAAGCCATATGAATTCAATATGCATGCATTCTTCTAATCATTAACACAGATGCTTAAAATGTGTTCCTTAAAGGGCACATCATTCCTTAGGAATTACACATTTGTAAAATAACTTTATTGATTTGGACAAAGAATTAGATTTTAGAATTTAAGATCACAATCAAAAGTGAGTAAATATGTGCTTTATTACAATCATGCTTTACACATAATAATGTTAATATTATAAACACTATTAGAGACAGTGTCACAAGTAAGGACATATTTCTGTTTGTAACATTGTAACACTGGTATAACAGTCAACACATTATTGATCAGCAGAAGGACTATAATCCATACAAATTTGAAATGCAATGTTTCTAGATAAATCACAGTAATAATACTTTGAGAATCAAAATTTCAGGATATAAAAATATTTATCTCATTTAAATATGAAAAATATAATTTATCCAGATCTTAGAACATCATACCAAAATGTCTATTTGCTTTCACTTCTTTTTCAGTTGCCAAGTATTGTATGTAGGTCATTTATTCTCAAAGGCATGTTTTGCTGTTAAGTGTATAAGAATACAACTTTATTCTTATCTATTCTCATAGGTATCTGGGATAAAATGTCATGTTTCTTAAGTATCTTGGATGTATGTGTTCTGAACTGTGTTTTGACCCTGAAGGTTTAAGATCGCTCTTTCACTGTTGGATTAGCACAAGTGAAAGATCATTCTATCTATCATCTATCTATCTATCTATCTATCTATCTACCTATCTGTATGTACAGGATAAATAAAACCTAGGTTATAAAGGATAAGAATCTATTAAAAGGAGAGGATCGAAAGTGCATGATTTAAACATCCGGGAATGAGATTTGTGACACACCTCTATTACAGATATCGAAGTAACATTTAGCTGTCCAACATGCAATAGAAGAGTCCTTCACTCAGATATCTTCCCTCATTTTTCTAAGTCTGCAAAAATAAAAACTTCACTTTAAAGCTAGCTTAGCAACAAGGTCAAGTTGTATCTTCAAATACTTAAAAAATGGTTTATGAATGAGTGAGAGGAAATGAATTAGCTAAAAAGATTTCTGGTGGGGATTGTATGGATTTATCAAACTCTGGCTTCCCTACTTCATAACCGGGCAATTCTAGGGAAATTACTTAGCCACCCTGCCCACCCATTCTCCCATGCCCCAGTTTCTTAACTGTGAAATGGGGGAAATGGTTAATTTCTTTCTTAAGATTGTTGTGCAGATTCAATAAATAATAAGCAAAGAATTTAAAGGAATGTGATCGAAAAAATGTGCTATTGTCACTGCTTTTATTATTATTATTATATTTATATTATTTTATTAGTAGTATACTAAAACATTTCCCCTAAGGACATTTTGAAAATTATTTTTTAAAATCTCATTTTAAAATCCCACTTTGAAGTTTTCATATCATTTGAATTAGACTGTGACTTTTCATTAAATTATAGTTCTCTACAAGTACAATCTGTGAAAAAGGGTTTATAAACTGATTAGAAGTAACGGTATAGCCACTTAAAATTGGAAGAACTTTAACTTTTGGAATCACTTTGTTTTTATTCCCTTATCCAAGTGGCATAAAATAATATATATTTTAAAGCAGAAAAAAAAAAGGATAAATTTATGCAAATGCCCTTCCCCCACCCCATGTGTGTGTAGGTCTGTGTGTGTTTTAGATGTGCAAAGAATGACTGCAATTTGATTGCTCTAAATTGACATACTTTTTGAAATGAAACAGAATTTATAGGTTAATGTAAATTTCACCTAGTGAAAAACTTCTTGAACTGGAGCTGATGAGATTGTTCTAATTCTGGTTTGATTATAGAATAATTTGGGCAAATGGAGGCAAATCTCTCAACTTTTATCTACCTCATGGTATGCAAATCACATGACTAATGTAAAAATATGTTTCCATTACAAAAATGATAAGACACAGAGTTCCAGATCAATAGATAAGGACGCTTAGAATGGTTACCATAAGAAATTTAAATATGCATGCTCTCTTTAGGAATGGTACTTTCCTCAGCACCTGCTATTTTGACTTAAAGAGGTATTAGCTCAATCAGGGGTTCTCAACAAGGGATGATTTTTGACCACAGGAGACATTTAGCAGCAGCTGGAGACATTTTGGTCATCAAAATTAAGGGACAGGGGGCTCCTGGAATCTAGCAGTAGAGGCTAAAAGGCTGCTACATATCTAACAGTTTCACATGTCCACAGCAAAGAAATATCCAGGCCAAAATATCATTAATGCTTCTGTTGAGAAACCTTGGCTTAGATGTGTGACCTTTGCTTTCATTTCTTAGTCATCACTGGACGTGTACATGTGCTGGACACCAGAGATACATTCCAAGTAATTATAGACATTAATTCCTTTATAAGTAAGACAATGGAAAGTTAAATATTGCCTTGGGAATACCATAATTCCTTTTGCGGTTGGGATATTTCCTCAGGCTCTCCATGGGCCTTGTATGAGAGTCCGGAAGTACAGGTTCCAGGAAATCATTGCGTTAATTTTTTTCCTTATCACATTAACTGAAGGGCATGAGAAAAGTCAGTGGGCAAGGGAATTTATCAACACATTGTCTATAATTAGTAAGAGTTTTATTGTAGAAACAGAATTTCCATTAAAATATCTTTACCTTGGTCTTTATAGAATTTCCATCATTTTCAAAATTGAGACTCATGCCATAAGCATTACTTTTTCCTTGATATAACAAATGGCTGCATTATAGAACAAAGAACTGCAAGATTATGTATATAGATCTGGGTTTAAAACCATTTTGCAGATATGGAAAATAAAACACAAGTTTGAAAGAATCCCATTTTCCTCATTTTAAGAATGTTAGACATTCTGTTCTTTTGTTGTTAATTTTATAAGCAATGTGCTTCCAAACCAACAGGCTAGGCTGACAGGCTAAATGCTGAGTCTCATCAAACTTTATAGCTAAGCTCTAAGCATGTCACTTCAAAGTTTCCTTGTGTTCTCACCTCCCTTTATAGTGACATAGGATCTTGATCACTGGGTAAAATTTAAGGTGAATAACCATGTTAGTGCAAGTAATTTTTAAAAATTTGATTCTCAAAATTAGGATAAGTTACCCTCAAAATGTTATTTTTTAATGCTTTGAGTTGTGGAATAATATTGGAAATATATATTATATTGTCGCTTAAGAAAAGTGACAATATAAGTATCTACTTGCCTGATTCCATATAATTAAAAAAATTAAATATCATTTCTAAAACTATTTTTGTTGAAAAATAAATTAAAATGTCACTAAATTGTACACCCGAAACTAATATTACACTGTATGTTAACTAACTGGGATCAAAATGAAAGCTTTAAAATAAATAAATTAAAATGATGAGGTCAGGAGAACAAAGTTAATGTAAATTCACAGATATGGAGATATCTTTTCAAATGCCTCTAGGCAGATTTGGATTTTATTTGCTTTATTTTTATTCTTTTCTCTTATATGTTTTATTTTTTTATTTAATTTTTTTTAAGATTTTATTTATTTGCGAGAGAGAGAATGAGAGACAGAGAGCATGAGAGGAAGGAGGGTCAGAGGGAGAAGCAGACTCCCTGCCGAGCAGAGAGCCCGATGCGGGACTCGATCCCGGGACTCCAGGATCATGACCCGAGCCGAAGGCAGTCGCTTAACCAACTGAGCCACCCAGGCGCCCTCTTTTCTCTTATATGAAAAACAACAATGGTAAATGGGGGAGTTTTAGTGGCCCAAGCAACAGTAATAGTGAAGTTTCTAGTACTAGTACATTTTCTTTTTCTGAAATCATTTCTTTTCAATTGTTCATTGTTTAGATCTCTAAAAAGATCTTTGAGAAAGAACGATAAATTTTAAGGCATGTAGAGGTTCTGCCAACGAAGAATATAGAATCTGTTTGGGAAACATCTAATAAATACCACAAAAAATCAAACAATCCAGCTAATTTTTTTCTTAATCTACACTATTAATTTATTAGACTTGTTTTTTTTACTACCTTTCTCTTCTTTATGACTCACTTACCAAAACATTCAAATTTATTTTATATAAACTCAAAAAATTTTACAATTTAATAATACTTAAGTTTGTCCAATAGTGCCTTATTATTAAATCTATCGATAATTTAATAAATTAGTCAATTAGCAGTATTTTAGATAGCTTATCATTGGAGAAATATAAAATTATGAAGCAAAATTTAATCAGCTACACCACCCAAAACTGGTTAAGTGAAAATTCCACTTAATCCTATATCAAACACTTATTCAAAATAATTAATATTATTTATCATATTTTCCTTTATCTAAATAATCTCAGAACTCCTTGATTAACTGAATTAAAATTACATCCCAAATATATTATTTAAATGTAAAATAAAAAGGGTTTAATGAAAAGTATGTCTGGTATGGTCCTTTTCTGAATAAAGTATGTAAATATTTATATCACTTACACATTAATCTCCATTAACAGGGCATACTAGTAGAGTAATGAAATTATGGTTTATTTCATTTTAATTTGCTCATTTATCATTTCTAATTTTTCTTCAAAGTCCATATACATGTATACATTTAGATACACATGTAAACAATAAAATTTTTAAAAAATAGGTCAAGCTCAATTATGTTCCCTTCCTGCAGGAGGAAAAACCTTTTTAGTAGAGATAACACTTGAATTTTATGGACAAATTCTCAAACCATTTGGAAATTGAATTTTGTCGAGAGCTCCCCCCAAATTCAGAAAATATATGCAGATTTTTATCTCTTTTATTTAATTTAGAGTTTTATACACTAAGTTGACATCGCATTTAGATCAAATGAGGTTCTGTTGACATATACTGTAAGAGTACAGTTGACCCCTGAACAATGTAAGGATTAGGGGTGGCCACCCCTGAGGAATAAAAAAATCCATTTATCACTTTTGACTCTCCAAAATCTTAACTATTAATAGCCTACTGTTGACTGGAAGCCTAACCATTAACAGTCAATTGACACATATTCTGTATGTTATATGTATTATATACTGTATTCTTACAATAAAGTAAGCTAGAGAAAAGAAAATGTTATTAAGAAAATCAGAAAGAGAAGAAAAAACATTTACAGTACTGTACTGTATTTATAAAAAAAAAAAAAATTCAAGTGTAAGTGGACCCATGTTGTTAAAGGATCACTTGTTGTTCAAGTATACACTTTTTTTTTTTTTAAGAATTTATTTATCTATTTGAGAGAGAGTGTGAGAGAGAATGAGGGGTAGGCAGAGGGAGAGGGAGAAGTAGGCTCCCTGCTGAGCAGGGAGCCCGATGTGGGGCTCGATCCCAGGACTCCAGAATCATGACCTGAGCCGAAGGCAGACACTTAACCAACTGAGCCACTCAGGTGCCCCTCAAGTATACACTTTCTTTAAGTACATTGTAGATGTTCAAGGTGGGACAGCATTAGAGGCTGAGTAATACATGAAAGGGATACAAGAAGGTTGGAAACATACATTTTAGGTCACAGGAATTGTATGTAAAAAACAAAATCATAGAGTAATTATGACAATAGCAAGTAGTTAATTCTAGCTGGAAGGCAGGCTTCATAAGGCTATAATGAAAACTAAAGTAAATATAAAACTAAATGAAAGCACGTGCTTACAGAAGCTTCTGAAGACTTTCAAAATCATCCCATACTAATCATTTACAACATACTCCACAGGGTGTACAGGGATGTTGAATGAAACTGTTCTCTTTGTCCTTGAATTAGGATAAACCTTAGGGCTGAAAGTAGGAGGCATTGTTTCCCACATTACAAATGTAGTTGTAACTGAGAAAATATTTCCAGCTATGGTTTACCAAGAGACAGCAGAACTCAGACTTAGTGCTATCAGCTACCACTCAAACATTTACTCTCAAGTTTACATTTAATACAAACACCATAACAGAAGAGAACTGAGAGCAATAGGCCTTGTGGGAATGCCTTCTGTATCAGGCTTTCACGACCACTAAGTCAAGAAAGAGGTCAGAGAGACCCACAACAAATCAAAGAAGCTGTCTGACTACAACAATGGGAGACTGGGTTCTTGTTTCCTCGCTGGGTGTTTTCTGAACTGCTCAATCTACAATCCCATCAGATGGTTTCATTCTATTCAAATGTGTTGACAGCTTTCACAGATCTTCCCAATTTGGGGGTATAGAGAGCAAAATGGAGTCTCTCATGTCAAGCGGGAGCCTGTGTCAAGCAATGACACAAGCAGTTAAGGTACTGCAGCTAGGGGACATCACGGGGACCAGCATCAGCTGACACCCCAGAACTGATAATGGGCAGAACCAGAGGAGGTCTGCGGGGACCCGAAACTGATTAAACCCTTTAAAAAGGGAAGGATTCTGGCAGCAAACTGTCAGACTCTTCAGACCTGACCCCTCTATGTCTCGCCACTTAAAAAAGGCAATTACTGCTGGAGGCTCTGCCCGATTGTCGTCTGTAGAGAACTGGGATCCTCTGCTGCTTGAACATCAGAGGCGGTAAGTGCCGAGAGCTGACCCGGACCAGACCTAGGCCTTATCTCAACTGTGCACCCACAAACTGACTTCACGTTTTGTTTGTTTGGTTCATTCACTTTCTACACCCTTCTGTTACCTTGTTTGTTGTTCGGTTTGTCTTCCGTCCTGCTCTGTGTGCTGTGTAAGAAGCCAAGTTTAATCACATGGTGAAATGTCATTGACTTTGGATTTCTGAACCTGCTTTATAATTGTGATTTAACTTTGCTTTATGATTGAATAAAGCTGACATTGTGGAAGGACAACTAGTGTGCGCCTTCTTAGCGTGCTCATGACAGGGGGTAAAAGTGAACAGAGATGATGCTACTTGCTTCTACTGGAAATTTTTCTGAAGATAGACGGCATAAAGAAATAGCCTGGAGCTAGCAGGATAAAAAGGGACCAGGCAGTTAGAGGCCTGAGTACTTAAAGTCTACTGATTTAAATGTTAATCATTTTTAAAACACCATCACAGAAACATCTAGACTAGCGTTTGATAAAACAATTGAGCACCATAGCCTAGCCAGATTAACATATGAATTTAACCATCACAGTCTAACCCTCATCAACTTGGTATCCATATAAATCCCCTAAAACCATACTTAAAATCCAAATAAGATTAATGATAAGGTCACACTTCCATCTCTCATGATACAACTATCCTGCATACACCTGAAGATGCACTAACTCCCCAGAAAAGGAGGCAAAGTTCTTGGGTAATGTTCATCCTTCTCCTTGACATCTTGTAATTTAAATACTGTGATGTAAAGTTAACAATAATTAAATACTAATATGTAACATTATACATTTTAGGTTATATGATAAAGAGATAAAAAGAAAACAAAGGGGGCGCCTGGGTGGCTAGGTTGGTTAAGCGTCTGCCTTCGGCTCAGGTCATGATCCCAGGGTCCTGGGATCGAGCCCCACATTGGGCTCCCTGCTCTGTGGAGAGCCTGCTTCTCCTTCTCCCTCTGCCTGCCGCTCCCCCTGCTTATGCTCACTCACTCTCTCTCTCTGTCAAATAAATAAATAAAATCTTAAAAAAAAATAAAAAAATAATAAAGAAGCCTACCTTGCTCTTAAAAAAAAAAAAAAGAAAGAAAACAAAGATATTTGCTACACACACAGATAAAAAGAAACATTCATAACAAAATAAAGAAGTAATATTCATAACAGCTATAGTCCTTGTTTCTATACCTGGTCACATGGTTGTGGCTGATATTTGTAACTACCTTCTTGAAATACCCATTCTGTTTTTGTCCTCAGTAAGCACCTCAGCTGGTCATGGGTTTTTACCTGGTGGGGTGAGCCAAAACTTCATTTGTGAAAGGTCTGGGACCTTGAATTGGGTAACTGCACTTTTCTAATAACTTTAGTCACAGGGCATCTTAGTACTAAAAGATGTCTTAAAGGTTTGCCTATATGCTAGATATTCTCTTCCTTACCTCCATTTTAGCACTCTAATTTCTCCTTGGTAATCACGATCAATCATCCTAGTCAATACAGTAACTCCCTCCTTTGCCTGTTTATTCATAACATAAGGAGGCTTGGCTGGTAGTCCAACTTCCAGTTCAATGAAATCATTATTGTGTCTTCTGTTGGATGAATCCCTCTCTTTGGGACCAAGATATCTAGATAAGCAGATCATAAGGTCATGAGAACAGTAAGCAAAAATTTTGCTAGTGGATTACTAGGAATAATAGTGAGTGGTGCTACTTCTGTTTCTATTTTTTGATTCCTAGACTAATGAATTCTGGCTGAGAGAAATAGCACCATATATTGGATGCTGATTTAGAGCATGTTATACTGGGCACCATAACCTAACCAAATTGACATAATTTTACCATCCCAGTGAGCAACCATCTATACCCCAGGTCTCCAACAGAACTACTCAACTCTACTATTGTAGTATGGAAGCAGCCATTGACAGTATGTAAACAAATGACCATGGCTGTATTCCAATAAAAAATCAGTGGGACCAGCTTTGGCTCATAGACCATAATTTGCCAACTCTTGATCTAAACACCTCAGTTATGAGGCAGAGATTGTCCATCTGGGTAAGAAATTAAGATGATTAATACAGTCAATAGAAAACACTTTAAAGGTAAAAACACATGTCCAGGCAGAATACAAGGAGTCCTATGTGTGCTAAGACCATGCAAAAAAACAAAACAAAACAAAAAAGTGGGGTGATGGGGAGGGGAGAAAGAAACACAGCATTCAAGTTTTAGAAAGTTTTGTCCTGGAGGATTAGGTCATAGGGTGGTTTCAGACAAGGCTTACTAAGCAAAATTCTGTCTGGACTGGTCTTGTTCAGAGTTGGTAACCAGGATAATTTGACTGGTTTAGTAGGGAAGTGAAGCTGGATATCAGAATTGATATCTGTCTTTCTATAGTTTGTCAGAGTTCTTATTTTTCTGCAGCACATGGAGCAAACACAGAAGATCCAGGTGTTTATATGGATACGTATACATTGTTCTCCAGAAGATTTATATCCCATTTGGTTCATGGAAAGAAAAGCAATCCTAAATAAAATCTCAAGCTGGGCCAGTTTTTAATGCATTTCAAACATGATTACTGATATCAAGGGAAACAATTTATATATGACCCATTTTCTTTGTCAATGTAATAATGTCTTAGAAATGTTTTGCAGTAAATGACATTCACAGGCAGAGTTGACATAAAATGGAATTCTTATCCAACTCACAAAAATACAATGGGAATTGTCTTTTTTTAGTTGCTTATCACTGATTTGAGAAAGAAAGTTTATTCTTGTTCAAGAGTGAAATGATTCTCAACCTTCATATAGCTTCTGTTTTATTTTATGTACTTAGGGATTATTGCCCTTGTTGTCTAGTAGGATTTTTTCTTCCTTTAAGTCTCCGAATCTCTTGACTAGGATATCCACAAAACATTGCCTCAATAGCTAACTTTATGACAAACTGTAGGACAGTGAACATTACTAAGCTTGCTGAAGCAGACTCAGAGTATAAATAACAACCCACATGCAGGTGCTGGAGATCTTTCACCCTCAAGCTTTCCCTTTCACACTCCCTCACTTCCGTCCTCTTATTCACTGTAGCATAGCCTGCTAATGTGAGGAGTGAGGGAACCCATCAGACTGTAAGGAAAACTATGAATGTGAAGAATTCTAACCAGAGCAATGACCTAATGAATCACAAAAGGCAGTTAGGTGAAGAATTCAGAGGCAGTATGGTCTTGGAACTAGAGGGTACAGTAGAAAGGGTTGATACAATCAGCTCTGACCCTGTTATATCACTGGTACATGTAAGAACGAAATCAAAATAAGATTTCAGTGTATATTCCAAGTCAGGGAACCAGAAGTGACAGATTCTTGCACTTTGCACAAATTCTCCATTGCCCACAAAGGAAGGGCTGCAAGAGTATCAAAAAACCTACTTTAAAAGCAATGTCCTCAATAAATGGAGAGATATTCCATGTTAATAAATAGGAAAACTCAATATGATATCAGTTCTTCTGAACTTGGTCTATAGATTCAACCATAATCTCCATCAAAATTCTAGCACCCGTCCACAAACTGATCTTAAAGTATGTATAGAAAGACAAAACACCCAGAATAGCCAACACAGAATTGAGAGAAAGGAACAAAGTTAAATCACTGATTCTACCCAACTTCAAGGTTTTCTGTAGATCTGTAGTAATTAAGACAGGGTGGTACTGGCAAATGAATAGATAAGTAAGGTTAATGAACAGAATAGAGAGCCCAGATATGAACTCAAACAAATATAGGCAACTGAACTTTGAAAAATGAACAAAAGCAATTCAAAGAGGAAGGATAGTCTTTTCAACAAATAGTGTTGAAACAACTGGACATCCACATGCAAAAAAAAAAAAAAATCTAGACACAGACATTACACCTTTCACAAAAATTAGCACAAAATGTATATAGACCTAAATGTGAAATGCAAAACTATAAAACTCCTAGAAGATAACATAGGAAACACTTAAGTGACCTTGGGTTTGGCAATTAGTGTTTGTATACAACATTAAAAACATGATCTGTTAAAGAAAAATTTGGATTTTGTTTAGTCGGACTTCATTAAAATTAAAACTCATGCTCTTCAAAAGACACTGTTGAAGAAAAGAAGAGACAAGCTATGGACCAGGGGAAAACTCTGATAAATTTGATAAAAGATTGATATCCAAAATATACAACTCAACAATGGGAAAACAAACAACCTAATTAAAAATTGGGTAAAAAATCTGAACACACACTACCAAAGATATATAAATAACAAATAAGCATATGAAAAGATGCTCAACAACAGATGTGAGTACTTAATAGTGAATTAAATGAGATACCACTATACCTATTAGAATGGCTAAAATCAAAAACATTGATAAATCAAATACTGGTGAGGACGTGAAGTAACAGGAACTTTCCATTCTTTGCTGCTGGGAATGCAAAATGGTTCCGATATTTTGGAAGACAATTTGGACGAAAGTACATATATCCTGATCCTTTGATCCAGGAATCACACTCCTTGGTATTTACCCAAATGGGTTGAAAATAATGTCCATAGGAGTACCTGCACACGGATGTTTATATTAACTGTATTATAATTGCCCATACTCAGAAGCTACCAATGTCCTGTATTTGCTCAGTGAACAAATAAGTAAGCACAGAGAATAGAATATTTTCATTGCTAAAAAGGGATGAGTCCTCAAGCCATAAAAAAGACATGGAAAACTTAAATTCATATTGCTAAGTCTGAAAAGGCTACACAAGGTATGACCCCAACTATGTGACATTCTGGAAAAGGGAAAACTTTGGAGACAGTAAAAGGATCAATAGTTGCCAGGGTTTTGGGGGAACAGGGAAAAGAGAGATGAATAGGAAAGGTACAGGATTTTTAACAAAATGAAACTGTTCTGCATGATACTATATAGGCAGATATATGCCATACATTTGTCAAAACGCAAAGAATATATAACATAGAAACTGAACTTTAATGTAAATCATGTAGTAAATCATGTATGTAGCTATAAATGTAATTAATTAAAACAATACTCATTTATTATCTCATAGTTTTGTAGATGAGAAGTCCATTTGGGCTTGACTGAGTTCTCTGCTTAGGGTCTTAAAATATCAAAATCAAACTGCCAGACTCGCTAGGCTCTTATCCACAGGCTCTGAGAAAAATCTGCTTCCAAACTCATTCAAGTTGTTGGTAGAATGCCGTTTATTGTGGCTGTAGGATTATCTTTTTTTTTTTAAGATTTTATTTATTTATTTGACAAAGAGACACAGTGAGAGCAGGAAAACAAGCAGGGGGAGTGGGAGAGGGAGAAGCAGGCTTCCAGCAAAGCAGGGAGCCCGATGCGGCGCTCGATCCCAGGACCCTGGAATCATGACCTGAGCCAAAGGCAGACGCTCAACAACTGAGCCACCCAGGTGCTCCAGGATTATCTTGACTGTAGACTGTTCTTACTCCTAGAGGTCACTCTCAGGTCCTTGCCCCATAATCCCTCTAACTCAGCAACAGAGATCAGTCAATCCCTCTCATGCTTCAAATCTTCAACTTCTACTTCTGTTACCAGCTGAGACTTTCCACCTGCCCAAATAATCTCCCTATCTTAGGATCTACTGATTAATAATCTTAGTTACAGGTGCAACATCTCTTTTACCTGAAAATAATCACAAGAATGGTATCAGGGGGTTAATGTAATGGAAACCACCTAAAAGTGAGAGGCAGAAGTGTTCAATACTTACACACCCCATAATGAAATTTCTGGGCATTATGATAAAAACAAAAACTAGAGAATAAACTACATTATTTACAAAGTAATGAGGATTACATTAGCTTCAAATTTCTCACAGCATCATTGGCTACTTCAAGATAGTGGAGAGATGCATGCAAATTTCAGAAGAAAAATGATTTTGTAGGCAGCTGTACCCAGTTACATATAAAGTTGGTGGAATCGATGTCAAAAATAGAATTGTAGGTACAAAACCCTGAAATTGACAGAGAGGAGTAAACCATACTAATGTGGCAAGTATTGCCTGAGTGCTCAGAAATCCTGATAATGTTGTATTAACTCTTTCAGCATTCCGAACAAAGCTATGAGGTAAAGACTGTCATTACCTTCATTCACATTTTTCAGATGAAGGAACTGAAGCACAAAGCATTTAACTGACTTGTCCGATCACACAGCTGTTAAGTAGTACAGACTTGATTAGATTTGATTCAGTTCCAGGTGGCCTGATTCCAGAACAATTATGTGTGTGTGTGTGTATACATATATATATGTATAAATATATTTATACTTTTATGCATCTAGCCAAACAGTTGCAATATATAAACCTATAAAACTTCCAGGAGTAGGCAAAATCACAGAATGTGCATTTTTAAGCAATTTTCTTCAAAAATGCCTGACCAAGGGATGCCTCAGTTGGTTAAGCATCTGCCTTTAGCTCAGGTTGTGATCCCAGGGTCTCCTGGGATCGAGTCCCGTGTCAGGCTCCTTGCTCAGAGGGGAGCCTGCTTCTCCCTCTGCCTGCCACTCCCCCCGCTTGTGCTCTCTCTCTCTCTGACAAATAAATAAAATCTTTTAAAAAATGCCTGATCAAATATATAACAACAAAAAATATCCTATGTAATTGAGCATTCCGGGAAGTATATTCTGAGAATGTTGACTCTTTGTCATGGGTAAACTGACAGATGACAATGAATTATTACAGGGATTTCTTGTCATAACATTATAACTGGTTAATGTAAAACAACGTGGTCAGAAGGAATCCTAGCACAACATGCAGAAACAGAAATATGGTGTATTTTCACAACTCTGAGAATCAAGAACAATTGATCACATGGAGAAATTACACACAAAACACTAATTGGTAAACAAATATGTCAAGCAATAAAATGTTAAGTAGGAAGAGTATGCATAGGCAGCTTATATCTGTAAATGCAGAAAGAGATTTTTAGCTTCTAGAAGCATGGAACAGATTATTGTCTATTCAATCCTCTTATTTTTTTTTTTATCCACCAAAAACAAAAATAAAAACATCAGAAACAGAAAAGGGTAAGCATCATTTGTATGAAAACAGGAAAAGTATTAGTAATGGTAAGTATAATTAAGACAGCCTACAAAAAACAATTACTATAAATAATGAAGGATTTCTTAACTGCATATATTTTATATTTTCAAAACTAAATAGTAGCTTGAAGGTAACATGAATTGACTTTATTTTATTTTATTAATATAGTAATAATAGTGTAAAAATATGCTCAAAATTACATTGATATAAGAGTAGCTTCCAATTCTAGTTCACACACTTGTCATTGTTTCCCATTTTAAATTCTCTACTGTTTTATATTTATTTCTGTTTAGACGGGGCATCATTACGATAGCCAGCATTTCTTTTTATTTAAACACTTTTGAATTAATAGAGCAATGCTCTTTCTCCTATTTGCTATGTAGAATTTATGTAGCATTGTTTTTTGTCACGCTTTCTGATGATAGATGGAGGGTAGAAGCCTGGAGGCTGTGCTCAATGCTCAAACGCACATGAATTCATTTGCTTTTCTAGTGTCTCTCATAATGTCGCCTACACAGGATACTGGTTTCCAAGCTTCTGGTAGGAAAGGTAAAATTTCTGATAGGATGACCTCTAAAACTGAAACTGTCCTCCTTGAAACTGGCCATGCCTTATCCCGTGTTGCCTGCGCTCTGAGGTCACATAGCATAAGAAATCCACGTTTCCTGTTTCCAGAAATCAAATCGGTGTTTTCTCTCACAGGCAGTGGTAGACAAGAGAAGGCTACTAAGTCTGGGACCCAAAATTGGTAACACCTTCATAAGGAATTATGCCGAAATGGCCAAGAACCCATCCTGATTGAGGCAGGGAGGAATAGCTGGAGAACTTCAAGTTGGTTTTTGATGCACGCTGACTACTGGCAGAAAGGACATTTTAAGGTCTGCTATTAACTTAGGTCAGTGTCTGAAACAATTTTACAGAAAAGCATCTCAGTTTCTGATGGATAGGCAATATTCAAGGAGTGAAAAAGGTTGGAAAACATACATGTTTAAACACAAGTTGTTTGTTCACAAAGCCTACTCAAGAGCTATCATCAGACCCCGGGGGGATGGTTTGTCAGGGCTCCTATGGTCTGTGTCTTGATAAAATATGGGGGAAAATATTCTTCAGGAGAAAGACTAAAAACATGAGGAAGCTATTGAGAGATTGTTCATGTATCTGATAAAAAATATAGAATTTGATTACTTTAGGGAAATTCAGGATTATGGAAACTTGCCTTTCAATATAATCTAATTGTAGCTGGGAGCAGCAGAATGACAGCATACTCATGGCCAGCTTTGATACAATAATGCAGAGAAGCCAACTTATATCCTAATTTCAGTCCTTCATGAATACAGGAGGCAATTTAGAATTAGGATTTATACAAATATAGATGAAGATTAATATCCTTTAAAGAATAAAGCAAGTGATTAAAAGCTTGCAAAAAAAAAAATGAAGTCCAACTGAGATTTGGAATGCTCACCAAAATGGGAGAAATTTTCTATTATAATGGATATCGTTTTGGCTACAGTTTAGAAACAGAGTCTCATTGTTAGTGATTTTTTAAGAGTCTGTAATCAGTTTATTTTTGGCTGTGATCCAAGCGTTATTTGATGGTTTTAAATTACTAAGCAATTGAGACTTAGAAAAATTAATTTTCCGTATTATTTTTCTTGTAGGTAGAAAATATGGTCTGTGTAATTTATTTCTTTATAATTTATTATTAGTTTTGGGGTGTACTTTTAAATAAATATTTGTATTTTATGGATGCTGGGAAAAAAGTTTATTATTTTGCTTACATGGAGTAAATGTATAAATATGCAAATAAGGGAAAGTTTTGATATTTAAACCAATTTTTCTCCTTCCAATTTGTTTACATTAGCTCTGTGCTCATCCGTTGGGCAATAGCAAAGGGTTATATACTTACTCCTTCTTGGCAGGGGTGTACAGCAAAAGGAAGGAAGAAAGCAACAAAACCCCGCCTTTGAGTTTTCATGCATTTGATCTTAGTTTGCAGAGTAAAAAGAAATCTGGTGGTCTCATAGAGGTGTGGCTGATGGGATGGGGCTAAAGACTACACAGCAAGATGCATGGTTTAGGTAAGTAAAAAAGTCAGTGACTAAAAGCCACAAATTTGCTTTATTTAAGGGATTCTGGCACAGGATCATATTACATCCATCAGGATTTTCAAATTTCTATCACTGAATCCTCTCTAAGCAAACTGAAGCCGAGGAAGGACTTTATTAAGATTTAGGGCAACTTTCATGATACTTCAGACTTTATCTGTTAATTCAGATGACTTTCCCTTTAATCACAAAACCATGTAGCATCTGATGGGACCAGAATCTGGCACGGTCTCCAGAACCAAAACTATTCTGCTTTTACTAGCTTCTGGAAGCTTCCACCACTGTCTTAACCCATAGACCCATCCAGTGTCGGCTGTCACCAGTGTCAACAAGATGGATGGCCAGTCCCCACTTGATTGCTTAATAGTTTTGTATCAAAGTCTTGTTTTGATTCATCTGATGGATGAAACCTGTATCAAATGACAAGGAAGGCTGTAAATACAGTGACTTTCTTTGCCCTATATAAATAATGAGAGATTTGCTATACAAAGACATTTTTTTCAGATGTTGAAAGATGTTCCAAATATCAGCGTAGATACAAACGATGAGTACCCAAAGTCTCTACCTTCATTGCCAACATCAACAAACCTTTTTTTCCTATTCTTTAATATCAAGAAAAAAGTTGAACAACAACAACAAAAATGTTTCCACAAAACATAAATCAACTGCTGTGCAAACAAACAAAAACATAGCCATTTTCTCCCAAATAAAGGAAGGTATCCAGTTATTAGTTCTCGTAGGTCACTTTATTAGACGACTTCAGGATTTTCCACATACACAATCATGTCATCTGTGAATTCAATTTTACTTCTTTCTTTCAAATTTGTATGCCTTTTGTTTCTCTTGCTTGCCTTTTTAGACTGGCCAGGACCTTTGATAAAATCTTGAATAGAAGTGCAGAGAGTGGGCGCCTGGGTGGCTCAGTTGGTTAAGCAACTGCCTTCGGCTCAGGTCATGATCCTGGAGTCCCGGGATCGAGTCCCGCATCAGGCTCCCTGCTCGGCAGGGAGTCTGCTTCTCCCTCTGACCCTCCCCCCTCTCATGTGCTCTCTCTCATTCTCGCTCTCTCAAATAAATAAATAAATCTTAAAAAAAAAAATTAAAAAAAAAAAAAAGAAGTGCAGAGAGTAAAAATATTTGCCTCGTTCCCAATATTAGGGCAGAATATTCTCTATTTTGCTGTTAAATTTGCTATTATACGTTTTCATAAATTTCTTTATCAGGTTCAAGGCGTTCTCTTCCATTTCCATTGGCTTGAAAGTTTTATAAATAGATGTTGAATCTTTTCAAATGCTTTTGCTGTATCTATAAATATGATCACGTTTCCCCCCTTATTCTGTTAATCCATTGAATTATACTGGTTACTTTTGAATATCAATGTAACATTGCTGGGATATATCCCACTTGGTCGTGGAGTAACTATCTTCTTATATATACTTCTGATAAACAGTATATGTTGTTTTAATCCATGTAAGGATACTGGTCTGTAATTTCTTTTTTCTCATTGTATCTTTGTTTGGTTTTGGTGTTGGCATAATTCCAGCTCATAAAATATTTGAGAAATGTTCCACTTTAAAAAAAAACATTTGTGTATAATTTGTGTATTATTTCTGCATTAAACATTTGATAGATTTCACCAGTGAAGCTACTGGGGTCTTTAATTTTCTTTGCTGAAAGCTTCTGGTTACAAATTCAATTTACTTAATGGATGTAGTGCTGTTCATATATATCTTCACTTTCTTCTTGAGTTAGATTTGATAACTTGTGTTTTTAAGGAACTTATCTTTTTCATTGAAATTGTTGAATGTCCTGGCATAAAGTGGATTATAATATTTTCCTAATTTCTTTTAATGTCTTCTGGTTCTACAGTGGTGCCTTCCCCTTAATAACTGATAAATGTGCCATCCTTCACTTATTTTGTCCCTTGGTGAGCACAGCTGTAGGTTTATTAATTTCACTAACTTTTAAAAAAACAAGACTACAAATCCCCCTCTAAATGCTGCTTTATCTGTTTCCCGCAAATTCAGATATGTTCTTTTTTGGTATCATTTTGTTCAAGCCCTACTGTAGCTGGTAACATCTACGTTACCACTGCTTTGTTCATGTACTAAACAATTCTTAGTTTTCCCATGCCACTTTTTTGCCAGCTCCTGATCCTAAGGCTTAGACAAAATTTCAGTAAAATTGGGCCAGAAAGAAATCAGTAACAGATACAGTTTTAATCTCTGAACCACATAACCTCTTAGATAGTGATCCATTGTCCCTGAGTCCAACTTTAGCTCCACTTTTATGTTATTATACAGAAATGTCTTCAATCAATCATAAAATAGAGCTTTAGTAAGCATAACTCAGCATCCTGCAGGCTGATTTACAAATGCCTAAATTCTAAATTCAAGGTAAGAGTTCTACCACTGAATATTCCTGTGGAAACAAATTTAGATGGATTAGAATATTGACACTTTCATAAATTTAGAAAGTTTAGGGATTTTGTCAGAATATTATTTTATAATAAATTAAATAAATCTTTAATTTTATTGTACATTATTATTTTAACCAATGCAAGTGACTGCACTTTCTCTGCTCTAAAGTATATGGATATTGTAAAGCTTAACTTATTTTAAACATTTTTGGTAAATGTGACTATCTATTTGTTCTTGTACCCAAGACCTTTGTTTTGGTTGTTTGTTTTGTTTTTTTGTTTCTGTTTGTTTGTTTTGGTTAGCTTTTACGAAGCCTTCCAGAATTTCACAGAACAGGTATTGATTTAGTGCACACTGAGAGTTACATGTTCTCTCTAAGCCCATTACTGACATCCATGTATGAAAGATAGTGGTCAGCTTTCTATCAGATCTCTTTTTAAGTTTTAAGTAATTTTTATTAAATTCCTAGAGAATGGCACAGTTTAGGCATACTAAGGACTAAATAGTACCTTATTAAAATGCATTCTCATTACCTTTGTGTGCAGGAATCTATGGCACTGATTTAATATGAAAGAAGGTTTGTTAAAAGACATTGGAAAATGTTTATTATGTAAAATCATCACCTTTAACCCACAATATATCTGATAAAGTCTACTCAGTACCTTAATACCCTCTATGTTGATAATTCTTTGAAGAACTCAGAGGTGTTGTGTTTTACATTTGAGCCAACTGAGTACCAAGCAGAGGTAGCATGTGTGGGAATTCAGGGTGCTCTGCATGGAGGCAGATGATCTTTAGATTTCTATAGGCCATGATATTGGTGATTCAAGGTAAACCTATATAGGTATCATGAACCTAAATACCCTAAGTCACATCAGGTACAAAAGAGAGAAATTAATTTTAACTGTTTCTGACAAGTGGGAAAATGTGGAGTGTGAGGAGGTAGTTAGACGGGTCAGGAGAAAGGTTTCACTGAAAGCATGTGAAACTCAAATGTTAAAATACAAATTTTTAGGGCGCCTGGGTGGCTCAGTTGGTTAAGCGACTGCCTTCAGCTCAGGTCATGATCCTGGAGTCCCGGAATCGAGTCCCACGTCGGGCTCCCTGCTCAGCAGGGAGTCTGCTTCTCCCTCTGACCCTCCTCCCTCTCATGCTCTCTGTCTCTCATTGTCTCTCTCGCAAATAAAAATAAAATCTTAAGAAAAAAAAATTAAAAAAAAAATACAAATTTTTAAAAAGCACAGAATAGGTGGTTCAGGGAACTATGAGTAGTAGCAGGATTTCTATATGTGTCCTCTGCTTGGTTAGAGACTGAAAATATGAAGACATAAAGATGTTATCCCTGAGTAGAGCAAAGTGTAATAAGATGTTTAACTAAACCACAAAATATATTTTTTAGTTCACATGAAGCACCCGAAAAGTCACTTTGGAGCTTTCCCCAGTAGTTTCCAATTAGAGTGACTGATAAGGACTGTTTAAGACCATTGGCTCCAGCTATAGCTGTCTGATGTGGTTTCCTGCCTACAAACACGCGAGAGGGCAACCACCGAGCATCTTGGAGAGAAAACAAGTGACAACTTCCTCTCATGATCTAACCACACCTACAGTTCTTCCCTGGGTCACTAAATCTAGAATAAATGATCTCTGATAACTAAATGTAATCATTACATAGAGGAGAAAATGAATAGAAGCTCAGCATTTTTGAGCTGCCTCTTTGCTTAGGAGTCAAAGTTTCTGTTATATAAAAGTAATCCATCTGAAATTGACTTTTTTAATTTAAATTCAATTAGCCAACATACAGTACATCATTAGTTTCAGATGTAGTGTTCAGTAATTTATCAGTTGAGTATAACACCCAGTGCTCATCACATCACCTGCCCTCCTTAATGCCCATCACCCAATCATCCCATCCCCCCACCCACCTCCAGCCAAATTGATTTCTAAAAATTTCCTTTAAAATTACGAGAAGTGTACCGAATAATATATACCTGATGTATGTAAGTGATGCCCTCATTTCACGTGTTATATGATTTACAAAGCTTATGTCATTTCTTCATTTCTACTATGTGTTTGAACTGAATTTGGTAACATTTAAAGAGATAGTCAAAAATATCATTCACTGCAGCCAACATATCATAGGATCCTTTCGTTAGTTGACAGTTTTGACAGATATTATTGATTTGGGCAGCAACTGCAGCTAACCAGAAGGGGACAATGTGACAGTTTTATGTAACAAAGGGCACAGTGTCATGTCAACTGAACTAAATGTTGTACAAAGTGACAGCAGGACAAAAAATCCTTTCAGACTTAATTTTCTGCTTCATTTTTTTTTTTCTACCATCAATACATAAGCCAGTGCAGTAGGTGACACGAATTAGCAGGATGGAGCAAAAGGTCTATCCCTGCCTCTGTGGCTATACTTGACTTCTTCCACCACAGAGTGGCAATTATTTTTCAGGTGAATGAACAAGAAGAGCAGCTTATAGTAATCAAACTACCCCTATAGGAGAAAATGCATCCCTTATCAAGATGCTTTATATATTTCACCTAGGTGGCTTTGGGGAAAGATGAAAGAAAAAAGTCCCCATCTGCTAGGTCATGCCTACAAGACACATTCTGTCAAGTCTTAAAAGCAACAACAGCTTTGCCTGTGGGATACCTATAATTATTATGCGGAACAACCCAATGCCTGCTGTAGTTCATTGTTCTGCTAACACAAGACCGAATGAGAACAGTGGCTCCAGGCTGTGAGTGGATAAAGTGCAACTTTTCGATTTTGCTCTTCTAAGGATTCTGCATTGTGTGGAGTCCATGAGTGACATCTTTGGCCTTCCTTGGGGCTCAGCAGATTGAATCAGTCATGCTGAGGTAAACAATGTGTGGGGGATATAACCTTAGCAGTGCCTGTCATTTTTTCCTCCTAATTCAATCTACATTTAATCAATGAAAGTAATTTCTTGTTTGTTTAAGTTTTATATCCGATGGGTCTTGAGGCTTTTGAAGTAGTACACCTTCACCTTGACCTTCTCTGCCTTTTGAACTTCAACTACTACATCAAAATTGGGATCCATAAAAATGGTAGGCAGCAACAGTACCCTGCCGCTAACCCTTCTGTGATTTCCCTGATTTGTGCTTTTAATGGAGTTTTGGGAATAAAGTCATCTAAATGATAAGCTGGAGAAAATATTTTCAAAAGAAAAAAAAAAAAAAAACAGGGACAACAGCCAAGAATGGCATAATTTAAATTTCTAGAATACTGACATAGGTATGCGAACTTGAAACAACACTTTAGGAGAAAAAATTATTTTGTCAAGTTATCTGTTGTTCATTTTGTGTTAATGGTTTGAGGGTTTACTTTCAGGCTATCACCATTATTATGAATAGCCAGTAGTAACTTATGCAAGTTCAAGGTCTTTATTGATTGGTTTAGCTGGTCTTAATCAAAATTTGTCATCCTTTCCACTCATAGTGATTAAATAAGTCTGAGAGAGCTTGACACGGAGTCTCTGACTTTTTGTGAGTTTGTAGAAAAGTGCTGACCTAAACATTTTATTACCTGTCAGTTGTCAGACTGGAAAGCAAACTAGAAGATAAAGTTTTAAGGAAATGGATTTACTTGGACATATACAATTAATTAAATGCCACAATAAAGAAGAGCAGTTATCATGGTATTAAAAAGAGAGAAAAAGATTTTAGTATTTTTGTTTTCTTTCAAGATTATTGTTGATGAGACATCAAATAAGGGGGAAAATCTACACAAAAAATGTAAGAGAAAGTCAAGTAGATGGGGATAATATTAGAGTGACATCAGGGACTGGTTTGAAATAGATCTGGAAAGCTTTGGCATTTACGATTTCTTAAGAGAAAGAAAACCTGTAAGTAAGAAAAATTAACCCTCTGATAAAAATGTTGGGTTGATACATTTGCATAAAAATAAAAATAAACTAAGGTTTTATTTTTAAAATAACCTTGGAAAAATCTGGAATACCGGAAACTTAGACTTAAATTTTAAAAATAATTTCAACTTGTAATTTTCTTGTGCTGCTCCATGAGTCTAGGGGAAAATAATATAAAAGACTTGGTAATAGCTGGATTTTTAAAAGTTGTATAAAATTTTAAAAAAAAAGTATAAAATTTGACTAAACATTCCATCTGTATAGTATCTAAATGAATAAATTTATTTAAGAAGATATATTTGTTTGGTTTTTCTTCATTCTTTGATTCTCTCATTTGGCAGTCATTGACCTCCTGCAGTGTATTGAGCATTGTCAATAAATGATAAGGCAGTTTCTGACCTTAAGGAGGGCAGTTTCTGACCTTAAGGAGCTCACAGTCTACTTCAACTATGTTGGATGTACTTTATCATTTAAAGAGATAAATTTTCACCCTTAAAAAATGCTTTAAAATTTGGGGCTAAATTTTGCTTGGTGTCAAAGGCTGAATGAATTCTTTCTAGCACCCAGGCTCACAGGGCGAGCTCCATGTACAAAGACCTACTGTCTGAAACCCAACCTCATTTGCTGCATCTTGGGCCTCTTCACGTGATACAGGTCTGTAAGGCTAAAATGAAATGTAAGCAGAGACAAGATGTATCCAAAATCAAAATAACAGAAGTCCAGGGCCATATATGAAGTCCAAAGGAAAAGTCAGTGGGATGGTTCAGAAGTATACTACAGCAAGGTAGCTATACTTCACTACGGAGATGGACATTCTAAAATTGGAGGTAATAGTTTGTGAGGCAGGGTGAGAGTGTATGGAAAGGGATCTGAGGATGATTGTTGCAGCCATGTGCTATTTACAATATGTTTTTATGTGCCAGTCAGGAAAAGGTAAATATTAAAAAACCATCTAAAATGCGGTGGCTAATTTTTTTCTTGACCCTCAATTTTCTTCTATGTTAAAATCCTGACTTCTCCCAGAAAGTCTCTCCATTCTTGGTTGTGAATCCTTTTGCAGATTCAATTGTGTCCAAGTTTAGGAGATAAATGTTTCATCCCATTTTTTAGAACTGATAATGAACTGAGAAGATTTTGAGTTCTGTTTTAGCTCAGCTCTCTCACGTCAGACTGGGTACTTACGTCAATGCCACTGTCAAGCTTTATGTTACTTTTTAATCAATTAAATACTTGCAGACTTTTCTTTGTAGGTGTGTGTGCATGTGGATGTCTGTGTATGTGAGTGTGTGTCCCCTTTGTTCAATATTAAAGGTGACTACATCATGAATGAGTGAACTGTAAGCAACTGAATAGACTAAAACTTACCGCATTGATATTTAACCAAAAGTAATAAAATTATTCAAAACTGGGTTTATATATCTCAAGTATAAAGGTATATCATTTTGAAAAAGCACATCACTTATAGGTTCAAAACAATTCTTTCAGAAATGACTGTTCTATTATCCAGAAGTTCAAATTAATTTAGAAAAAATCTGGGTAATTGATTCTGATTATATTTGTTTTTGTGCTCTTCACTTTTTTAAAGCTATCTAAGAAGCATAGTTGGTTCTGATAGGTTGAGCTCTTCTGGAGGCAGAGATGCAGGATACAGTAGCATAGATTATCAATCAGTTCACTCAGATGGATCATGAGCAAGCTGGAGCCTTAAGTTTCCTCAGCAGGATGCATTACTGACTTCTCTGAGTGGATATAATTGTAAAGTGAACCCCTTCTGTGACCTTGGTAGCTGAACCAATCAGCATTGTCATTTTAACCTATCCAAAGCACTTCAGTGTTGAAATAAGAATGGCTTCATGAAATAGAGTGGGTTATTGACCCCAGGTGGGTGGCTTCTCTTATTTTCAGACAGATTGTTGGTTGGCCCTAGTTTCTTCCATATTCCAACTAGCAACGGGGAGTTTCAAGACTAATCAGAAAGGACTCCATGAGAATCAAAATCTGAGGACTATATTCATTGGTAAAGAAAAAAACAGATAAAAAATATGTTAGAAAAAGTAAATTAATTTTTACCATTAGTAACAGATTGAGCTTCTAGGTAATCCTCCTCAAAGACAGTAAAGTAGGGTAGGAGTGAGAAATTTATGTTAATTTGAAGTATATTCTTGCTGTATACTCACTCATTTATTCAGTACATCATCATTGATCACCTACTGGTTGCCAGGCACTTTTCTTATTGACAGAAATGCAATGGCAAATAGGGATAATTCCTGCCCTTATTAAAAAATAACAAAAATAAATCTCAAATTATTAAAATAATGATATTGGTGGTACCCTTAAAAATACCACGGGTTCTTTTGACCTTCAGAATATGAATTTTGACATCTATACAATGCAAATATTTAAAACAAAACAGCTGAAAAGAATTAGAAAATAGCTCTAAATCCTAACACTATTAGGATTTGGGTGAGCATTATACCACACGTCCATATCCATAGTTATATATATCTCTATCAAGATACATTTAGGGGCACAGGGGTGGCTCAGTAGGTTAAGTGTCTGCCTTCGGCTCAGGGCATGATCTTGGGGTCCTGGGATAGAGCCCTGCATCATGCTCCCTGTTCAGTGGGGAGTCTACGTCTCCCTCTCCACCACTTGTACTCTCTTGTGTTCTCTCTCTCTCAAATAAATAAATAAAATCTTAAAAAAAATAAAAGGACTTATATAAAGAAGATATTCCAAAATGTGCACATGACTCATTAAATCCTTGGCTGACCCTTAAATAGTGCATGAACAAGTGAAATGTCAAGGATCCAAGAGGAAACAACTAGAACACTGAAAGAGCTGAGTAGGATTTTAAGCTTCTACTTAACCGAAGGAACACAAAATTGGAGTTTTGGTTATACAAAATTCTAAGGTCTCCTAAGTACCTTAGACTTCCTTTGAAACGTCAGAAGGACCATGCCTTAGTAGTAGTAACTACAAACTAGGATTAAGAAATATGCCTGTATCAAAAGACAAAACAAAAATAAATCTGTCCCCACAAAAAAATATAAAACCAAGTCTCCACACTTTTAAAATATTCCCTCAGTAATGTACCTGACTGCTAGAAAAAAACTTAGAGGTCTTTGGGAAAGATGGCATAATCCAGAATCTTTAAATGTATCAATCACAATGTCCCATATCCAATAAAAATTACTAGGCATGAAAAAACAAAACAAAACAATTAGCAATAATCAGGAAAAATACTCATTGATAGATGCAGAACCAGACATAATAACTGTAAAAAAATGGAAAATCTGAGATTAAAAAATCATATCTAAAATTTTTTAAATTATTGAATAAAATTAGCAACCCATAGGGCTCTCAAAAAAGTACAGGTGAACTTGAAGACATGAAAAAGTTATTCAAAGTAAAGCAAAATGAAAAGAAATGTTAAAACTTTACAGAGTATCATTATCTGAAATAATAGAACATAAAAGTTCTAGACAGAATGAAGAGAGAGAATGAAGCAGGAAAAAAAAAAAAACAAGAAAAATTATTTTTTTTGAATTTATTCAAAAATAGCAACCCATAAAACCAGTAAATTAAATGAGTCTGACATGAGGTAAATAAAAAAATTTATATTTACGCACATCATAGAAAAATAACTGAAAACCAAGAGGGATGAGGGAGCTGGAATCATTGTAACAGTATCAGACAAAATAAATCTTTAAAGAAAAAACTGTCACCAGAGACAAAAAGATACATTCTGTTATGATAAATCCATTAAGAAGATAAAACAATTATATATGTACCTAACAATGCAGCTTCAAAATACAGAAACAAGAAATGAAAGATTGAAGAGATAGACAATTTACCAGTAATAGATTGGAGACTCAATACTCCTATTTCAATAACAGATTGAATAACTGGGCAGATATCCACAAGAATATAAAAGGTTTGAACAACACCATAAAACAACTAGACCTAACAGATGTCCATAAAATATTTTACCAACAATAGCATAATACATATTATTCTCCAGCACACATTAACAGTTCCTGAGAACAGACGAAACTTTAAGCTACAATACAAAACAACTCTCAATACATTTGAAAGCATTAAAATTATGTAAAGCACATTTCTAACCTCAATGGAATTAAATTAGTGATCAATAGCAGAAGTGAAATTGGTAAATCACAAATATGTGGAAATTAAAGAGCATACTCCTAAGTAACTAATGGATCCAATAAGATATCATTAAGGGAGTTAGAAAATTCTATGTGATGAATGAAAATGAAAACAAAATGTACCAAAACTTATGGGATGCAGCTCAAGCAGTACTCAGAGGGAAGTTTATAGTTATAAACATCTATGTTAAAAAAGAAAGATCTCAAATTAATAACATAAGCTTCCATCTTAAGGAGCTAGATACAGGAGACCAAACAATCCATGGCAACCAAAAGGTTAGAGTAGCACTAAGTGAACTAGACAATAGAAAGACAATACAGAAAAATCAAAGAAACCCAAAGATGGTTCTTTGAAAAGATCAACATAATTGGAAATCTTCTAGCTGGACTGATCAAGAAAAAAGAGAAAAGGCTCAAATTACTCAAATCAGGAGTGAAAGAGGAACCATCATTATTGACAGTACCTAAATAAAAAGATTGTAAGAGAACACTTTGGACAGCTGCTTGCCAACAAATTAATTAAATAACTTAGATGAAATGGAAAAAAAAAAACAAAAAGAAAACAAACAAACAGAAACCTAGAAAGACACACATCACTGTAGTTTACTAAAAAAAAAAAAAAAAGAAAAGAAAAAAAAAAAAAAGGAATATGAAAAGACCTATAACCAGAGAGAGAGTATTGAATTACTAATTTAAAACTTGGCAGTAGAAAAGCCCAGACCTACATGCCTTCACTGATATATCCTACAAAATGTTTAAAGAATAATTAATCCCAATCCAATCCTTCTCAAATCTATCAAAATAGTAGAGGAGGGAATACTTCCCAACTCATTCTGTGAGGCCAATGTTACCTTGATTCTGTAATCAGATAAAGATATCACAAGAAAACTTCAGATCAATATCTCTTAAGGATATAGATCCAAAAATCCTCAACAAAATATTAACAAACCAAAATTATCAACATGTAAAAAGGAGTCACACTGTGACCAAATGATTTATGCCAAGAATGCAAGGTAGTGAAGATATGAAATATGGAATTAATACCTGGAGTTTTCCCTTCTAGTTAATTCACAAAGCACATGAATGGAGATTGTATATACAAAGTTGGACTGCAACATTATAAAGTTTTCTAGAATTTAATACTCCTTTAAAATCCCATAAATCCTAGAATAAAAGACCATTTAACTGGAGTACTCATCACCTATGTGTGATTTGATAATGCATATTTTTATGTTCCTGTATGTTCTGTGGTCATTATGTAATCCTGCTAGTTGAGACAAGAGTAAATTACTGGATTTGTATTATTTAAAAATATATTACCCCAGAGGAAACAGTTACATTTCTTCAGATATGCATGTTGCTGGTAGGACATCATAATATAGAAAATGGTATACAGGGGTGCCTAGGTGGATTAATAATAGGTTGTGTTTGCCTTCGGCTGGGGTCATGGTCCCAGGGTCCTGGGATCGAGCCCCACATTGGGCTCCCTGCTCAGTGGGGGGTCTGCTTCTCCTTCTTCCTCTCATCCTGCCCTTGTGCTCTCTCTCTCAAATAAATAAATTAAAAATATCTTAAAAAAAGAAAATGGTATACAGTATACACATGTCCCAAATTCCTTCTTTCAGATTTGGAGTGACAAAAATAAGCAGATATATCGGAGCACCTGGATGGCTCAGTCGCTAAGTGTCTGCCTTTGGCTCGGGTAAGGATCTCAGGGTCCTGGTATCGAGCCCCGCATCGGGCTCCCTGCTCAGCAGGAAGCCTGCTTCTCCCTCTTCCACTCCCCCTGCTTGTGTTCCTGCTCTTGCTCTCTCTCTCTCTCAAAAAAGGAAAAAAAAGAAAGAAAAAAAAAGAAAACAGTAAGCAGATATATTACTAAGAAAATTGTTCCTCTGAGAAAGATACTGTGTGAACCCACTCCAGTCAGATGAAAATTGCTGCACTCTCAGTTCTTTTTAATAATATTTGGAAACCCTCCAATTTAGGAAATAGACTTTTAGGAACCAGGATGTTAACAGAAGCATCAAAATGTCTTTTTCACTTAACAGATTGGAAACACTTCAATCAGCTAAAACCTTTAGATGTCAAAAATTAAATCAAAATATGAAAGAGAGTATATGCTATATATTGAGTGGTAGTGTAAAACCTATCCCACAAAGCTTTCTATTTTAAAATTGACTCAAGAGGGACCAAGGTTTCCAATGTTGACATTCAAAGTAGAGATTTAATTTTGAAATTGTGAACAATTCTTAGTCATTAAAGCTGAAATTGTTTGAAGAGGCAAAATCCTTGTGAAATTCTGCTGTTTGCCACTAAAATAAAAAAAAGTTCTGTTTTCAGAAATGTATATCCCAAATTTTCAGTTCAGTTCAATTTCTGTAATGAGTAATAATCAGGAGAGTTTTTCTAGTGAATTCTTGAAGGGTGCAGTTTATTTCACAGTGTTGGTTTTCAATAACAAGTATACATTGCTTCTCCCTAATTAAATATTTAGTGCTCTCAGTCAGACTATGAAATCTCGTAACTGAATTCTCTATCATGTATCAACAGAATAAAGCCTCAACATCTTATTTTTTACCTTCCGTTTCTACATGCCTGTTTCTAAAATTATGCTCAGGGGCACCTGGGTGGCTCAGTCGTTAAGCGTCTGCCTTCAGCTCAGGTCATGATCCCAGGATCCTGGGATCGAGCCCCGCATCGGGCTCCCTGCTCGGCGGGAAGCCTGCTTCTCCCTCTCCCACTCCCCCTGCTTGTGTTCCCTCTCTCGCTGTGTCTCTCTCTGTCAAATAAATGAATAAAATCTTTAAAAAAATTAAAATAAAAAAATAAAATTATGCTCAGCTAAGTGTTGCAAAAACTAAGTATGAACATGTCATGAGGGGCTTCCTAGTAAAAGATATTTAGATTTAACCCCCAAATTATGCTCAATCTATATGAAGGCTGTAGAAAACTTTATATTTAATTTATCATTTCCTTCCCGTTTCTCCTTTTGTCCACCTCATCCACTCTCCACATCGCAGCTATACTGTTTTGTCTCACAGACAAGCCTGATGTTATCACTTTGCTGCTGATAAGCTTGCATATTTCCCCCATTGAGCCAAAGACTCCTTATCAGGGTGTGCTGAGCTCCTCGAGATCTTTCTCCTCTCCTTTTTATTCTCCCCTTCTAGAGCTAAGCTCCAGCCATGTTGAACTACTTACACTTTCTTAAAACTATTTAGAACTGTTCTATTCCAGGATTTTCTGCAATTGATAAATACTTCCTGGAATAACTTTCATCCTCCTCATGAGCTAATTCCTATTGGTCACCCCATTCAACAAGCCTCCTCTTACCCCTTCATGTAGCTTAGCATCTCTTAAATAGCACTCATTCTTTGTCCTGTTTTTACTGAGTGCCCGCTATGTGCAAGGTACTGTCCTAAGTGCTGGGGGCTCAGCAGTGAACAAGACAACACCCTTGCCCTTGTGATTCTTACACTCTGTAATAAAGTCATGAATATACCCTTAACATGATACTTATCCCCATCATATTCTAATTGCCCTGGTTCTAATCGCCCATATTATAATCTCTCCCCTGTAGATAATAATCTTCTTGAAAACATAGGCTGTGTCTCATTTGTGATTTTTTCTTACAGCATTAATCTCAGTAACTAGCACATAGGGGAATTCATTAAATGTCATAAATAAATGAATAATCCCCATGTTTCCCCACCCACACAATGAGATAACAGTCTTATGCAAAATTAGAAATACAAGTGTCTAGTGATAAGAAGGAGAGGGCATTTTGAAGCAACTAATCTTAACAATGTAGAACTCTTGTTATCAGAAAGTGACTCTGAAGTTAAAGCTACTATACCTCAAATCTATCTTGGTATATATCAATAGTGGTAGTAGTAAAAATTAACAATATAACTAAAAATTATTAGACATTTACCATAGGTAAGTGACAAATGTTTGTGTGTGTGTGGTTTTTTTTTTTTTTTTTTTAAGATTTATCCATTTATTTTAGAGAGAGAGAAAGAGACCACACATGAGCAGGGGGAGGTGCCAAGGGAGAGGGAGAGAGAGAAACAGACTCCACACTGAGTGTGGAGCCTGCAGTGGGGCTTGATCTCATGACCCTGAGATCATGACCTGAGCTGAAATCCAGAGTCAGAGGCTTAACCGACTGAGCCACCCAGGTGCCCCGGGTAAGAGACAAATGTTTAATATGCATGATTCAGTTGATTCTTGTGAGAACCCTAAGGGGTAGATGATCTCCATTTTTTATATAGATGGTAAAGCTGGGGCCAATAGCAATCAAGTGACTTGCCTAAGTTATATATTAAGTAGGTGTTGGACTGGCCAACAAACCTGACAGGCATTGCAGCCCCGATAACTAATCTGATCAGATATTAGAATGGAGACTCGCAGTGAGTGATAAAATACTTTGCCACTTGCTAGGTGGGTCAATGAGCCGACTTCATGCCTTAATTTCTCCATCTACACATGGGCACAGCATGGATATTAAATGATACAACCAAATGAAAACATCTGGCACAGTACTTCCCAAATAGTAAAATCCTCTATGTATTGCAATGTTGTTGTGCATTATTAAACATATGATTAATAGTTTCCACCACAAAGTATCAGCTATATTCCTCCTAGCATGAGTCATCTGAATGTAATTGCTTAAAAATATATACTACACTCTTAACAGTGAACTTCTTGAAAGAAACAACCTTGTTTTGTCATTGTTTACTGCCTCTACCATCTTCCACCAGCCTCTCACGGTGGCTTGTGCAAAGTAGCTATAATTAAGTGCTTCTTGGAATGGAGAAGTAAAACAAGTATAGATACTTATTCAAACGAAGAATTCATCTAAGTCTACTATCAATGTACCTTAATCATTTACATAAATCCTGGAAAGAAGGGAAGTAGTAAAACTTACAGGAAATAACAACTATTGCTAAATGATAATTATTTGTGCTCATGTTCCAGTGCCGGTAAACTGGCAATGTATTCTGAAACAAATTATATCAAAGCATGCCATGAAATACATCAAATGTAACATGACTAAAAGGCTACATCCTGTGAGCAGCTGATTTTGGGAGTAGATTAGTTGATAGTGTTATCTGTTGCACTTCTGGGGACAACCATGTCACTTCCCAAAGGGTTATTTATTTTTATCCTTATCAAAACTAGGGGATGTAATTTCCAATAAAATAAGTGTAGTGACTTTCTAATTTTCATACTTTGTCAGAAAGTAAGACATATATACATTGAGTGCTCAGAGTGGACAGAACTAAAAAGTTATCCCTGAGTTAACAAAGTAAGCAGCCAGCATTTTAGAAATATTGATGGAGGCAAACCATGTCCACTGCAAGACTGGCTATTTATATAAAGAATTTTTTAAACAGTTTAATACAGAGTGTGAAGTCTCTAATTTTAGGAAGGTTCTATCCAAATGCAAAGCGTAATGAGACAAGATTACCTTCACAGGAATAAATCAGGATCTCTTCCGATTCTGTACATTCCCATTTCCTGCTTTTACTGCCTAGGGACTCGTGCCTCCTCACAAATTCCTGAAAAGGAATTCTAAAATCAATACTTCTATTCATATTTGGATTTCTCATTGTAGATCATGATCTATCACCAAATTTTTCAATGAGATTCAAGAAACCCTCTCTCCAAAATGCTGTAGATACATATTTGGGACAGATAAACCCAATTCCATCACTGTCCATCTTCTAATGTACAGAGAACAGAGTTACTGTACTTCACAGGAAAGATACAGGCAGCATTAATGTTACAGAGAAGAAGGAAGTAGAGAGTAAAAAGTAGGAAATGCAGGGGTGCCTGGGTGCCTCAGTCAGTTAAGCCTCTGTTTGCCTTCGGGTCAGGTCATGATTCTGGAGTCCGAGGATCAAGCCCCACATCAAGCCCCACATTGAGCCCAGCTCAGTAGGGAGTCAGCTTCTCCCTCTGCCCTCACTCCACTCTTGTGCACATGCTCTCTCTCTCTCTCTCAAATAAATAAATAAATAAGATCTTTAAAAAAAAAATAAAAGAAAAAGTAGGAAATGCAAATAAAGTAAGTGCCAAGAATGCTGAACTTGGTAGAAAATGAGCTAAAGAGTGGGTTCAAATGTGTGAGAATGAGAGCTTCATACAGCAGATAAATATTTAAATATTTGCTGTTGAGAAAAAAAGTGGAGTTACAAATAGACTGTGTGAGAGAGGATTCAGCCTGATAGAAACACTGTGCTGATGGTTATAGTTAGCAAATATCCAAAATAATCAAAATTATGCATGGATTTGGCACTGTGACAATACATGTAGAAACGGGGAGAATGAGGAGATTTGGAGTAAATTTTAGCTCTGCTTTGTCATATTGAAATGGTGTTAAAACAATGAAGTTTAAGGTGTTTGTAGATCTAGAAAAGTTTTAAAATAGATTAATGAGAAAGAACAGTATTAAACAGACAGAACTCATAATGATGACATGAGTCAGACAAGGTATTCTCAAGAATATTAGTAATCTTGGGGCGCCTGGGTGGCTCAGTTGGTTAAGCGACTGCCTTCGGCTCAGGTCATGATCCTGGAGTCCCGGGATCGAGTCCCGCATCGGGCTCCCTGCTCGGTGGGGGGTCTTGCTTCTCCCTCTGACCCTCCTCCCTCTCATGCTCTCTGTCTCTCATTCTCTCTCTCTCAAATAAATAAATAAAATCTTTAAAAAAAAAAGAATATTAGTAACCTTATTAGTAATAATGCTGGGTAACACACTCTAGTAAATAGAGAAGGAACTAGTAGAAAACAAGTGGGAACTTCTGGTAAGTGGGTCAGAGTGAGATAGTATGGGTCTCCTAGGTTTTCTGACAGTGAAGTGCACACAAACACTAGATGCAACATAATGACAAAGTTGAATGTATACCTGAATTCAAGACCAAAAAGGGAACACCTAGGAACAAACAAAACAAAACAAAACGAACACCCTCCCCCCCAAAAAAAACCAGACCGAAATTGAATTTGATACAGGAACTGAAACTGAAGCCAAACAGTTCATAGTGCGTTGGAACAATATATTGGGCTTAAGAGAATTTTGAAGCCCCAGTAAAAATTGAGATGAGGACTATGTCTTCGAGAGACAAGCTGGAAATTTGCTATATGCATAAAGCCAGGAGTTACAAGGGTTGTTTGTCCAACCAAAGAACAAGGATTAGACAATCTCTACTGACCAGTTTAGGGAAGCCCTAGAATGTGCATCTGGAGCAGTGGATAAAAATCAGAAACCTAAGCTCATATCTTCCAGCAGTATAACTTTCAGATTCATACTAATTATGAAGCAAAAGAGAAAATTACAAAACCCTTCCTGAATCAGACACATCTATGAAGCCTCAGCAGAAACAAACAAAATATCTCTTGGTAGGAAAACGGTGATAAAATAAATAAGTAAATGAATGAGGTTTAAGTTTTTTTTTTTTTTTTTTTTTGAGACAGAGAGAATGAGAGAAAGAGAGCACATGAGAGGGGGGAGGGTCAGAGGGAGAAGCAGGCTCCCCGCCGAGCAGGGAGCCCGACGTGACTCAATTCAGGGACTCCAGGATCATGACCCTAGCCGAAGGCAGTCGCCCAACCAACCGAGCCACCCAGGCGCCCGAGGTTTAAGTTTTAAAGTAAATCAAGAAAAATCTGGTCTCAGACAAATAATGGAGAATGATACTAAAGATGAAAGACTCTTTAGAGTAGTAGGATTCAATTATCTGTGGCAAGGGGGTCCCAAGGAAAACAACTTTTGATGAAATGAACTCACAATAAAATAATATTTTTTTAAAAATCAAAAGATATAAATAGCAGTGGAAGAGAGGTAATTGGAGGAACAAATATGATCATACATTCATAAAGAACAAAATAGGTGAAATTATTTGAAAAAAATTTCCAAAAAATCATTTAAAAATATTCAAACAGTAGAAAAAGAATAATGGACTGTAAAGAGAGTAACAGGTAGATTCGAAAACATAAACAAATGAGTAGATTTGATTACAAAAACACACAGAAGTTTCTGAAATGAAAAGAGCAGACAGACCTAAAATTTAACTGCTCACAGATCTGGTCAAGGAGAGAGAATTAGTGAACTGCAAAATACTTCTCAACATGCTCATGAAGAACATGAATTCTAAAAGAAGAGAATAGAAAGAACAGAGAAGAATGAATACTAAATGGAAACGTTTTGGAGAAACATATCATGTCCAGTATGGCAAAATAAAACACATTTAGACTTAAGACACTGGACTTAAGACTACTACTTCCCGTAGTAGAGAAATGATAAAAACTTAAAGCAAAATATGAACTTTTTTTTTTTTAGAGAGTGAGAGAGCAGAGGGGAGGAGCAGACGGAAAGGGAGAGACAATCCTCCAGAAGACTCCCTGCTGAGCACAGATCCCGATGTGGGGCTCGATCCCAGGATCCCGAGACCATGATCTGATCTGAAATCAAGAGTTGGACCCTTAACAGACTGAGCCACCCAGGTGCCCCCTAAATATGAAATTCTTAATAATTTTAATTATGTAATTAATAATTTAAATACATGATTTACACAAGAGTAATAATCAGATTGATAGCAGACTTCTTATTAATGATATCAGAGGTAATTGTATAATACCTTTCAAATACAGCATAGAAATAACTTTAAAACTAAGCTTATAAACCCAGTAACAGTATCATTTAATATATGAGAGTAAAATAAATACATTCTCAAACATGCAAAGACTGTGAAAGTTTGCTACTTCTTGACAAAGGATCCATTTAGGCGAAAATGAAATTAGAGCCCAAATGTAGGAGTAGGGGTAGTTGCAACAAATAATGGAGATCAAACAGAGTGGCAGATATATTGGTAACTCCAAAGAAATATTTATTGAAATGTATGGCTATATTAGAGTGACAGAGAAGTTAAAAACAAGATTGAAATAAAATAGTCGAAAGAAAAAAAAAGGTCGGGTGCCTGGGTGGCTCAGTTGGTTAAGCAACTGCCTTCGGCTCAGGTCATGATCCTGGAGTCCCTGGATCGAGTCCCGCATTGGGCTCCCTGCTCAGCAGGGAGTCTGCTTCTCCCTCTGACCCTCCTCCCTCTCATGCTCTGTTTCTCATTCTCTCTCTCGCAAATAAATAAAATCTTAAAAAAAAAATTAAAAAAAAAAAAAAGGTGGGTGAAGAAAAGGTGTGTTTAGTGTTAAGGCCTTCTAAGATATTGATAGAGTTTAAATAAAAAAAAAGAAAAAGTGAGTAAAAGGAGAAACTAATGTTGGGGAATGTGCGAAAGTATAGCTATTATTGGAATGCGTCAACAAGCTTGAAAGGAACACGGGAAGTAGTAGACCATGCCCTAGGAGCTTTCTGAATACTGTGCCCTATTATGAGGTTTATGGTCTTTAAATGAGAATAATCATAGCTTGAGTAGTATCTCTAATCAACCTGTGTAGAAGGTTGTTCTCTTAGTAAGAGAGAGCTCATGTCCTTATTCAAGTGCGAAGTGCGGCACTTGTCTTATGACAGAAATATGAGAAGAACAGGTAAGAATGGGCTCCGGAAAGTAGAAATGCTTGGTTATTTTGTAAACATAATAACTAGTTATTTCTTGTAAGCCACAGACACACCCTTACTTCACTTCACAAAAAATGCACTTTTTAAATTGATGACTTAGAACTTGCATAAAACAGAAAGCAACTTATTATGGTAAATGCCTATAATTAGTCCACAAAGACAACATTTGCTGTCTAAAATAGGACTGAATACAGAAGCCCACGTATTTTCCCGAGGCAAAATTCCCCATTTTCACAATGAATTTTAACTTGAAAGAAAACAGTTCCTTTTGTGTGCAATTGCTTTTTCCTTTGTGGCAAATCCCTTCACCAGGTCTGATTGTGAGAAATGATACATGAAACAGTACTACAACACCTTGAAAATAAGCATTCTTCATTGGGATTTAAAAGATGGAAAGGTAACACTTTGCCAGTGTTGAGAGCTCTGATTATAATCAAAATGAACAATAGATATTTAAGACACGGACCTAGGATTTTCATATATGAAAGGCTACCTTAAATAAAATGTATGCCTGGATTACAATTTCTCTAAACAGTGGGAAATGCTTTCAAGGTATAAGTTAATACAGTGCACTTGTGCAGTGTGGTGACCATTTACCATGCTCTGGCTGAACAATGCCTGACTAACACAGCAGCCTTCCCTAGTCTGTCTGTCTGTCTGTCTCTCTAATGAAAAGCACCACTAGCCAAAATCAGGCAATTATCCTTTACAGCACCATTTCTTCTTTCCTTATTTTGAATCCGTTACTAAATCCTTAGATACTTAACAGTCCCATTCTTTCAGATTCTTCTCATGGACTGATGCAAATTCTGTTTTTCCTGATTTGAATTTTGCACATCCTTCATTAATTAAAGAAATAGTTATGGGGACTGTCTTAGTTCAAACTGCTCTAACAAAATACCATAACCTAAGTGGTTTATACAATTCACTTCTTATGATCCTGGAGGCTGGAAATCTGAGATCCGGGATCCAGCATGGTCAAGTTCTGGTGAGAGCACTCTTCCAGGTTGCAGACTGCCAACTTCTGCAGAGAGCAGAGAGGAAGCAAGCTCTCCTGACTCTTACAGAGGCGCTAATACCATTCATAGGGGCTTCACCCTCATAACCTCATCTAGTCCTAATTACCTCCCCTAAGGCTCTGCCTTCTAATACCATAATACTGCAGGATGGGGTTTCAACATATGATTTTTGGGGGGACCCAGATATATAGTCCATAGGAGGGACCTTTATGAAGTGCCTGTCATTTTTCTAGGTATAGGAGAAACAGTATTGAGCAGAATAGACAAAGATCCCTGCCTTCATGGAGCTATGTCATGGGACAAACACACAATAAATAAGAAATGTTAGTAAATATGTATAGTTTGGACAGTTACAAGTGCTAAGAAGGAAAAGAAAGTATGGAAGGGAATGAGAAATTGTGGTATGCAACTTTTAATAGAGAAGAGGGAGATGGCCTTACTGGGAATTTGATATTTGGCTAAATATTTGACAAAGTTCAAGGGTGAGTTATGAAAGCTGGAGGGAGAGAGTTCTGGGCAAAGAGAAAAGTAGGTGCCAATACCCTACACCTTGTAGCTGTTATGTTTAAGTAAATTCAGGGACTTTCCATTTCTCAAGAATAGCTTGTAAATAAATTTTATACAATATTCTAAAAGCCCTTCAAGATGTGGTTCCTCGACCCAGTATCTCTTCCCCCTGATTGTCCCTGTGCCCTAGTTCTTGGAAAGTGCCAGGCACTTGATCACCTCAGTGATAATTGCTCCAGTTATTTTATCTTTTCAGTTTTTACCCACTTCTGTGTCTGACTAGTTTTCATTTTTTTAGGACCAAGTTTAAATGCCATCTTTTCAAAGAAGGCATCCTAAAAATCCTGTTATTTGGGATATGCAATTATTCACCATTGCCTTACTTCCCTAGAGAAGCTTCCTGATTCTTTCCTAATACAATCCATGTGTCTATGTTTTTTTTTTTTCTTTTTTCACTTCTTTATTCATCATTTTACCATCTGCTTCCATCCTTATAAAGAAATAGGAAGGCAGAGACCTCCTGCGTTGGTTTTCCTCCTTCTGGAATGGCCTTTTCCTAGCTCATCCCTCAGTTCTCAGATCTAATGCCATCTCCTCAAAGCTGAGCCTTCCCCAAAACAACTTTCTTCAATTAGCTGTTTCAGAAGTATAAGCCTTAAGGGATAAGTGTGTACTCTGAGTGTGAAGTGGCCTAGAGTAGACAATATAGACAATGCAGAGAGGTAGGAAAAGCTTTTTTACTGAAGGAGAAAAAAATATATGTATCTATATATGTATGTGTGTGTCACATAGTTAATACCCATAATGCATATAAATCTACTAATTCATTAATGAGCAAACATTTCAGAGCAAAATCTGGCAAATCATTTGACTATGAAATTTAAAGAATATTCAAAATTACAATGTAAAAAGACACTAATTTTTTTAAAGAAAAAACAAATTTCAGAACACAATACTATAAGCTCTATGTGGGGAGGAATTTGTGTTTTTGCTTTACCATTATATCTCTAGTCGTAATATAAAATCTGACAACTGACACTGTGTGTGTGTGTAATAAGCTATCATTTGTTCCTAAGAGATTCAAGAACATGGTATTGTTATTCAATGTTGTGAATGTGTGGAGAAACAGACACTATTTTTAGGACTGGCAATTTGGGAATATCAAAACTGTGTGTGCCCTTAACCCAGCTTTTCAACTTTAAGAATTTATCTTACAACATGCCAAATGTATGTAACAGAGTGTTCACTTAAGCTCATTTTGTAACAGCAAGTAATTTTAAAAAGTAAATTCACATCAACTGAGAAGTGGTTAACGGGATTCTTCTGGGAATCCCAGTGTAAGTTTTGTATTTTGTCCAAAGAGGAAATTGTCATATTTTTTCATGTGTGAGCATCTCTGGGGTGAAAGTTTCTTGTTCAATCTTGTTTCCTTGCTAACCTTTTGATCTGTAAATTTTCTGCATGCTTTTTAATAAGCTGCTCCGTCTTTAATTTTTTCCATTACATCCAATTGGTTTTGGGTATTTCAAGAATTGAATAGTAAGAATTATGATCATTCAGTCATAGTCAACAAATACTTATGGAATGCCCTCTATATGGAAGGTATTAGACCAAACAGTGTTTCATACTATCTTGATAGAATATTTATATTTCCTCTTTTATGTACCCTAGGTGGTAAATAAATCTGAATATTTTTTATGAGGATAGTGAAATGTTTATAGTTGAGTGAAATTAAGGCTGTAAAAAGACCAGGATAAATTTACTCCCTTTTAGCAATGCTAGGCATTCTAGAAAACAAAATACTAAAATTGGTGAATTTCTTGTGGCCTGTTTCATCAAATATTATTAAATCATTTGGGATCATTGGAGTATCTAAAACAACCTTCTATAATACTTTTCATTATTTACCATTATTAGTAATTCTCAACGAGAATGACTTTGCCTCCAAAAGGGCATTTGGCAAAGTCTGGAGACAGTTTTTGATTATCACGACTTGAGTGTTGGGTGGATACTACTGGTTTCTAGTGAAGCGAGGGCCACGGATACCATTAAATATCTTGCAAGGCATACAACAACAAAAGACATATTGAGTTCCAAATATCAATAGTGCCAATGTTGGGAAACCTTGACTTGCATGGTTAATATGAATGGTCTATGTTCCATGGCTCTTCAAATAACCTAAGGAAGAAAAAGTGGATATGCTGCACTGGATTTTTTCATACAGAATTAGACCAAGGAAGATAGAATCATTATTTTATACATTTAATATAAAGTGTATAATATTTATTCACAGTTTTTCCTTTGATTTGTAACAGTTCGATTAAATTACAATTGCAATCAGTTAAAACCATTAAGTGCAAACCTGGCTGGCTTCTCAAGTATCTAAGGATACACAGCTGGAATGAAAACAGATGGAAGGTGTAAATGAGAAGATTCAATTAACATTATTCCTACTAGTACATGTTTCACAAAGAAAATCCCCTGAGATTGAAAATGAGACGTTAATTCAAGAAATATGGTGCCTTTTTAACATGTTAAGAATAAAATCCTTTAACATCTTTTTATGTCATTTGGTGTTCAGACCAAATCTATGTCCTTAAGGTCGAGACACAAATATGATAACAAAGAAATTCTAAGCTTAGAGGTACAAAATTACTATACATTAGAACACTAACCAATTTAGTGGCAGCCTGATTCTTTCAAGAGTCTCTCTCTATTCCTAATAGCATTATAATTGTTATTATAAGATTAGATTTGACACTATGATTCCTAAGAATGAACATAATAAAAACACACCATTTATTATAGTCCTAGTAACTATCTTGTTGTGCCTTCATCAATATTTAAAGGGATCAATGAAATGTAGTTAATCAGATCTGTCTGAAACTTCCTTATTTTGAAAGTTTAATGCCTCTTTCAATGCTAATTTAAAATATACTAAAATTGAGTTTGGCCATTTATAAAGCTGAGATTGTTTTTTCTTTTTTTTTTTTTTTTTTAAGATTTTTATTTATTTATTTATTTGAGACAGAGAGAATGAAAGAGAGAGAGCACATGAGAGGGGGGAGGGTCAGAGGTAGAAGCAGGCTCCCTACCGAGCAGGGAGCCCGATGCGGGACTCGATCCAGGGACTCCAGGATCATGACCTGAGCCGAAGGCAGTCGCTTAACCAACTGAGCCACCCAGGAGCCCTGAGATTGTTTTTTCAAAAGTCTCTTAGGGATCAACAAAGAATTGTAAAAAGATTAGCTGATGGACAGAGCGAAGGTTATGTACGTATTCACTTCAATTATTTCAACTGCTCAAAGTGTTGTAGATGCTTTCAGAGTAAAACATTGTAATTATATGTCCAATATTTAGCAGGGCTCTTCCAGATTTCGAGAAAAAGATGGATAGTCAGCTTACTATGGGATAGCAGTGGAAGGATATATGGGGATAGAAGGAAATACGGACTCCTCAGCAGTAGCTGTGTCATGCAGGTCAACCGAATGTGGTACACTGTTCTCATGAGCCAGCTTTTCTTTGTTGATGCTTTTACCTCCACTGCTTTTTTTTTTTTTTTTAAGATTTTATTTATTTATTTGGCAGAGAGAGACAAAGCGAGAGAGGGAACACAAGCAGGGGGAGTGGGAGAGGGAGAAGCAGGCTTTCCGCTGAGCAGGGAGCCCGATGCGGGGGCTGGATCCCAGGACCCTGGGATCATGACCTGAGCTGAAGGCAGATGCTTAACGACTGAGCCACCCAGGTGCCCCATCCACTGCCTTTTACTACTACCATTTCCACCACCGTTTCTTCCTGAGAGCTTCTACTTCTAGGTTTCCATGCATCTTATCCCCTTTGTTCTACTTTAATGTATACTATCTCTCTGTGTGATTCATATCCAGACTCCCCAACAAGAAGGTTCTAAGTTAGCAATTTACTAACCAGAAGAGATAATTCCTGACAGAGTTTTCAAGTCAGATCTCTGTACAGGCAATTGGCTCCTCATGTTCATTCTATAGGTGGCCGTCAATTCCTAATCCAGTGAGTTTTGCCTAGGATTGCAGGTTAATGGGCACAGAGCATAGTAATGACATGGAACATGAAGAATGATTGTAGTCCTCTTTCAGACACAAACTGCACTCAGAGCTTCACGGACATCTTGAGTTTATCCATTTATCAATAATTGGGATAATTTATATTCCTAATATCATGGTTAGACATTTTATCTTGAAGAAACCAAATTTTACCCCAAATAAAATATAAATAAGATGAAATTTTTAAAAAAAGATATTGTAAATATTTGGTAAATTCTTCATAAAGCAGTCACCAGTAGACCTTTTCCCCAAAGTTGTGACAAGCCTACAATCAGAATACCATACAATATTTCACCAAACCTCAAAAAAGAAGACAGCATATAGCTCAAATAATCCAGGACAGAGAATGAAAGTGTGTAAGTAGTTGTAGGGGTAGATCTTGATATAAGCAGGCAAACAAAGAAACAAACAAACAAAAATTCCTTTATCACGGAAAAATAATACAGATAGGAGATTAAGTAAAGGGGTGTTTTTCTCACAGAATAATAACGGATAATGACAAACAAGATATTTTTAAAATGCAAAGACTAGGGACAGGGTTTACCAAATATCAGTGTAACAGGACTATTTGATGGTGTAACATATACATTTGACCAATGAATGATAAACATAAATAAAAACTATGTTTTTTTGGACTTGTAAAATGGCATAAGATAAAAATACAAATGCCTGACAAAAGCATGAATAAATCTATGAAAAATAGGCACATAATAGGTCATTTATACCCTTTTAATTTTTCTGGGACATAAACTTTTCAAGGTGGTAGTAGGATAGATAATTTTCAAGTCAATAATAATGTATTTTCTGTTGAATTCAAATAAACCACTGATTTAAAAGGTCCATATGACATTATTTGACATAGTATTCCCTCTATTTTTTGTTTTAATACACAACTTATTTTCTTCAGAATACCTGTTAAATTTGGAGAGATGCTAATATTTCATAAAATACTCTTGGGCAAATTCTTTTTCTTTCTTCACTGTTTAGAAAATTCTACAGTAAACTGTATACAGGCAGATTTTGTGTACTGCTATATAAGGTTAGCCTTTACTTTGTATTGCTATTAATTATATGAAAGTAATTAAAATCAGTGACCTAAGATTTACTCTAAAGTTGTACTATAATATATGAAAATTAAACAACAAAATCCATTTCCTTTCCAACTCAGACTAATTGCTCCTTTCTTAGTACTTTTGGAAAAATAATGCCTATTTCCAAAATTGACAGAAAAGCAAACTTTAAAAAATTCTTTAAAAGGCACAAGTGCCATGATGACTATATTGCCTGTGTTAATCTTAATTATTATAAACTAGGATTAAGAACAAAAATAATTGCTGAAAAACACAAAATATATCAACATTGTAGGTAGCCTATAAAGAAAAATACATAATAGCTGATATCAAATCAACTTTTCCACGTTTAGTTGAGAGAATAGTCCTTCAGAACTTATAAGGGATAATTTTAAAGAGTTATTTGAACTGTAACTTAAAAATCTCAAATTATTCTGTTTATTAATCCCTGATCACCAAACCTTCCTTACTAGCCAGGAAAAATCCTTAAATTTTGAAAGTTACGTGCAATAATTTATATAAAAACTTATCACTTATACACATTTAAAAATTTTTCCATGATAACTGATATATGCAAACACAATAACATTTATTTGTGATGGGAAAACATTTAGAAGAGTCTCCATTTTTAACAACATGGTATTGAATGAGTCAAAACTCAGAACTTCATATGACAGGATACTGTTAATCCCCACATCAGATTTACCCAATCAGCTCCCCAAGGGTGAGTTCAGGGATCTATTAATTATTAAAGGCTCCTCAGGTGATTCTGATGTCCACCAGAAGAAACCATCATTGTTAGACAAGATGTTTAATGACTTGGAGACAGAGTTACAAAGTCACATTATATTATTTGGCAAAAATACAAGTTAAGATAAAAGGTGCACAGGGTGAGCCAATTTCCATGAAAAAGCCTGCACTCGTATGTGTACACACACACATACACGTATAATCTGAACAATTCCTGCACTAAAATATCAGCAGTGGTTCTCTCTTGGTGAGATGATTATGAGTGCTTTTTCGTTCCTTTTGCTTATATATAGATTTTAATTTTTCTATAGTAAATGTGTATTTTATAATAAGTTATTTTTATTTTGTTTATTTATTTTTAAGATTTTATTTATTTGAGAGAGAGAGAGTGAGCAAGAGCAAGGGCATGAGTGGGGGGCAGAGGGGCAGAGGGTGAGGGAGAAGCAGAGTCCCCACAGAGCAGGGAGCTCGATGTGGGACTCAATCCCAGGACCCTGGGATCATGACCTGGGCTGAAGGCAGATGCTTAACTGACTGACCCACCCAGATGACCCTAAAAAGTTATTTTTAAAATAGAAGATGACCTTCTAAATGCAGTGGTTGGCAACTGGATACTGAGGGAAGTACAGACCAAGAGGAAAAATAACAGAACCCAAAAGCTTGATTGTACACCCTGATTAGAGTCATGACATCTGATGAGAATTGGAGTAAATTTAAAGACATACGGTTAGTAAGACTTTGATGTTCACAAGCTGGTTTAAAATTGCTCAAGCACTTACTTTAAAAAAAAAAAAACATTTTAAAAACCAATAATAAATGATGTTGTTGGCATAAAGTTAAAGCTGGATTTGTTTTAAAAACTTTATGGGAATGTCTTGCTCAGCAATCTCTAAGTCAGTCTTACAGGCGCAGGCAGAGAAGTCCAAGATGGATCATAGAAACCAGGTGATGCCCAGGAGGGCTCCTTGCAGGGCAGTGGGGTAACAAGGAGAGGATGTTGAGGACTGGGGGCCCCTAAGTGAGGTGGGAGGTGGACAGTTCTTCCAAGCCCAGCCCTCTACCCAGGACCGGCTGCTTTACCATCACCATTTCCACTGAGAGTTTATGCAGGAGCCAAAGAGAGGACAGATGGAAGTGGAGGAAGAGGGAGCCCTCTGACCGAACTGTTGTTATGAAGGATGCTAAACATCCTCAGTTGGAGTGAGGTAAAATCAGGCTCCCTGCCCAGAGCCTGCAATCTCTAACCAAGCATCAGAAAAGAAAAGTGAAACCTATATTAAACCATCAACCTGATAACCCATATGCCAGACTATTAATGCAGCTGCTGGATCCTTCCTAGGTCACTGATATGTTTTACCAACTGAAGTCCCAATTTCCTATTTGGGCTTTTAAAAATTTCATCTTTATTGAGGTATAATTGACATATGAAAGTGTAGAATATTTAAAGTGTACATAGTGATTATTTGATGCACATATACATTGTGAAAGGATTTCCCACATCTGGTTAATTAACACATCCATCACCTGACATATTTATCTTTGTGTGTGGGAGAAAATTTAAGTTCTACTCTCTTAGTAAATTTCAATTATCCAATACAGTGTTAACTATAGTCACCATGTTTTACATTAGATTCTCAGGCCTTATTAATCTTATAGCTGAAAATGTACCCTTTTATTGACCTCTCCCTATTTCTCCCACCCTGCGCCCATGGAAACCATTTTTCTACTCTCTGTTTCTATGAGTTTGCCTTTTTTTTTAAGTTTTTAAAATTTATTTGAGGTTGTGGGAGGGGTAGAGGAAGAGGAAGAGAGAGTCTTAAGCAGATTCCATGCTGAGTGTGGAGCCAGACATGGGGCTGATCTCACCACCCTGAGATCACAACCTGAGCCAAAACCAAGAGTTGGATACTTAACCCACTGCACCAGTCAGGTGCCCCAGAGTGTGCCTTTTTAAAAAATATATATATATTCCATATATAGGTGATAACATGTAGTATTTGTCTTTGCCTGGGTTATTTCAGTTAGCATAATACCCTCAAGGTCCATCCATGTTGTTGGAAATGGCAGGATTTCCTTCTTTCTCATGGCTAAATAATATTCCATGATAATATTATCATGTATTATTACATATAATTGGATAGTATTATTATTCATAGAATAATATTACATATATCACATCTTTATCCATTCATCCACTAATGGATATTCATGTTGTCTCCATGTCTTAGCTATTCTGAATAATGCTGCAATGAACATGGGAGTGCAGATGTCTCTTTAAGATCTTATTTTCATTTCCTTCCAATATATACACAGAAATGAGGCCACTGGATCGTGATTCTATTTTTTGAGGAACCTCCATATTGGTTTCCATAGTGGCTGCACCAATGTACATTCTCAGTATGTTTTTAATTTTAATGGCATCACTTTTACATTATATAATTTTTAGAAAGATCAGTTCATTAATCTGTTGAATTCATTAATCTGTTGTGATTTCTATATGCATTATGATTATTTAAAACAAATTATGTATTAGTTTCCTACAAGCTGCTGTTAACAAATACCATGCACTTAGTGGCTTTAAATACTACACATTTATTCTCTTACTGTTCTAGAAGTCAGAAGCCCAGAATGGTATCACTGGGTGGAAACCAAGGTGTTGGCATGGCTGCACTCTATCCAGAGTATCTTGAGGGCAATTGGTTTTCTTGGCTTTTCCCAGTCTTAGAGCTGTATTCCTTACATTCTTTGGCTCATGGCCCCTTCCTCAATTTTCAAAGCCAGCAGTATGACATCTTTACATCTCTTTCTGCTTTCATCCTCACATAGCCTTCTTCATCTTCTGCCTGTGTGTAATCTCTCTTTGCCTCTACCTTGCAAGGATACTTCTGATTCCATTGAGGACCCATCCAGGTAACCCAGGAAAATGTTCCCATCTCAAGATCTTTAATTTAATCACATGTGCAATGATACTTTTTCCACATAAGGTAATATTTACAGGTTCTCACTCACAGATGGCAAAAACCAAATAAATGATACAGAATAGGGAGCCCTGAAGGAGAGTCGCACGAATATGGTCATCTGAATTATGACAATGGGTATATGTTGGGTAAAATCTAATGCTTTTGCTGCAAACTACATGTAAAAGTGTGTTTATAGCAACTTTGTTCATAATAGCTGAAAACTAGAAACAACATAAAGGCCCATCAACATTAGAATGAGTGAAGAAAAAAAAAAAGGGTAATCCATGATGTGAAAAGCTATGAAATCATGAGATGAATGACTACTCTCCTTGCAGTAGAAAGGATGAATCTCACAGAAGAAAAAATTGAGCAAAAGCAGGCAATCACCAAGGAGTGAATACTGTGAGATTTAATTTATATTAAGATTCAAAAATAGGCAAGACTCAATCATAGTGATGGTAGATCAGAATAGTGGTTTCCTTTCTGGGGAAGAGTATGGACTGGGAAGGGGAGAATAAGGAAGTTTATGGGATACAAGAAATATTTCATGTGTTGATTTCAGTATTTCAGTGGGTATATACATCTGTAAAAACTCATCAGGCTGTGATCTTGAGATTGGTGCACTGTACTGTACTGTATAAAAGTTATATGTTATACTGCAATAAATAGTAAAAAACAAAGAAATAAAAATGGCAACACTGAAAGCTCACTTCTCTGTACCAGAGTCATTCTAAGCACTGTATACTTATTAGCTCATTCAATCTTCACATCAGTTCTCTTTTACACGTATGCTCCTCCCTGTTTTTTGCCTCTTTGAGGCACAGGGAGAACACATAACTTGCCCAAGTCTACACAGTGAAGTGGTGAACCTAGAGCTCAAACCCAGGCAAGCCTGCCTGGGTCTGGAATCATAAGCACTACCCCGGAGCCTACTATATAGGAAGTAACTGGGAGTTATAAACGTGCAAATGTACATGTAACTGCAGGTGTCCTGAGCATGATTTAATCACAAAGCACTTCCATTTGTGTCTCTCAGCCTCCCATGAATTTCATTCAGAGGGGCTCCATTACTTTTCTAGTCACTCCCCGTGAATAACAAAAAATGTTCCTTTATTTCATGTTGCGTAATACTCAGTTCGGGAGTTAAAATGCCCAATCTCAGGTAAAAATCAGAACTCAAAATTTGATTTGAGTCTTCTTCCCTCCACCCAGCCAGGCCTATTACAGGCTAGCTGTCAGCTCTGTGTGTGGCAGGTGGTGGGGCATGGCCAACCGTTTTCTTCTTCCCTGACCTTGTGTTCCCAGTTTGATGACACTGATTTCAAGGTCGATATAGAATTGGAGCAGGAGAGGAGGGCTGCTCATACTTGGTTGGGAATGCCACAGCAATCTAGAAACCTTGCTCTCTGGGCTTTACAGAAGTTGACAACTGTCTCTTTCTGGGTCTGTCTCAGGCACAGTGATGCACTTTCTGGTGTGAGCGAGCAATAAAATAAGGCCCAGAAGCCAAGTGATAACTCTGTGGATAAGAATACAAATGGGGCCATATAGCATATTTTTAAATATTTAAGGTTATATAAAATAACAATTGTTAAATACATGCAGCTCATCATCATAATTTGTCAAAGTTAGAAGACAGCCCCCAATGTGTGTAAAACTATCTTTTGATATGATTCAGGAAATTATTAAAAAGGGTTTGATTTAATTATTCTTGTCCATGTGTAGGTAAACTTTTTATTTCTGGCAGTGTTTGGATGAGAAAATCAAGTCACCATAATTCATTAATTATTGTATTTTCCATAAAATGCATTGTATTTCATTGATCTCAATGTAAACATGTTGTTCATTAAAATCTTCATATACTTTTTTAAAATTAATTAATTTGTTTATTTGACAGAGAAGAGACAGTGAGAGATGGAACACAAGCAAGGGGAGTGGGAGAGGGAGAAGCAGGCTCTTCACGAGCAGGGAGTCCGATGTGGGGCTCGATCCCAGGACCCTGGGATCACGACCTGAGTTGAAGGCAGACGCTTAACGACTGAGCCACCCAGGTGCCCCAAAATTTTCACATACTTTACATTCTTTTGAAATAATGACTTGAAGCAGAGTCAGCAAAATTCTTCTGTAAAGTGCCAGAGAGAATATACTTTAGGTTTTGAAGGGTATACATTCACAGTGACTCAACTTTGCTGTTTTAACACAAAAGCAGCCGTCAGCAATAAGTAAACCAAGAAAGAAGCTATGTTCCAATAAAACTTTATTTACCCAAACAGGCAGCAAGTTGTAGTTTGCCAAACTCTGACTAAGGTATTAAAAACTGAATATGTGATTATATTAAAAATTTACAAGTTTTGGGGCACCTGGGTGGCTCAGTCAGTTAAGCATCTGCCTTTGGCTTGGGTCATGATACCAGGGTCCTGGGATGGAGCCCTGCGTCAGGCTCCCTGCTCAGCCTGCTTCTCTCTCCCTCTCCCTGCTGCTTCCCCTTCTTGTGCTCTCTCTCTCTCTGTCAAATAAATAAAATCTTCAGAAGGAAAGAAAAAAATTACAAGTTTTTATGCATTCTCAAGAATAATTTAGTAAATATAAACAATTTTTTATATTTTTCATATATGTTCACTAGTGAGTTCTGATATTCAATATCAATCTTGTTGCCAATGTAAAGAATCAGATTACGTTGCACACTTGACCTAGCACATAGGTGAATTGTTTTAATATGAATTATTTTAAATTGTAAAATTCCTCAGACATTATGTGTGATTTTTTTTTAAAGATTTTATTTATTTTATTTATTTATTTGAGAGAAAGAGAGAGAGACAGAGAAACAGCATGAGAGGGGAGAGGGTCAGAGGGAGAAGCAGGCTCCCCGCCGAGCAGGGAGCCTGATGCGGGACTCGATCCCAGGACTCTGGGATCATGACCCGAGCTGAAGGCAGTTGCCCAACCAACTGAGCCACTCTTGTGCCCATATGTGATTTTTGAAAAAACCATACTAATCTGTAGGTACCTCATCAACATTGATGAATGAATGAATCAGAACATAAAAAGATGTAAGCAAATGGAAATATCTCATTATGCACGTTTCTATTGATTTTATGCTCTCTGAAAGGAATGATCTCACACGTTAATTAACTTGTCTGTTCTCCCACCCAAGTTCTTCTGCTCTTCTAGGCCCCCTGCGATCTGAAACATTATCTACCTCTGATGTTGGCAGCAGCAAAACTCACAGCCCTGTGTGGAAGACATCTGGAGCGGTTGCCTTCTGTTTTGAGTGCTTCCAGCAAGAGATGTGGAGAAGCCGTGGAACCTTAGCCATGTTGAATGGTTCTGAGTAGGGCTGTACTGTGCGTGGGCTGAAAGCTGGATCCGAGTCACAGGGAAGGGAATATAGCTACTTAGAAGTAGATTGAGAACTTATAGCTAGCTCCAAATGCCCATTGTTTTCCCTAAACTAGTGCCTCCCAAATCGCAAATCGACCTTTGCATAAAAAATCATCTGGGGAGCTTGATGTATACAGAATTGAACATATATATGCATATGCACACAAATTGTTTCACCACTGAGTGTTGCTATGGACAAGGTCTCCAAGGGATGGTTGGGATGTGTGTGCAAGAGTCTGTCTTCTTACAAAAGTTTCTCCAGACAATTCTACTATAAGCCAAGTTTGGGAACCACTGACCTAGAACATGTAAGAGAGAGATTTGATGGATATTTTTAACCTATGATATTGCCCTGATTTACACAGGATTGTTTCTTTTAGGAAAGCTTCATTACCTTGATTGCCGTACTATATATATTTGTTACTCAAGGGCTTCTCAGCCAAATTCCAGCATCCTGCCCTCTAGCTATAATACTAAGTGGTTCTGAGAGTGGTTCAATAAGATACACTGACAAGCTGCCTAGGTCTTACAAACCTTTTTAAGAAGCTACAATACACTGTGCTGAGACCAGACAACTTTAGCAGCTACTCAGACCTCTTTGAGCTTTTGCTTCTTCCTGTGGGGGAAATCATAAAACAGTGCTCTTGGAATGTTACAGCTACTTACAGCTCTGGGATCTGCTTACCAAGAAGCCATCCTTGATGTCTCAACAATCAATGAGATGGTGGTTTTATATGTTATCCTGTATCTCTCTGATGATTTTTCCTATTAGGTTTTGTAGCTCTGTTCTCAATTCTATGCCCTCACTTGTACATGTATTTCTGGAGTTGAGACTTAGCCTAATTTTTCATCACATTCTTAGTAGGCAGCACAGTGCCTAAGAGGTGCTTAAAATATTTAAACCAAATTAGTTTTTAATAAATGCATACACTTTCAGTGAGAACTAGTTGTACTCAGTGCTGCTGAGATAGCCCCTCACACAAGAGAAGGAACAAAGAGATCTCTCCTCCCCTCCGCTGATGAGCTCTGGCCTGAAGGGGCTGCCATTTTGGAAAAACAGACTGAATGTTTATATTGGAGAATGTTTGCCATTCTAAGGGGTGCCATCACCATTATCTGAACAGAAGATAGAAATCAAGGGCATTTTTATATGAAGTTTCCTCTTCTCTCATGTCTCAAATGCCATAAGGAAAATTATTAGGTTGGCATGGGAAATTTGGTTTAACTATTAAAAAAAAGTATATCTGGGTTTATAACCTAGTCTTCTGTTTCCTGTCAATATATGATTAATGATCAATGATTGTAGAGTTAAGCAATTTTGAAAAATATATTGGGCTATTTTATGATGTAGACCATAAACTGTGTGTTTCTTTGTACCTAGGTCACAGGCTTCAGTGGGGATGGAGTGATGCTGGGCAGAAAGGAAAAAGTTCTGTTCAGGTTTATGCCACGGGAGCCCTCAATAGCTGCAAATGTACTTAAAACTCAGATCCTGAATTACATTAGATTGTTATTGAAAATTGTTTCAGAACACTCGCTTCTTTGTATGTATTTTATTCTATCATTAAATTCAGATTGAAAAGCCTCCCTGAGGCTCCTTCTCTAGGTACCCCTCACCCTCTTCACCTCTAGCCACTCCACCACTTTCTCCGTCTCCTATGTTTTACCTGCCATCTGGAACCACTTCCCTGCCTCTCTGGACTTAATTGACTCTTTTCAAATGGCATCTCTAGCCCCCATCGCTCCAGTCCGCCTTATGACTCCTAACCTCACAGAAACAATCAACCTCTTCTCTGGGAGCCTGGCCCTTTCCTTCTGCCAAAGTTCTTCTTGTCCTATCCAGCCTTTCCCGCTCTTCTCCACTCAAGTGGCTCTTGGTAATTTCTATGCTGTTGCTTGTTCCTTTTTTAAAGCTATTTAAAGAAGCAACTGCAAATGTCGCTGCATTGTTCCAGATACACGTGTACATGTGTGCGAAGCACACAGAAGCCTATTTAATTGTGTTGCATCTTACATAATCAGTATGAGTCACTGAAGTAAAACCCATTAAGGAAAAATTACTCTCTAAGGAGTTAGAATATTGTGCTTGGGTGGCTTCTTCTTGGTCAGGAAGCAGAGCCGCATTTCCCTGATTCATAATTGGCTTAAAAAACTCAGAAAGAGCATTTCAGTAGGGGTGCAGTTGTAATACGTGCAAAGCCTTACAGAAACACTCCGGACAAGCATCCCACCCCCAACAAAAAATAAAGATGTTTTTTGGAACATCGATTTTTAAAACATTAAATCGAGTGATTACAATATAAAAGCAAAAAGTGTTTATAACTTAAAACAGTTCTTAAAATCTATCATGTATAAAAATATCAGGTGAACAAAATAATTCAATGTTACTGTCGGAAGAATACAATCTCTTTATGAAGCTTTAATATGAGAGAAAATATGTTGTCAGTGTAGAAATTCAGATGCTGCAATGCTACCCTAATTTTAAATCCTTAATTATCCTGTTTTGGGATTAACATATCAATATGGTTTTAAACTGTATAATGCAGTTTTACATGTTTTTAGCAATCTAAAGAAAATACTTCGGATTTCATTTTAGGTTTTTTATCAGTGTGAAAGACAGCTGAAATAGGATTTGATGTTCACTGGAATTCCATATGCTTCTTAAAAACTCCCAGAACCACTTTTACAAAGTCAGTTTTGACAATAACAGTTTTCATATTGGAAGCTACAAACTGATGGTTCTGGTTCGTGCATTCTCTCAGAATATCATGCCCTATACCTCCTCAGAGAAACCCAGATTAGGAGTAACAAATACACTACAAAGAGAGCCTCATTTGAATAAAATTAAATCTTTACCAGGTTTTCCCTTCAGTTTTTCAGTAAAATAAAGTGAAACAAAATCTTTTCAGGTTCATATTTTAGGTTACCTCTATTGGCTTTTTGTTGAACAACATGATTGGAATCATTTAACAAATACTTATTGTCAGGCATAAATGTTAGTGACTAGAGCTTTCTAAAACACCTTCCCAGCCTCAAAGGTGCCGTATTATATCCAGAAAGGGAAATCTGCATGGTCACAGCAAATAAAGACAGATGATTAATATGCCAGGAGGTGACAATATTCCAAAACCAACATATTAGTTTAAATTTCTGAGATCAGTTTCTACCATTAATCAATTTGTTAAGCATAATATTTACAGTTTACAGCAGCTCTTTAATGATAGCTCAGTCAGTGCCTAGCTGAAATGAGGTATTTAATACACATTCTGAAAAGTGATAGAGTAGTGCTACTTAAGATGTATCAGGTTTGTTTTATTTCCATCCTTTTGGTAGTCTTATCCAAAATGACCTTTGCCCTTCATCTCCATGGATTACATTGAAAGAAAAATATGATTTTATTCATTTAGGTAGCTCTTCATACACAGACGGGCTAAACCCTCACCTCCTGGCACCAGCTGTATTTGTAAAAGCAATTAGCCCAAGCATTTTTGTTTTTAAAACCAGTAGGCTTGTTACAGGGTAACACAGAGCGTGGTGGTCATCCACTCTCATCATGGCAAAGCAGATGCTCCTCAGCTTTGTGTAATCCTCACCTGCAGTATATGGATGCCCCTGATTGCAAGACTCACAGTCAAGAGGTCCTAATGCCTGTCACTTGTGCTCTCTGAAAGTGTAGCACCTACTTTTCTTTGTCTGCCTTACATAAGTCACATTAAGGAGAAACAGTGTATGGATATCTAATAAAAGAAAAACAACTAAAATCAGTAGACATGGCTTTTTTGCTTCAGAGAAGCCAGCATTTAAGCTAGACATTTAGTGCCCTGGTTTTCATTAAAAATTTATGACAGACCCTTACACAGATAAATGATTGTACTGACAAGACCCTCTGGGACACTAAACCGTTATTTATAATTGTTCAAGTGTGTTTTTCAAATTTAAGGTCTCCTTGTACCTGCCAAAAAAGTACTTTCAAAGAACTTTACTTAATTAATTACACTCATGTTTGTGTACTAAAGAAATTCTGTAGACTAAATTATAAATAAAAATAGGATAAAAAATTGCTGATAGGAAATGACCAGAACTGATTTTGCAAAATTTGAATAAGCTGAAATGAGAAATTTAATCAGAACAAATATTGTTTTGTAGATCCTATTTATAATCTTTTAGAACTGAGGAAAGGAAAACAATTTATCTTTCTAGTTATATAATTGCTACCTTATAAATTCTTTCTTTCAACTCAGTTTCTACATTAATGTTAAATCAGAAGATATTAATTGTTAGGACCCCTGAAAGGACAAACCGAAAAGAGGAAAAATAAGTTGGACATTCAGAAATTGGAGAGTTCTTCAACCTAAAATTTAGCTATCAGTGCATTTTATTGGATTATCTCCCATATTATAAATAAAACATTTCCCTACTTGATAAACTTTCTGATCAAGTTATAATAGTGGGCTTGAATGGGATGGGTCTAATTTGATTTTGATTTGTAATTAATCTATTTTATTATATATTATCAAAAATATTTATTTGATGGAACTCAGTCTTTGGGGTAAAATTTTAATCTGTAAACAAATCTGTGAAAAAAAATAAGAACTGTACATCAGTCCATTTGTTAATGATATGAAATGCTATCCAAAGCAAATATGGTTTATGCAATTGGAAAATAAATTATACAAAACAAATATATAAGAGGCAAAATCTAAATTATGCTCTAAAATATCTACATTTGTATAATTTTTATATATTTCAATTATCTTACTAAATTAAACATGTGGGTCGCCTAGGTGGCTCAGTTAAAATGTCTGACTTCAACTCAGGTCATGATCTCAGGGTCCTGGGATCCAGCTGAGCATCAGGCTCTGCACTCGTGGGGAGCCTGCTTCTCCTTCTCCCTCCCTTTCTGCCCCTCCCCTCGCTCATGCTCTCTCTCTCTCTCAAAAAAATCAATAAAATCTTTTTAAAAAATTAAACATGTTATTATTTGCATTCAAAAACAGTGTATTTTCTCATCTTTATTGAAATAGCAACTTAACAACTAATTTTTTTCCTTTAACTTAGAACACTGTAATTAAATCTAAATTTTGAAATGAGCCAAAAAATCTAAGACTATAGTAAATCTAACAGTTAAAAAGAACATAATCAGTGACTTTTGAGCATATGATGGAAGTGATCTCTACAAAAGCTGGAGAAACTCACTTCCCAGTCTTATTTTAAACAAATGATTAAACATTTAATTGATATAAGATATAAAAATAAATAATATAATCCTAACCTTAAATGTACTATGAACTGGTGCTTTCTGTAGGTCATTTCATTATAAACTTGTTTGTAAATTTTTTTTAAAGATTTTACTTTCTACCTAGAGAAATGTCTTGAAAATAGAAAATATAATTTGACTTATTTTTCTTTGTGGTAAATTAATAAATTTTGTTATGTAATATATAATACAATATAAGGATTTTATGAATATGCTTTCTACTATATAATGACTATAAAATTGTACATATAGCAAGAAAACAACAATAATGAAGTTAAAGAAACAACAGCTAAATATATCCATCATTATAGAATAATAGAACAACCTAATTTTGTTACTTATTAGCATGAAACAAGTTGGTGCAACTTTTTTTTTTTTGGCTTAGAGTTGACAAAAATCACCATTTAAGTATATATTTCAACTCTTTCCATATATAGAAAAAGTAGTTTTATGTGCGTGTGTATCTGTGTACCCATTGGAGCATGAGTAGTTATCAAGGCTTTGAAAATGCCATATTTCTTTATGCAATTAAAAATATTCTGAAAGTTGCATACAGAAGTAAACACAGACTTTGATTTTTTTCATATGCCAAGGCAGAAAGTCAGTATGAGACATTCAATATGCTTTCACTTACACAATCTCAGGGCATCACTCTATATGTGATTAACAATGAATTGGCTAAAATCTGCTGCTACAAGATGGAATTTAAAGAGTTAAATTGAAATGACTTGTTTAGATAAAATAAGGCCAATTATATTGACTTTCTGGCTTCAGAATATATGAAAAATAGTAGCAAGCATAGAAACTAAAATTACTGATGAAAGACCAAGAATTTTATGACTCAGTGGGTGATGTGAGAGTCACTCATAATAAAAAAGAATATTAACCTTCATACAAGAAAATGGTTGATGTTCAGCACAGTCAAGAGTCAAGAAGACAAATTATCAGCCTCATGTTAGAAAAGAGAGTAGGAAATTCCATCCAAAAGAACAGTTCATATCAACATATTTTATGCCTCAGACTCTTCTGATAATTATGCTACCTAAGCTTGATGGAACAAGGTTTAGGAAAGAATCTGGGTACTGGGTTTTTATTCAGCAAATCAACCAGACATGCCAAGGAAATACATTAACCCAGAGAAATGTTGAAAATTGCTTGAGCACATAAACTGTAAATGGGAATGGAAAGATATTATGGAAGGAGCATGAACATAATTTGGCAGTGGTTTCAATGTAGGAGTATGAGAGTACATGGAGAAATCTGTGGGCCTGACATATAATAGATAAAGACCAAGAAAGCCACTAAATACTTGAAAATGCATGGGACAGCCCCCACAACAATTTCATGTTTCAAATGTCAATAACACAGAGGTTGCATCACAGAGGTAGTTCATAAATCTAGAATACAAATTAGTTTGGAAGCATCTCTATGAAAATAAATGAGTTGAATAGTGTGGTGGATAGGCATGAGACAGGAGAGAATTATTCATGCCACAAATAATGATGAGCACCTTGTATGTGCCAGACTTTGTTCTAGGTTCTGTGGATAAAATGTTGAACAAGACAGAAGAGATGTCTTCTATTGGAAGACACAGACAATAAAGGAGATGAATAAATAAACAAAGAATATCAGATCATTATAAAAGATATGAATAAAATGCAAACAGGTTGATGTGATAGAGTGACCATGTGGGAAGGATTAATTTAGAATGGGGGATTAAGCAAAATCCTTGATCTGATGATGATGCTTTAGGTGAGACCTAAATATTAGAGAATCTCAGTCAAGATCAGGATTAGTTAAAATGTCAAGTTTGTTTTGGCTACATAATGTGGGATTCAGTACACAGGTCAGGCCTGCAGATGTAATTTGTACATATTTTCAGAATTAGCAGAACTGGCAAATGAAAAAAAAAAAATCCATGACTGTTTGGTTTGTGCGTAAAGGGAGACATAATGCAGGTAAATTACAAAGCAACCCCCTCAATTTACAGAGTAATTCTATGTGCATTCAAATAATCCAATGAACAATCTTCAACCCTTATCCAAATAACATAATTTTGGTTTGGGGGGGATTCAGCCTGAGAGAAAGATACTTGATTGGCAGTTATTATCCAAAAGGAGTTTCCTGTGTGAAAGTCAATCATGGCCAGCATTTAATTGACTATTTGAACCTGTATATATATTCAGTTAAAGATCATTGATAAAATTATAATGCAAAGAAAGATCTATAAAATGATTTCAAGTTAACACTTGGTGCTGCAAAAATATGAATGTAATTTAAAAATCTATAGACATACAAAGAACTATCCAGACATAGAATCCAAAATCTATTGTAGACTTTTGACTTTCATTATATTGTCAGATGTTTGCTTTACAACAGTACATTGCCTAGGAGTCATTGCTGACTGAGCTAAAAGTCTATGGATCCATCAAGGACTATTCTCATATAAACTAAGTGTATTTCCTCCTCAATCCCGTAAAACTTTTTATTCTTAAACTTCATCATCAATGGTTACTTTCTACTATTGGTTTCACAACTATTTTGATTTGTGTAGAATATTATTATAGTAATAATAATTGATTTCAATAAGTTATTCACAATGTTTTTATAAAGAATTTAGTTCTTTATTTAGTTCAGAACTCTTTCCCTACTTGTTTTCCTAATCAAACAATACTATATCAGTTAATCAAATTACTTTTATTTGAGAGGAACAAATCAGCATTATAAGTGTCATAGAAAATGCATGACTTTACAGATATTATATTATAAGATCCTGATAATCCTTATTCTCCACTTCATTTATACAGAGCTGTAGGTATTAAAAGGCTTCTTGTACTCCCTAATCATAGTTTCAATGGTGCAATGCACTAACGATTGTACTATTGTGGTTTCTTTTTTCTGATGATAAATTATAGATAAATATAAAATAAGATGAATATTCAACCCTTGGATCATTAGAAAAAATGAAATAATTGCTAAAATAAGTTTTAAACTGTATCAGTGTAAGTGCTAATGGTTACGCTACTATCTCTTGATTTAGGGTGACCCCTTTACATAATGTGGGCATATTAAGGTCATACGAAGGGAGCTACATAACACAGTGGCAATAAGACTTCTCAATGTTACATTCCCTAAAGTAAGCCAGAATCATCAGTCAATACCATGACCAAATAACAATCTATGAAAACAGTTAAAGGTATCAAATCAACATAATGCTCAAGTGAGCCAAGACAAAGTCCACTAGGGAAAGAATTAGCACAGTTTTCAATTAGTTTTAGCCCATTTCTATACATTTTAGCAATTTTCTTATGAATTCCAAACAGACTTTAGTGTAGATTTCACATCAACCTGATTCTTCTTGGAATTTATATTTATTAATGTATAGAAACTGTATATTTCCCTCATGTTAAATATGCAGACCTCATACATTAAATATATTAAATAAATTATTTTAATAAGATCAGCCCAGTGAATCAATGAGTCTTTAATCTGTAAAATAATTACATATATATCATGTTGAAATCATGTTAGTAATTCAGAATGACAGCACTGAAATTACCCAGGCAAGTTATCAAGGGAGTAAGATTTCCTAACAGGATTTCTCTAAATATTAAAGAAAATTTAAAATTGTATATATATTCAAATATATGTATAACCTTATGTTATTTAAGATTTATTATTTATAAAAATAATTCCATGCTTTAACTATGAAAACATTTTAGATTATTTATTTATTTCTAATTGTATGCTCTTACCACATTTTTATTACTTTTATTTTTTAAAAGCTTATTTTCAGATTGCATGTTTCTTTTTTTTTCTTTTTCAAATTTGTATTTAAATTCTAGTTAGTTAACATACAGAGCAATATTGATTCAGGAGTAGAATTCAGTGGTTTGTCACTTACATACAACACTCAGTGCTCATCAAAACAAGTGCCCTCCTTAATACCCATCACCAATTTAAGCCCATTCCCTGCTTACCTCACCTCCATCAACCCTCAGTTTGTTCTCTATAGTTAAGAGTCTTATATGGTTTGTTTCTCTATCTCATTTTTTTTCTTCCATATGTTCACCTGTTTTGTTTCTTAAATTCCACATATGAGTGAAATCATATGGTATTTGTCTTTCTCTGATTGATTTATTTTGCTTAGCATAATACACTCTGGCTCCATCCATGTCGTGGCAAATGGCAAGATTTCATTCCTTCTGATGACTGAGTAATATTCCATTGTATATACACATATACACACCATTTTTATCCATTCATCAGGCAATGGACATTTGGGCTCTATCCATAATTTAGCTATTATTGATAATGCTGCTATAAACATTGAGGTGCATGTACCCCTTCAAATCAGTATTTTTGTAACCTTTGGGTAAATACCTAGTAGTACAATTGCTGGGTCATAGGGTAGTTCTATTTTTAACTTTTTGAGGAACCTCCATACTGTTTTCCAGAGTGGCTGCACCAGTGTGCATTCCCACCAACAGTGCAAGAGGGTTCTCCTTTCTCCACATCCTTGTCAACACATGGTGTTTCTTGTTTTGTTGATTTTAGCAATTCTGACAGGTGTGAGATGGTATCTTATCATGATTTTCACTTTCATTTCCCTGATGATGAGTGATGTTGAACATCTTTTCATGTGTCTGTTAGCCATCTGGATGTCTTCTTTGGAAAAGTGTCTATTCATGTCTTCTGCCCATTTCTTACCTAGATTATTTGGTTTTGGGGTGTTGAGTTTGATTAAGTTCTTTATAGATTTTGGATACTAACTCTTTCTCAGATATGTCATTTGCAAATATCTTCTCCCATTCTGTAGGTTGTCTTTTAGTTTTGTTGATTGTTTCTTCCTCTGTGCAGAAGCCTTTTATCCTGATGAAGTCCCAATAGTTCATTTTTGCTTTTGTTTCCCTTGCCTCTGGTGACATAAAGTAAATAAGAAGTTGCTATGGCTAAGGTCAAAGAGGTTGCTGCTTGTGTTTTCCTCTGGGATTTTGATGGTTTCCTGTCTCACATTTAGGTCTTTCATTCATTTTGAGATTATTTTTGTGTATGGTGTAAGGAAATGGTCCAGTTTCATTCTTCTGCATGTTGCTGTCCAGTTTTCCCAACACCATTTGTTGAAGAGGCTGTCTTTTTTTCCATTAGATGTTCTTTCCTGCTTTGTCGAAGATTAGTTGGCCATATGGTTTTGGGTCCATTTCTGGGCTTTGCATTCTGTTCCATTGATTTATGTGTCTCTTTTTGTGCCGGCCCCATACTGTCTTGATGACTCCAGCTTTGTAATATACCTTAAAGTCCAGAATCATGATGCCTCCAGCTTTTCTTTTCTTTTTCAAGATTGCTTTGGCTATTCAGGCTTTTGTGGTTCCAAACAAATTTTAGGATTTGTTATAGCTCTGTGAAAAATGTTGCTGGTATTTTGATAGGGATTGTATTACATGTATAGATTGCTTTCAGTAGTATAGAAATTTTAACAATGTTTATTCTTCCAGTCCATGAGCCTGGAATGTTTTTCTATTTCCTTGTGTCCTCTTCAATTTCTTTCATAATTGTTCTATAGTTTTCAGAGTGCAGATCTTTTATCTCTTTGGTTAGGTTTATTCCTAGCTATCTTATTGGTTTTGGTGCAATTGTAAATGGGATCGATTCCTTGATTTCTTTTTCTGCTGCTTCATTATTGATTTAGAAATACAACAGATTTCTGTATGTTGATTTTATATCCTGTGATTTTGCTGAATTCATATATTAGTTCTAGTAAGTTTTTGGTGGAGTCTTCTGGGTTTTCTACATAGAGTATCATGTCATTTGCAAATAATGAAGTTTGACTTCTTCCTTGCCAGTCTGAATGCCCTTTATTTCTTTTTGTTGTCTGACTACTGAGGCTAAGTACTAAGTACTAGTACTAAGTACTCCAGTACTAAAGGACCTAAATAAATATAATCACTAATGAAGGAGGTATCACAACCAACACTGCAGAAACACACAGAAATTTTAAGAGAATGTTATGAAAAATTATATGCCAACAAATTGGGCAATCTGGAAGAAATGGAAAAACTCCTAGGAACACATAAATTACCAAATATGAAGCACAAAGAAATAGAAAATTTGAACAGACTCATAACCAGCAAAAAAACTGAATTAGTAATCAAAAATCTCCCAACAAACAAAGGTCCAGGGATAGCTGGCTTCCCAAGGGATTTCTACCAGAATTTAAAGAAGATTTAGTACTTATTCTTCTCAAATAGTTCCAAGAAATAGAAATGGATTGAAAATTTCCAAATTGCTTCTATGAGGCCCGCATTACCTTGATTCTGAAACCAGACAAAGATACCACTAAAACAGAGAATTACAGACCAATTGATGAACATCGATGCAAAAATTCTCGACAAGATACTAGCAAATTGAACCCAACAGTGCATTAAAAGAATCATTCACCACAATCATTCGGGATTTATTCCTGGGCTGCAAGGGTGGGTTCAATATTCACAAATCAATCAATTTGATACACCACATTAATAAAAGAAAGGATAAGAATGATATGACCCTCTCCATAGATGCAGGAAAAGCATTAAACAAAGTACAGCATCCATCCTTGATAAAAACCCTCAACAAAGTAGGAAACATACCTCAACATCATAAAGGCCATACACAAAAGACCCACAACTAATATCATCCTTAATGGAGAAAAACTGAGAGCTTTTTCTCTACGGTCAGTAATAAGACAGGGATATCCACTCTCACCATTGCTATTTAACATATTTTTTATTTTTTAAAAATAATTCTAACTCTTTTGCAATAATTAGCTTTATTTTCACTCAGCCATATATATAACCATATATATTTACACATTTTGTGGGTGTTTTCAGGGGGTGAGTATCTTTGTTTAAATTGTATTAAATAAGGTTAATTGGAACCCTGCATTGTATCTGCTGCATCTTTGAATATGTACTAAAAAAGTGAGAAGCAGTCTTCTCTGGCTTTGAAAGAATATTTCCATTTCTAAAATCAATTGCCATTCCTTTTAATGAATTACCAAATGTCTGAAGAAAATCTTCTAAAGGCATAGTCAGTACTTAATACATATCTTGCATGAGACAGCATGAAATATTCTTTACATCAATGATAAACCATCACAATAGCAAATTATTTGGCAATAAAAGGAATGAAGTACTCATACATGCTTCAACATACATGTACTTCATACATGGATGGGTATCAAAAATATTATGATAAGTGAAAAAGGCCACTCACAAAAAAATCCATGTAGTATATGATTCCATTTATATGAAATTTCCAGAATAACCAAATCTATAGTGACAGAAATTATATTGGTGATTGTCAGAGACTGGGGGAAAGTGGATGGAGAGTGATTACTAATGGGTACACGTTTATTTTGGAAGTGATTAAAATATTCTAAAATTAGATGGTGATGGTTACATAACTCTGTGACCATACAGAAGACATTGAATTGACACTTTAAAAGGGTAAATTTTAAGTAGGTAAATTATGTCTCAATAAAGCTGTTATTTAAAAATAATAATAAATCAACAATATTCTTTTGGTTTTAATCTATATTGACATTAATATGTACAAAAACATTTTTCTCATTTTTTAAATTAATGCTGTTAGAGTTTTTTTTTTTTCCAGTTAATGAACTTTAAATAATCCATTTAATTCTCTGTAAGCTTGAAAATAGTCTTTTTAAAAATAAGGACTGATTAACATAAAAAAATACTGTGCAAAACTAAGTAGGTTTGCAGTTTAAGAGAATGTTCTAATTAATTTTATACATACTCATGAGTATGTAACATTTATTGTTATTTTTAAAAATTATTTGTTCAGATGTTTTGCTCCCTTTTTGATTTGGTTGTGTGTTTTCTCATTGTGAGCTTTAAGAGTTCTTTGTCTAATTTTAGAATTCCTTTATCAGATAAGTGTTTTCCAAATTTTTTCCCCAATCTGGAGCATATATTTTCATTCTCTAATAATGCCTTTCACAGAGCAAAAGTTTTTAATTTTAATGAAATCCAATTTAGCTATTTTTTTCTTTCATGGAGCATTCTTTTTATGGTGTCTGAACAAATATCTCACTAAAGAAGATGTACAGATGACAAATAAATCTAAGGAAAGATACTTAACATAATATGTCATTAGGTAATTGCAAAGTAAAACAACAAGAGATATCACTACATACCTATTAGAATCACTGAAATCCAAAACACTGACAGCAACAAATGCTGGGGAGGATGGAGAGCAACAGAAGGCCTCATTCATTGCTTGTAGGAATGCAAAATGGTACAGACACTATGAAAAGCAGTTTGGCAGTTTATTAGCAAAGCTAACCATAGTCATATCCAGCAATTTACTTTCCTAAGTATTTACCCAAAGGGCTTGAAAACTTGTTTCTTTACAGAAACCTGCATGCAAATGTTTATAACAGCCTTATTCAGAACAAAACTGAAAGTAAATAGGATGGCCTTCAATGGGTGAACAGATACTAAAAAAAAAAAAAAAAACCAAAAAACCAAAAAACTGTGGTATATCCATAAAATGGCAAATCATTGGGCAATAAAAATAAATGAACTAGCAAGCCACAAAAAGACATGGAAGAGCCTTAAACTCTATGCTTATTGCTAATTGAAAGAAGCTAGTCTGAAAGGACTAGACATCTTATGATCCCAACTATATAACATCTTGGAAAAGACAAACTATGGAGACAGTAAAAAGATCAGTGGTTGGAGAGAGGGTTGTGGGACACAGAGGGGTATTAGGGCAGTGAAATTATTTTTCATGAGATCATATATAGCATTATAATGGTGGATGTATGATATTATGCATTTGGAGAAATCCATAGAACTGTACAACATAGTGAACTCTAATGTAAGCACTGGACTTTAAGTTAATAATAGTGTATCAGACTGGATTCATCAGTAATAATAAATGTAGCAATTCGAGAGGTTCATAACAGAGGAAACTTTGGTAGGGAGGATTGGAGAATGAGTATATGATCTTTGTACTTCCTACTCAATATTTCTGTAAATTTTAAACTGCTCTATGAAATAAAGTCAAATGATTAAAAAATGTCACTCAATCCTATTATGAAACGTTGTTTTAATTTTCAAAAAAATTTAATTGGTACTTAAAAATCTCACCTAAATTCTGAACAAAACTAATACATTTAAGAAATGTTCCACAGAAGTTTATGTAAATTCTGATGTCAAAACTGTTCTAACTTTAGAAAGAGAGCCTCTAGACACTGATGCCTCAGTTGACAGAGTTTGATAAGTAGTTAAACAAGAAGGAAAAGTTAAAAGTAAGATGAAAAGGCAAAGAGGTAATTAGTTTAAATAAAACCTTTATTTTAACTTTTCATAAAAATTTAAATGTCTAATAAATCTTAGGATATATGTTTAGAATTATGGGAAAAAATGAAGGTGAGATGTAGGTAATTATTCTATTTTGAGGTATTTGACTACCTTGCTGCATCATTCTTAAAATTCACCAATCTTTCTAAACTCTATCCTTCTCTGATAACTGAAGGGGTGAGTCAGTGTGTTTACTAAAATCTCTTCCAGATGAGTGTGCATTCTTTCAGGGGGAAAAAATCCCTCTAGAGAGTAAACCTCTAAGAGAATATGAAAAAATTTTTGAAAAAATAAAAGTTGAGAGTTCAGGAATCTGATATTGACTTTACTTCCTTCAAAAATCCCCCACAATTTTGGAGCAAAAATGTTAAAAGAAATGGAATCCAAGTATCACACTATTTAAAATAAACCTCGTTTGAACTCATATGTGTCTCCTGAAGAATGTTCTCCTCTTGATTACTGTGCTGTCCTGCCACATGTAATGGTGAAGCTCTGGTCTCAGTATTTCAGATCTTATTAAAGACCAAGCAAGAGTACTCGGATTCTACACATTGATCACATTGGTTCCATTGTTACTATCCCAGTGGCTATATCTTATTTTTTGTTTTAGAGAGACAATTCATAGAAGAAATTTCATTTCTTATTTCTGTTTTTTTAGGTATTTCTCACACATAAATATAGAGAAAGTTGAAGGTGACATTTTTATCATACTGCATTTGTGAGGGTCCAAAAAATTATCTAGCACTAATTAAATTTTATCCTTATATAACTATGATTTAGAGTATGGAAAGTGTTATAGAAGTGTTCATTAAAAATACTCCCCTGTGCTGGGGTGCCTGGGTGGCTCAGTTGGTTAAGCATCGACTCTTTGATTTTATCTCAGCCATGATCTCAGCATCATGAGATCAAGCCTTGCTTCAGGCTCCATGCTCAGCTGGGAGTCTGCTTTAAATTCTCTCCCTCTCCATCTGCCCCTCCCCTGCTCATGGTCTCTCTCTCTCTCTCAAATGAATAAAGAAATCTTTATATATATTATATATATATATATATATGTATATATGTATATGTATATTCTCTTGTGCAACCTGAAATCTGTTGATTGTCTCTATCCCTCCAATGTGTGGATTAGTTTATATGCACACAAGTTCTCATTGTGGGTGTACTTTTTACTACACATGTATATCCAAGGTATCCCAATGTATACAAAATATATATAATATTCTCTACATAGTTTATTTATTGTTCACTGAAAATATAAGCACAAGAAAGACTTAGACATATTCTGTATAGTTCTAATCAACAAACATTTTGAGTTAGTACTCACTATATCTAAGATATTGAGATAAATTCTGTAAGTTTCTGGGTGTAGTAATTCTTAGTTTGCATCCCAGGATGAAATGAAGTCTTTATAGGAGAAAGAGAAAGACAGAAAAAGAGAGGAGAGAGAAAATATGTTCTTTGCATACATGTAAGTTTTTAATTAGCTTTTATTATATGCATGGAACACATGCATTCATTTTCTTTTTTTTAAGATTTATTCATTTATTTGAGAGAGAGAGAGAGAAAAAAGGAGAGAGAGAGAAAGACAGCACATGTGTGAGTGCTGGGAGAGGCTGAGGGAGAAGGAGAGAGAATCCTCAAGCAGACTCCCTGCTGAGTGCAGAGCCCAACATGGGGCTCAATCCCAGGACCTTGAGATCATGACCTGAGCTGAAATCAAGAGTCCCATATTTAACCAACTGAACCACCAGGTGCCCCTACATTGATTTTCATAAGTAAAGTATAATGCATGATTACTTAACTTTTGTTTAAATAAACCCATATTTTGGCGCCTGGGTGGCTCAGTCATTAAGCATCTGCCTTCGGCTCAGGTCATGATCCCAGGGTCCTGGGATCAAGCCCCGCATCGGGCTTCCTGCTCAGCGGGGAGCCTGCTTCTCCCTCTCCCACTTCCCCTACTTGTGCTCCCTCTCTCGCTGTGTCTCTCTCTGTCAAATAAATAAATAAATAATCTTAAATAAATAAATAAATAAATAAATAAATAAATAAATAAACAAACAAACAAACCCATATTTTGGAGATGTGAATTAATAACCAAAATTCTTTAATACCAATAATACTTAACAAAGCTAAAATAATACATCATATTTTCTGCTTATTAAATAACCAAGAAATTTTGGTAAAAATGTCTTTAAGATAGAGAAGACCCTGTTAAAATATTTCTTTAAAAGGAATAAAAAAAATCATCTGCTTTGAGAATATGTGAAAAGAAATGACAAGAGAATAAAAAAGAAATTCTATGTTGAATTTATGATCCCAGCAGACATTGTTGGTAGAAATAATGTTGAAAGAGGACATTTAAAAGTTATGGTAACAAATTACATTTTTCACTTATTTTTCAGTTTGCTAGTTGCTAAGGTGATTATTTTATCTATTATAAGCATAAGAATTAAAAACCATAAATATTAATTATAAAACTGTTCTTCAATCTCTTTCAAATAACCTATGTCTGAGCAACCTTTACAGTGCTCCTTTCTTCCTAGGCAAAAAGACATGTTTATTGCCTATGCATGAAGTAAGAAAATGTCATAGATCATCTCTTTTTAGGATGTCCAGATGATCATGAACCAAAATATTAAGTGAGTGGCACACTCTTTGACTGTCAGTTCCTTTCTTTAAAAAGATTTATTTATTTATTTTAGGGAGAGAGAGCATGATCAGGGTGTGCAGAAAGAGAGGCAGACAGAGAGAATCTCAAGCAGACTCCATACAGAGCATGGAGCCTGATGTGGGGCTTGATGCGGGGTTTGATCTCACCACCCTGAAATCATGACCTGAGCCAAAACCGAGAGTCTGATGCTTAACCAACTGTACCACTCAGGCATCCCAGCTCCTTTTTATAAGACAGGTGTATGACTGCACTTGATGTCACTGAGAACCAACCCACAAGATAATATAGATCTCTCTGTAACTAAAAATTTAGCAGAAATACTTCCTTAATTTTCACTTATTTGTGGAACATAAGGAATAGCATGGAGGACATTAGGAGAAGGAAGGGAAAAATGAAGGGGTGGGGGAATCAGAGGGAGAGATGAACCATGAGAGACTATGGACTCTGAGAAACAAACAGGGTTTTGGGTGGGGGGAATGGGTTAGCCCGGTGGTGGGTATTAAGGAGGGCATGTACTGCATGGAGCACTGGGTGTTATACGAAAACAATGGATTGTGGATCACCACATCAAAAACTAATGATGTGTTGTATGGTGACTAACATAACATAATAAAATTTAAAAAAAAGAAATACTTCCTTATTATTATTCAGATATGTAATAACCATTTATGGCTCTCAGCGTGTAGAATAAATACAGAAATATGCATTGGTGACTTAGCCAAATCTTAACGTATAACAAAGTGTACTTAATAAATCAGCCACAAGTTCAAAGAAATGTAATGGACTCCATCTCTTCTTTCTAAGCTGTTTAGTATTGCTTTATGGGAATCAGCTACTAATTCAATAAAAACAAACACGATAAGGACATACTGACTACTGACTACAGAGCAAGTGCTAAGTAATATACTAAGCGCTAAGAATTCAAATATAGGAGATAACTCTTGTTCTTAAAAAAATTCAAACATCAGGGGAGCCTGGGTGGCGCAGTTGTTAAGCATCTGCCTTCGGCTCAGGTCATGATCTCAGGGTCCTGGAATCAAGCCCCGCATCGGGCTTCCTGCTCAGCGGGAGGCCTGCTTCTCCCTCTCCCACTCCCCCTGCTTGTGTTCCCTTTCTCGCTGTGTCTCTCTCTGTCAAATAAATAAATAAAATCTTTAAAAAAAGAAAAATTCAAACATCAAATACAGGAGATAACTCTTGTCCTTAAAAAATTCAAACACCAACTGTAAATTTTTATCATCTCAATGACAAAATCTCTGCATTTCTGGGTGTTGGTTTTGTAGTATCTAATTTAGACTTTCAATAAACCAAACCACTTGACAGGATATGATGAAAGCTGGAGCTTCCCATCTCCCAGATGGAAGTGATTGAGGATATATTTCAGAATGCTGTCTGCTTATCCAAATACCTGAAAGCCTTAGTTTAATTTATGTTATTAGCTCTGGGAACATATCCCTAAGACAAGTTCAATGTTAACACTTTTTATTTGTTAATTTGTTTTATACTTAATTATGGAAATACCACATTTAATTTACATCTTTAAAAAACACAACCTCCACAAGCAGTTTCAAATTTAATATAATATCTTACTAAAGGCTGCTTCATCTCTAAAATGCTAAAATATAGCTTTAGGAACTCTTAAAGTTTTTGTATTTTTTTTCTTCTAGATATATATTTACTTCAGATGCCAAGATAAAGACAATGCTCAGCTAGTTTTAACATAATTCTTGATGTTAGAAGCGCAACATGTTTTCCTATAATGCAGAATTTTATGAAAGAATTACATATCATGTAATTTGATTTAAAATAAGTAAGGGTTAAATGTTAGAGAATTATTAGTGCACAGGAAAAGTTTAAAAATATAGAAATGATAAAAGGATACTTTTGGACACAATATTCTGGATAGTCTTTTATCCTCAATATAACAGAATAATAGAAAATTACACAAAGATATTCTTATTTAGCTTTTAACTATTGGTTCTTTGATCTTTGGAGTGCATATTAAATTTTCTGATTTAAAACATGCTAAATAACTTCTCAGAAAATGGCAATGGCTATCTCTGGTGTATATTTCTTCTGAAAACTGTTTATAATTCAGAAGATGCTATTCTGTTCAAAGCAAGTGTGTCCACTTAAAAATATGTATTTAATTGAATTTTTAATTTAATCAACTTGAGGTTATGAATTTCGTGCCCCTGAAAGAAAGAGATTAAAACTGAATAGAGAGAGGAGGTCCCCATTTTGCTTTGCTGGTACATTTAAGATTTTACCTGAAGGGGCCACCCTCTAATACGCTGAACAATGCTTTCCACATGGTTATTAAATCCCATGGACAACAAAATAATAGGCCAGTGGATTTCACTTAGGGCTTTCTTTAGCTCATTAAGTCTTGGAGTTTTCTTATGGAAAGTCAAACACGCTGTATTTTTCTACAATAGGGCAGTGGGTATACTGAGTTTGATAAAAAGAGCTACCACGTATATCAAATTGTAATTTTGACTTTAAAAACATTTTTCATAAGGAAAAGAGCCAAAAATATTGTCTAAATGCTGAAAACTCACCATGGAAAAGTCCAGACATAAAAAACAAACACACACAGACACACACAGACACACACACACACAAAATATTTAGAGGTAAGAGATAACATAGAAATGAACATTATGGTTTACCTATGAAAAACATGACAACTCATCAGTGTTCATAAGACTATTTTTAGATTTCATGCTATGATTGTCTCCCATTTTGCAAAGCCATTGTTTGACATCTAAAATGAATTACATAGGGCGCCTGGGTGGCTCGGTCGTTAAGCGTCTGCCTTCGGCTCAGGTCATGATCCCAGAGTCCTGGGATCGAGTCCCACATCGGGCTCCCTGCTTGGCGGGAAGCCTGCTTCTCCCTCTCCCACTCCCCCTGCTTGTGTTCCTGCTCTCGCTGTCTCTGTGTCAAATAAATAAAAAATCTTTAAAAAAAATAAAATAAAATAAAATGAATTACATAAACTTTCATCACTTTTTAATAATCAACCTTTGTGAGATAAAACAAGGCAAGGAATGATAAAGGAAATATCTTTGCTTTAGATAAGAAATAAATACCACATTGGAACTGGATCAAAGTAATTTTTTACTATTTTAGTACACTGTTATTTAAATACTGGGTCAATTATTCTTGTATCACTAGAAGAAAGAAGGTCCATGTAGAAAATAGTTTATAAGAGACAACACATACTAGCACTGAGTTCATCAACTGCAAAATCAATTAGGTTCTAATGAAACCACTCCATATAAGACAGGTAAAAAGTCCAGCTGCCAGGGAGATAAAGTGTCACAAACTCTCAATGAAAAGCAAACAATCAATGAAATGTTAGTGGGAAAACAAACTTTCCTCTTTACCTTCAACTATGCAAACAGCAGGCATTTCAAAAGCTACAAAAGTGCAATCCTACTGATAATAACAAAACAACAGTGTGGATTATTCAGTACGCTAGTGTAGAAAGCTTCAAAGTTTGCCGATTACATATAATCACTTCCATTCATAATGAAATATTGACTTCCTTTGATTTGTGTTTAATCCTTATCTTGGAAAATGTATAATTTCCAAATAGCATAATCACACACACTTCAAACACTCATTAAATTCTTCTTGTTACAATTGGATGAAATAACTACATTATCAACAGCTATTTCAAAGTTAGCACAACAAACTTTGGTGATTGATAAAGATTAGTCATTGCAAGAATGTGTTAGGCACCACAGATTAAATTCAGTTTATCAGTTCAGATATGTAGTGGTCAAACACAGAGGGAAAAAAAAAGAAGTCAGGAACAGGATGTATTGATGTTTTTATACATGATATTTAACCAGCTACTTTTTATTTTTTAAATACAGATGGTCAATACAATCCAAAAAACAGATCAGGAAAATAAATGTGAAGAGCTGAAATTTAGAATTATCAAATTTCAGAGATGAGAGGGAGCTCAGATTTTTTTTTTTTTAATAGACCTCTCATTTTTAAGATAAGTGAATGAGGTCTTGGAGTGACACGTTTGGCTTTATGCTTGAGTAGTAGAGTTAGGAATACATCCTTTGATCCTAGTTTTCCTTTTCACCCATCTATTTGGAGCTTAATTATCATCCCAAAATAATCATAATGAGGAACTAAAGATTCACTACATTTTTTATTATCTGTTTTTCAAAATATGTTATTATGTTTCTACCTTATTTCCAGGTCTTTTCTATATTTCCCTAAATCAAGGACAAAGAAGTATTAATAGGTTCATAGTTTAACAATGTCTTTGCACTTTAATGTGATGGGCCAATGTTTTTTTGAATGTTTCATTTAAAAAAGAAAGTCTGACAATCTAGATTTGCATATATTTCCTGGGTGTGAGGTAGAAAGAAGTAAGTGTTATTTTTATTTTTTTTTAAGATTATTTATTTATTTATTTATTTATTTATTTATTTATTTATTTATTTATTTATTTATTTTAGAGGGGTGAGGGTGAAGGGGCAGATGAGAAAGGGAGAGTCCTAAGTGGACTCTATGCTGAGCACAGAGCTCCATGAGGGGCTCATCTCAGAATCCTGACATCATGACCTGTGCTGAAACCAAGAGTCTGAGGCTTAACCGACTGCGCCACCCAGGCACCTCTAGATGTTACTTTTAGTTACAATTGAAAGGTTTTTTTGCAGAGAGAAACATTTCCACTCTTGTTAAAAGGGGGGAGATTTTGTCAACATGTTTTGGTTTCTTTTACAAGAGATGAAGCAAGTATCTTAAATTTCTGCTGGGATGGCATTGCCATAGTCAGGCATTCAAACCCTAGACTTCTGAAAGAATTTGAATATGTGACTGTGAAGCCATTATCATAACTTTTGAGAATGGTAATATCTTGGAACTATAGCAGGAGAACTGAGATAGAATCTCTCTCTCTCATTGTTAAAAAGGTAAATTCTATAAATTGCTAAGGTTATCTGCCACTAATCTCTGGAAGAATTAATAAAGTGTGTCTCAGAGGAATTCATAAACATCAAGTCCAGCCAAATCTCATCCTATTTTTATTTATAGTAATTTTACTAATCTTCCACATCCAAGGAATGATTTAAAATGCATGATTTTCATCTCAGCAAGGCAAGTGATCCAGTATTTCATGATATTGCTTTTACTTATGGAAAAATGGAGAAAATGTTAGGTGACTAATAGTATAGACTTGTGGATTCGATGCTTATTAAAAAGCAGTGCCCATTAGATACTGATGAGTCACTCTCACCCGGAAGAGTGGTTTCAGGTGACTTACCACAAAACACTGCCCTTACCTTGTTAACAATCTAACCAGTGATTTCTATAGTGCTTAAAAAGGTACTGTTTATCAGATTTTACTCAAAACTGGATTGCAATCATCCTTGATGATAGATTTTGTGTCTAAAAAGATCTTGAGAGTCTTACAAATCTCAGAAACAGCCAAATGTTAATAGTGAGAAAATTGTCATAAGTATTGTAAAAGAAAGGTAAGAGGTTAATAAACTATCATTTCAACATACATTAACTGTATAAATATAAGAACATTTACTAAAAATAAAACAAAACCAACAACAAAAATATAGTACCCAAACCTGGCTTACAAGTAGTTTATATAAAAGATGGCTAAGTATTTGGTTGAATACAAGTTAAATATAAGTTAATAGTGTAAAATGCCTACTGAAATAAAAAAAGTGCAACTAATGTAGATTTAAGAGTGAAGCTTCATATACAAAAGTTTCAGAATAGAAGGGGTGATCCCTTTTTGTGTGCATTACAGAAATCACGTTTTTCTAAGATAGGCATTAATTGACTAGAAAACACCAAAAACAAAAAGAAAAACAAAAACCCTGAGGTATCAAGAAGAAGCGCTCTAGAAATTTTATCACAAAAGAAGTAGTTAAGGCAAATTCCATTACATCTTGTGGAAAAATATAAGATAATAATTTTAAAACAGTTCAGTACAAAAACAAGTGATATGGAGAATAACAAAATTTCATCTCTGAAAATCTTCAAGCAGAGAATATACAATTGCCATGAATGTTACAGAATGATTACTGAACTAGGAGTTGATCAAATAATTCCAAGTTCCTTTCTACAATTTTCACTTATTTAATTCATGGCCATTTTCTCAGATTTAATATGCTAAGTAATCATCTCTCATTGTCTCTTCATATGTCAATTCCTCCTCCTCCTATGCAATTTTTCATGGGGAAATTGTGCAGTTGTAGAATGACAAGAGAGTTGTCTAAGCCCAAATAGACAATTTTAGAACTCCCTAAATTCTTAATTCCATGTTTGGAATTAAGCCAATCATAGTGTTCTCATTCCTCTTTGCATTTGATTAGCCTAGGGATGGATAGGAGACCAGTTCCTACCAAGGAAATATAGGGGGAAACGTTCTGGGAGCTATTTTCTTCCCTGGTAAGGAGAAAGTCTTGTCAGAAGAATGTCATTTTCTTTCTTATCATAGGGTTAACTGATGTGTAGCCATAGGGTTTTCAATTGTGGCTTCCATCTTGGAAATTCAGAGGACTAAGGGGATGCAGAAATGCTGATCCAGAGCCTTGATATCACTGAGTTACCAAATTACACTTAGGATCAACCACTTCCAGACTCTTGTTCAGCAAACTCTAAATGTTCTTATGTTTTAATTTACTTTTAGAATATATTCTAAGCAGGCAAAACATTTCTAACTAATGCATTATACAAAAATTATATGACTATAAGGTATAGTAAGTTTTATCAGTAAAAAATAAATGGGGAAGTAAGAGATTACCCATAAAGGAGGGACTTAACGAATACTAAAAAAAATCAGAAAATTCTTCTCTGAAAAGGTAAATTAAAGGTTAGGCTGGAAGAGGAACTATGTATGTGCTGAATATATTGGGTGGATATTTTGTAGGGAAGGCTCTGAAGCAGTAAACAGCATGGTTATTAGTAAGAAGTGCAAGAAGGCCCATGTACTGCAACATCAAGAAGAGGAAGAGTAGGGAAAAGAGTAGGTTTGACAGATGAGGAGTTTTGTTGTTCACATTAGGTGTTGATATGTTATCCCAGCGCAATTGTAGCTTTTGAAAACCTAGTGGTGAGAGGCTAGGGTTCATACAGTCAGACTTGTGTTGTCAATGTGTCACTCTGTGCTCAGAAAGTTTTGGGTAGAGGTATTTAGAGTGGCTGTGAGGACATCCATTACAAGCCTAGTGCAGATTTCTGGGGAGAGATCATAGTAACACAGAGTAGCATGGTGGTGGTAATGGAAATATGTATATAAATTTGAAGCATTTTAGGAATTAGGCAATGCTTTCTGATGGATAGGATGTGGGGCCTGAAAGAGGAGAGTACCAAATAGGACCCCTAGATTTCTGACATAAGCCATTGTGTTGATTATGGTTTAATCACTAAGATTGATTGGCAAAAATAGAGGAAGTGTTGATTTGGGAGAAAAAAAATCATGAGTTTGGAATTTCTGTGATAAATCTAAGAAGAGATGCAAAAGAGGCATTAGATACCAGAACCTGGGATTCAGAAGAGCGGTAGAGAACTGTGGAAAAAAAATGTATGAGTGCTGAGCACTGGATGTTATATTTAAGTGATGAATCACTACATTCTACTTCTGAACCAATAATACACTATATGTTAGCTAGGTAGAATTTAAATAAAAACTTAAACAAAAATCTATGAGTGGTTAGAGTATACATGGCAATTTTGGATATCATTGGATATATTGTTGCATGTTTATAATAATAATCATCAAAAGAATGAACAAAAAATGAACTTTATGCATATGCATAAATGCTATTATTAGCTAGGAGACATGTTTCCATGGGAATTAATTTTCTGAAGGGTTTGGTTCATTAATAAATAGTTTGCCTCTATTCATCAAAATGGCAAGGACTTGGGTAATAAATGTTACAGCAATGAAGAACCCCTATATTTAAAGCCATTAGGGTGACCTATTGAACAAGTACATGCTCTGATAAAGAGAGGAGGAGCCTTAACTTACTCTTTGGGTGTAACTTGTTTCCTCATGTACTACCTGCAAGGACTGCCATCCTCCTAGACAACCATCTTGACGCTGGAATCCATGTATCTTTCTTGTTGATTGCTTCTGCTCTGTGCCTTTCCACGTGCTATTTGATTGCTTTTAAAAGTTTTGGTTGGATCTGGTACAGTCAGACATTTCACAATTATAATAAACCCTGTGTCTAGGCAATCATTTAGTGGACTTATCCTGAATATTATGGCCGGTTTCATCTGCTCAAAATAGTTCAGTTGAGTTTCTTGGCTTGACATTTGAGACATTTAACAAAAACTATGATTTTTCTTTTTGTGTAAATACCAGTAATGTTTAATACTACTTATTTTAAATGTATTTGTGGCAATGTATGTTTTAATTTATTATCTAGATCAAAGCATTTAATGGATAACTGCTACAGGCAAAGAACTACACTGTGTTTTACTGGAAGGGGTATAGTCTTTTTTTTTTTTTAAGATTTTATTTATTTATTTGAGAGAGAGAGAGAGAGAGAGCACAGGAGGGGGGAGTGGGAGAGGGAGAAGCAGACTCCCTGCTGAGCAGGTAGCCCGATGTGGGACTCGATCCCGGGACTCCAGGATCATGACCTGAGCCGAAGGCAGTCGCTTAACCAACTGAGCCACCCAGGCACCCTGGAAGGGGTATAGTCTTTACCAATAGTGACTTATAATTCAATATACTATATCATTAATTATCTTTCCATGTAGTTATCTTTTTAAATATCTCATTTAATGTAGGGACTTATCTAATATGTGTTAGCATTCTCTAAAGCCCTCAGCACTGAAACACACAGTATTTTCTTTGTAGATATTGATCCCTGCAGTTTAGATCTGATAAGAATGTTAAAATAACTAAGTAAAGAAGACTGGAAATGTAGTCATGCAACAAATTAGGTCTAGGCTTAGGCTGTTAGAAGAAGCACATGCCCTTATATGTGTCTGACCATTTGTAAAATTAGTAATTTGGGCTCTATGCACAAAAAGATGAGCAGGGAATAAGTTTTCAAAATATGATTTTACTACTGCAGCTTTGAAAACATTGTTTATAATAGTTAAAAATAAGAATCAACCCAATGTCTAACAATGTGGGTTAGAAAATATTATAATATGTATCCATACAATTATACTTGACAGTTATTAAAAGGATGATGTGGATCTGGATTTGATGTGATGGTAAATATTTACTGAGAAAGACGGGTAACAAAATCTGGATAGATTATAATGCCAACTTTAAAGTTATAAATTAATATAATTAGATTTTATTACATATAAAAATTTGGAAGCCACAAAGTAAAACGCTAATAGTATTTACCTGCAGTGCTGGAATTGTGCATGCTTTTTTCTTGTTTTCAAGAGTTATTTTAATAAAGAGGAATAATATGTATTATTATAGCATAACTTACCAATAACCATTATTATAACAATAATACCTGTAACAACGCATACCATAGTTCACAGTGCAAGTTCCAAGTCAGAAGGATTTGATTCAAATTTCACTCCTGACACTGTCCAACCTTGGGAAAGTTACTTAATCTCTCTGTGTCTATTTCCTCTTTCGAATGAAGATACAGATAGTACCAACCTAAAGTTCATACAAGATAACAGCACCTGGAATATATTAAGGACTACACAATTTTTTGAAAATAATTAGCAGCAAATAGATACATAAATACCAGCTTTCTTTTGGTTCACAACTGTTGTCTGTAATAAACTCTCCACAATACGCATTGTCATATGTATGCACTAAGCAAAAGCTGACTGACACTTGACCATGTATGTGTGCATTTCTATCTTCACATACATATGCTCATTGAATTAGAGCACTCTTTGATCTGTGCTTGCCATTTTATTTTACATAAAAATGGAGATGACTTTTGCACAAGGTACCCTGAGGCCAAGTCCATTTTTATGTATTTCAAATGGTAAATAAGTCATGGAACACTTCTATTAATACTATACATTTTAAGTGAATATAACAAAAGAGCAGATCAAAAAATACCTTACTGAATCAATGAGGAGCCAGATTTTAAGTGGCAATAAATCACCAAACAATTCCAATACTTTAAATTAGCAGGGTCTAGAGTCACTTTTTATGCATGTATAACTACAAGATGGCTTATACATAGGGAAATATTTTCTTTTGTCTTTAATTTATGCCCCCTTAAATATTTTTGCTATTTCTATAACTTTCTATGTCTCATTATTTCTTGGAATATGTTTTCTTACACAGTTTAAATATTGAATCCATGTCCTGCACAACAGTATTTTAACAGCAGATAGCAAATTGATAGAGATTATAGTTGTTTTGTACCGAAGACAGTCTGACATCAAAGCCATTAAGTAATCAATGATAAAACAGTTTTGTCCCTACGTAGTTATAATTGTGACTTTTGGGAAACAAAACTGTACAGTTTGGGCTTCATGCTTGTTATTCCAACATTAATACTGGAATGGGACCCCATATTAGTCCAAAGATGGTTACATTGTAAATAATATATTCTTTATCATGATCTCTAGAAAAAAAAACAAGTGAAATAATTTTTTCAAAAGAAATATCCTTTTTTTGGCGTTATACCCTTTTATATTTAATTACCTAAGTGACTACACTTAGCTTTTTGTACTTAATTTTCAGTATTAACTATAAATGCCTCCCAAACTGTGTGATGCCATTACTTAAATACTCCTGAATATTATTACATGTAACAATTTATTTCCCTCATAATATTGATTAAATCATGTTTATTTGTTTGCAGTTCTGATAGATTATAAACACCATAAAAGAAACAAATGTTGTCTTATTTTATCTCTATTTCTCCAGGAATATTTAATAAGTATAAAATTCATGAGAGTTTATATATTTCATATATATGTATGTACATTTTTATAAACATACATATATATAAAATGTCTGTAATTTGAAGGTTATGAAATTCTTTCTCATTTTTCTCTATTAGTCTCCTTATCTATCTTTGTACCAATGTCATACTTTAAAAATTAATGTAAAATTTGTTGATTTTGCACAGTGTTATTTTCCCTGCTTGTAACTCCCCCCCTTCCCACTCCCCAAATATGGATCACAATGTATTTCTTTCATATTTGTCTGAGCATCAATCCCCTTGCTGTTGATGCTGACTACTGCTGTGATTTTACATTTTTACTTTTAGGACATATAAAAGTTTTTCTAATGAATTTAATGGTTAATATTTTTTGAGTTTTATAAAAAAGGAGTTTTACCAGATACCGGTGTGATGGATAATTTGATGTGTCAACTTGCCTGGGGGCCACAAGATACACAGATATTAGTCAAACATTATTCTGGTTGTTTCTGTGAGAGTGTTTTTGGATGAGATTAACACTTAAATCTGTAGACTGAGTGAAGGAGATTGCCTTCTCTAATTTGAATGGGCCTCATGCAATCAACTGAAGGTCTGAATAGAAAAAAAGACTGACCTTTCCCTGAGTAATATAGAATTCTCCTGCCTGATAGCCTCCAAGTGGCACATCGGCTCTCCCTGGTTCTACAGTAGCTCTGGGCCTTCAGACCCAAACAGGGACATGGGCTCTGCGGTTTGGGACTTGCCAGCCTCCATAATTGCGTGAGCCGATTCCTCGTAATTAATCCTCCTTTAAATATGACACTGTTAATGTATAACATATTTAAAATGTTACAAAAAGGGATATTCTCTTGCAAAAAAATATATATCCATCCTATTGGTTCTGTTTCTCTGGAGAATCCTAATACAACTGGCTTCTGAAATTTGTTTTTTTCTTTCAATATTTTGTTTATATGATTAATGTTGTATATAGCTGCCACTCCATACTTATTCTAACAGTTGTCTAGTATGACACCCTGTGAATACAACAAAACTAATGTATGAATTCTCTTTTCAATGGACACTTGACTTTTTTTCCATTGTGGTTTTATTATGAACAATGTTATTATGACTATTAGCACTTTATTACACTTCTGCAAGACATTGTCTATGGCACATGCCTTGAAATGGAATTGCTCATTAGTAAAGTGTATGGCTGTCTGTTCAACTTTTCAGGAATGTGCCCAATTATTTTTCAAAAGGTTATACTTACTTATAGGATTCCCTTTGACACACCTCCTCATCAATATTTGTAATAATACACTAAATTATATGTAAATTTAACAAATATATGGGGTATAAAGTGTTATATCATTGTAAGCCTAATTCACATTTCTCTGATTATTAATAAATTTGAACATTTTTCTATTTGTTGACTTATATACCTTGTACTTTTCATCTTCTATAAAATACAATTTTTTTCTTTTGGTAATTTTTCTGTTGTTTGTCTTTTTATTCCTTGTGTTGATCATTAATGTAATCATCCAACAAATATTTATTGATCTTGTACTACTTGCCAGACACTCTTCTCATTATTAGAACAGTATAAAACTAAACAGGCAAAAACACTTCCTTCATAGATCTTAGATTTAGTGGAGAAATATAGACAATAGACAAAATAAATGCATGCATGAACTAAGAGTAATTAGATAGTAATTGAAAGCTGTAGTCCTCGAGACAGTATCGTACTGGCACAAAAACAGACACATAAATCAATGGAACAGAACAGAAAACCCAGAAATGGACCCACAACTCTATGGTCAACTAATCTTTGACAAAGCAGGAAAGAATAACCAATGGAAAAAAGTCTCTTTGATAAGTGGCACTGGGAAAACTGGACAGCCACATGCAGAAGAATGAAACTGTTCCACCTTCTTACACCATTCACAAAAATAAACTAAAAATGAATGAAAGACCTAATAAGACAGGAAAACATCAAAATCCTAGAGGAGAACACAGGCAGTAACCTCTTTGACCTCAGCCATAGCAACTTCTTACTAGACACGTTTCCAGAAGCAAGGGAAACAAAAGCAAAAGTGAACTATTGGGACTTCATCAAGATAAAAACCTTCTGCACAGTGAAGGAAACAATCAACAAAACTGAAAGGCAGCCTATGGAATGAGAGAAGATATTTGCAAATGACATGTATGGTAAAGGGTTAGTATCCAAAAAATACAAAGAATTTATCAAACTCAACACCCAAAAGACAAATAATCCAGTTTAAAAAATGGGCACAAGACATGAATAGACATTTTTCCAAAGAAGACATACAAATGGCTAATAGACAAATGAAAAGATGCTCAACATCACTCATCATCAGGGAAATATAAATAAAAACTACAATGTAAGAATGGTTAAAATTAAAAATACAGGAAACAACAGATGTTGGTGAAGATGTGGAGAAAGGGGAACATCTTACACTGTTGGTGGGAATGCAAACTGGTGCAGCCTCTCTAGAATGCAAAATGGAGGTTCCTCAAAAAGTTAAAAATAGAACTACCCTATGACATAGCAATTGCACTACTAGGTATTTAACCAAAGGATACAAAAGTACTGATTCAAAGGGACACATGCACCCATGTTTATAGCAGCATTATCTACAATAGCCAAATTATGGAAAGAGCTCAAATGTCCATTGATTGATGAGTGGATAAAGAAGTTGTGGTATATATATACAATGGAATATTACTCAGCCATCAAAAGGAATGAGATCTTGCCATTTGCAATGATGTGGATGGAGCCACAGTGTATTATACTAAGCTAAACAAGTTAGTCAGAGAAAGACAAATACCATATGATTTCACTCATATGTGTAATTTAAGAAACCAAACAGAAGAGTATAGGGGAAGGGGGGGAAAGAGAGGGAGGCAAACCATAGAAGAATCTTAATAATAGAGAAAAAACTGAGGGTTGATGGAAGGGAGGTGGCCAGGGATTGGGTTAAATGGGTGATGAGTATTAAGGAGGGCACTTGTTGTGATGAGCACTGGGTGGTATATATAAGTGACGAATCACTAAATTCTACCCCTGAAACCAATATTACATGATATGTTAACTATAATTTAAACAAAAACTTAAAACACACACATATACACACTAAGAAGACAGTAATTGTTTTTTTAAAGAAATACAAAGCAAAGAAAGTGTATAGGGAATTGAAGTATTTGCAATGTGCAGCTTATTAAAATTTTAATGTTGTTTTTTAAGATAAATAAAATCATTCTTTTAATATGGTACAACCTGCACTTTTTTTCAAGGTTATACATTTTGCTCTGAAGAAACCTTTAAATAGTTTTTCAAAATTTCTGCTACTTCTATTTCCCATTTTTTTAATTTTTTTTCTTTAAGTCATAGATAAATTTGAAGTCAATTTATTGTTCTGGGGTATAAAATAGACAACTATTTTTTCTCTAAATAGATAAGTAGTTGTCAACTTTTTGAAAAAAGTATTTTCTTTTTAAAAATTTTTTTATTGTTATGTTAATCACCATACATTACATCATTAGTTTTTGATGTAGTGTTCCATGATTAATTGTTTGCGTATAACACCCAGTGCTCCATGCAGAGCGTGCCCTCTTTAATACCCATCACCAGGCTAACCCATCCTCCCACCACCCTCCCCTCTAGAACCCTCAGTTTGTTTTTCAGAGTCCATCGTCTCTAACCTTGTTTCTGAGTTTTCTGTTATTGTCTACTTGTTAATTTATCTCCTCCTGTGCCAATACATACTTTGTTTCAATAACTGTTTATAAGAAGTTGATATCTGGTTGGACATTTTCCTCACCTTATCTTCCTCCACCCAAGGAAATCTTAACTATTGGATCTTTGGTTTCCACATAAGTTTTGAATCAGCTCATTGAGTTCCACGCAAAAGCCCTATTGGGATTTGTATTGCAATTATTCTGAGGCTTAAGTTTAATTTTTAGAGAATTATCACATTTACTCTATAGAGTTCCTCTTTATGTTCATGGTAAGTTTTCCTGTTTATGTGGGTTTCCCTTAATGTGTATTAATAAAGTTTTTGCTCTCTCTCTCTCTCTTTTTTTTTTTTTTTTTTTTTTACCTAGAGTTCTTTTAAAGTTTGTGAAATTTATTTCTAGGTAATTGATATTTTACTCCCTGTTGCTCTTAATTTTTCTTAATTGTTTAGAGATAATGTACAAAAGGGAATTGATTTTTATCAGTTTTATTAAATCCTGTCATCCTGCTAAATTTTCTTAATGTTTGTAAAAAGATGTTCGTGAGGTTTTTAGTATTCTCTACGCAGTCAATTATATCATCTTCATAATCAGTTTGAATTACTCTTTTACAAACAGAACATTTTTCCTTGTCTTCCTATACTGACTCAGACTTCAAGAAGCATGTGGTTTTCAGTATTGTCTATACTAATAACCATCTACAATTTTCATTATGGGTTTCTCTTTGATGTAACGAGATTATTTAGGACTAAGTTCTATAATTTCCAAATGTATAGAATTAGAAATTGTTATTGACAACAAATTAAATAAGCATGTTTCTTAGTCTTGATCAGAAACTCAAATAAAATGCCTTGAATCATTTTATCTGTTTGAGAAATTATCGTTTTATTCTTATTTTACCAGATTTTTTTAACATAAATAAAGTTGAATTTCACTGCATGCTTTTTTCCTGTAACTTTCAAGATATTTATATATTTTTCTCTTTCAATATCCCATATTTTAATTATAATAATTGATATTCTAAAATTTTCCATTCCTCTAATAATCACAATATGCCCTAATATGTATTTAGTATACATTGCTGGAATAGCTTTGCTAATATAGTGTTTAAAATGTTTGCACCTATTTTCATGAGAGAGGTTGGCTTATAATTTTAATTTTTTACATTGGTTTGATTTTAGATCAATTTTACAGTGGCCCTATAAATGAATCTGAGTTTATTCCCTACTTTTCTCTTCTCTGAAATTAGAATCTTAAAATTATGGAGTCATAATTTTTTGTAAAATCCTCACTTTTATGTTGCTTTATTTGTGGCATACATTTTAAAATCTAGTTCTCTTTCTTTAATTTATAGAAATATTTAGATTTTTTTTCTTATGTTAGTTTGCATTAGTTAAATTTTTATTGAAATTTGACCATTTAGTCTGTTTCTGAGTCCACTGGCATAAATAGTCTCATGGTAGCTTCCTATTCATGTGTTAAGTTCTGTCATATGAGCACTTAGCTTACATTTTCCCTAATGTTATTACTCATGTTCTATTTTTTCATTAATAATCTCTCTGCAAATTTACCTATTTCATTTGCATTTTCACAAAAAAATTCTTCTGCAGTTTTTTTTCTTAGATTTATTTCTTTTATTCTTATTGACTTCCCCTGTTTATTTTCCTGAGAAATATTCTGTTGTGTTTTTACTAATTTCATGAGATGAATGCTTCGTTCACTATTTTCATTCTTGTTCATTTCTTAATGTAAAAATATCACCCTTTAATAATATTTATGTTAACCTTGCAGTCATGGTATGTGGTATTTTAACTATTATCTATATTAGTAAGTATTTGCAATTTTCATTATGATTTCCTCTTTGATGCATGAATTTATTTAGAAGTATATTCCATAATTTTTGAATGTGGACATAAAAAGTTGTTACTGAGGACAAAAAGTTCTGTGTTAGAATGCACTGATGTATTTTATGACTTCTTTGGGATTACTGAAGCTTCACTTTTGGCTTAATACATAAATAATTTTAGGGGTGCCTGGGTGGCTCAGTCGTTAAGCGTCTGCCTTTGGCTGGGGTCATGGTCCCAGGGTCCTCGGATTGAGCCTCGCATTGGGAAGCCTGCTTCTCTGTCTCCCACTCCCCCTGCTTGTGTTTCTGCTCTCGCTATCTCTCTCTGTCAAATAAATAAAATCTTAAAAAAAAAATACCTAAATAATTTTATAAATATTCCATTTTATAAATGTTGTCAGGATAAATGTGCATCCTTTAGTTATTGGCTTTTTATTTATGTTATTAAATTTTTGACATTTTTAAGTATGTTGAAATCTCACACTATGATTTTCAATCACTTTTCAATTTCTCCTTGTAGATCTACAAATTTTTGCTTTATATATTTTGAAACAATCTTATTAGGTGCATGTAATTAGAATTTCAAAGAGCTCCTTTCCATCTGTTTCCATGACTCTCTCTAATCACAATGATGCACTGTGTCCCATTACCTATATTACAGGTTTCCTTTGGTGTTTCCTTGGTATACTGTTTTCATCAGTTTACTTTCCATTTTTCCTAATTCTCAGGTTTTGCACATATCTCATGTAAATGAAATAGAGTTGGATTTTGTTGATGTTTTTAAAAAATCTCATGTCATACTCTCCATATTTTAACTTCAAGTTTGCTCCAATTATATTTACAATGATCACTGATAGACGAGCTTTTTTTTTTACTAACGTATCTTTTGTACTGTATTTATCTAACTTGTTTATGCTTTTATTTTCTGTCTTCTTATTTCTTTCCTTATTTTGATTATGTTGGAGGGTTTTTTTTTTCTTAAAATTTAAATTAGTAATTCATCCTTCCTCCCCACACACCTCCACTGTTTTAGAACTTATATACAGGGGCACCTGGGTGGCTCAGTCGTTAAGCGTTTGCCTTCGGCGCAGGTCATGATCCCAAGGTCCTGGAATTGAGCCCCACATAGGGCTCCCTGCTCAGTGGGAAGCCTGCTTCTCCCTCTCTTGCTCCCCCTGCTTGTGTTCCCTCTCTCACTGTGTCTCTTTCTGTCAAATAAATAAATAAAAAATCTTAAAAAAAAGAAATTATACACATAATAGCTCACTTTTTTCATTTGTATCATTGACATTAGATTATACACACTTAATTTTTTTAAAGTATACATTTATATTCTTAATAGGTCTTCCAGTCAAAATAAGGAATCTGGGACCTTTTAACTGTCATTAACCATCTTACATGCTATTTGTGTCCAGCATTTTATTTCTACCCTTTTTATCCTAAAATTCACTAAGGCTATTATTATTATTATCACTATAATTATTGCTCTTATTGTTTTTATTGGTAGTAGTAGTTTAGCTTACATAAGCAATGTTCAGTATAGCATATATAAACCACATAGTTCTGCAATCTTTTCTTTGTTCTCTATCCTTCTTTGCTCTATTTCATACTGTCTATCTCCTTGTATTTCTGTGCTATATTCTGTCAAGTTCTCTCCTTTTCTTTGTGCTTCCCGTGTTTTTTTAATTCCAGCATTTGTTATTTTTAGGTTCTATATTCTTTTTCTATGTTTTTCATCTTTGTTTTGCCTTAAAAAAAGAACATGTTCTTATATTGTTGTTCTATAGCTGAAAAAGTTGTGGGAAATTTCTTTTCTAATGTATTCTGGGTTGAGCTCTTTTTGATAGTTTATGTAATGATTCTTCTTTTCATTTTTAATTATTGAAGGTTATTTGTAGAATAACATTGCAGTTGTTTTTCTGTTTGCTCAGACACAGTGTGGGTGACTTTCTGCATCTATCTCTGCTCTGTCTGACACTGTTTTCCCACTACTGATATGATCATCTGAACTCTAGTGGGTACAGGAGTAGGCTGGGGCAGAAGACACAAATGGATAGGTGTAAAGTCTTTGTCAGACAACAGTGATGACTCAGATTATCACTCTTTAACTTGTATTAAATACATAGTACATGAGTTAATTCTATCTCTTTGGAAAGTGTGTCCCATCCTTATATGGCTTTGGATCAGTTCTCCATTTATCATATAATATTAAGGACTCTACTTCTATCACAGACCCAGCCCTCTGTTTTTCTTATTTTATCCAATTTTCTAGCAACCTTTTCAAACCCTGTTCTTATTATAAAGACTTTTTTAAGTTGCCACCTAATTTACTCTTTTTCTAGAAATAGCAAATAGGAAATAAAAGTTTGTCTGTTTTTACCTTGTTTATGTACCAAGAGTAAAAATATTAATTTTACCCAACAAATTATCAAACACATTTACCTTTGAAGGAAATTCACAATATAAATACATTTACAATTTACATTTATAATTTTAAAATGTCCAATTCTGCTTTTTTACTCTTTAAGCAGAAAAAATATTGTAAGCTACAACACAAAGATAAATATGTAAAAAGTAAACATTTTGGAAAAGTATATAAAGTGTGCAGCATTTATGACTGGTTTGAGGGATAATAAGTCTATAGGAAGAGTGTTAAAAAGCATAAAGAGCATTGATATTTGAAAAATCAAAGGTTAAAACATATCTTTATAATGATGGTATAAACTGATGGGAAAATGTTATGTATTTAGAATTTGGAAGTCATGTATATATCTGTAATGTAAGTTGTCTAAATTAGAATTAGAACATAATTTGTTTAAGAGTATTACAAGAATACAGTGCTTCTGCTTATTATTATTCTTTTCCTTCTTTTTTCTTTTTAAGAAAAACTCAATAACTACATTTTAGTAAAAAACAAACAAACAAAAAGTTTGGAAAGATGTGTGGCTGACTTCCCCTCAATTTGAGTCACCCTGATGTTGTGACTGCCAAAAATATGATGAAGTGTTGTGTTCTGCATATGGTGTTGAATGATTCTGCAGTATCCATGTAGGAGTTTACTTTTAACATTACTTAACAGAGATACATGAACTAATTGCTGTTTATCATTTCAATAGATATTGTACCCAAACCCATCATATTCAAACATCCATATTATAAATTGTTGCTGATAAATGCTTTATAGATAATGTTAAGATAAGATTATACATCAACAAAGCTGAGATCATTGAGTTATTGATTCAATGTCCCTTGCTAAAATTACCAAGCTAAATATGATGTCAGTGCAGAGATCAAACAGGAATGAAATCTATTAGTCTTTGTCATTATGCTTTTAATTTCAAGGGGTGTTTTAATGCAGTGGTCACCGCCAATTCTTCAGAGGTGTCAATAAATCAAAATATAAACATGAAAGGTGTAACTTATGTCTTTTATAAGTCTCCTTTCTTTATGTGTATTTATTATTTGCTTTCTTCCTTGCTATATATTAACAAGACTCTACAGTAATGATGGATAATCCATATCATACATATACATTCCTTTTTTATTTAAAAACATTAACAAGACCTCTAAATGTAGAAAGGCACAGACATTAATGGCAGGTGATTAACTTATAGATGTTTCTTTTTTTTAATTTTATTATGTTATGTTAATCACCATACATTACATCATTAGTTTTTGATGTAGTGTTCCATGATTCATTGTTTGCATATAATACTCAGTGCAACTTATAGATGTTTCTGTTCTTCTGTCAGAGTCTATTTAGGGGAGCTCTATACCCATGTTATTTTGGTGTTCACTAGTTTGATAGATATGTTTTTCTGATTCATTACAATTTAATCTTTAATGTAAGGTTATTTCCTTGGATTTTCATAACAGTTAAAGATAAAATACACAGTGAGCTATGTAAAAGAGTAAGGGAGTGTCTGGGGAATTGATACTTTTTACCCATTCCAAAGTTCTTTACCATAAGTTTTTCTTTCTTTATTTTTGTTTAAGATTTATTTATTTATTTGAGAGAGAGGGGGGGAGAGAGAGAGAGAAAGAAAATGAGTGGGGGGCGGGGCAAAGGGAGAAGGAGGGGAAAATATCAAGCAGGCTCTCTGTTCAATGCAGAGCCCAATGTAGGACTTGATTCCATGACTCTGAGATCATGACCTGAGCTGAAATCAAGAGTTTAACTCACTGAGCCACCCAGATGCCCCTTTACTGTAAACTTTTCATAATATCAGTTTATACACTTAGAATAACAGAGGGTCATTGGCTTTAAAAATTCCTATTTTTTCATGACGTCTTGAGATAAGAAACTTAAATAATTATCTAGGCCTTGAGTGGCAAAGTTACTTTAATATGTATGCAAATTTTATTTGTTTGGATGTGTGATTTTTATTAAGAGTGATATAGATTAATATAGGATTGTAATAGAAGCAGTTTATTTAAAATGCACAAAAATATTCAAATAATTTTGATAAGCTTTTAGAAACTAGAGTATCGTTATTAGAAATGAAAATATTGTTCCAAATAAATCATGATTAATATAAAATTGGTATAGTACTATTATTTATTTTAAAGTAAAACTATTTTCATCTTCTGAATTCAGTTCACAGATACAGTCTGCTTTTCTTTACCAGGAAGAGAAATATCATGCAAGCTGTTATCTTTTTTATGCTCATCTAAATAGGATCATTAAAAACAAAAACTGACTATCCACTACATAATTATTTAACCTTATAATACTGTTATACAGATAAAAATAAGGGAACCAGGTATGAAAAAATATATAATAATTTATGTCTTATGTCATTGCCTTATCAATTGCATATGCAACACAGAACAAATTCCAGATCTAAAGAAATAGGAAATTCAATAGAGATTTTTGTAAACTATTCACCTGCACAATTCCATGCCCCTCCACAAAGGTAACCATTCTTAACAATTTTGTTTCTTGCACTTAAAATAATTTTTCTGCAACTTTTTTTTACCTAATAAAAGAGTTCTTTCCATATCATATAATATACACCATACTTTATGAGCTACAAAATATTCTCTAAAGGGGGTGGGTCTCCCATTATGTGCTCTATTTTATTCCCATTGATGAACAAAGTAATGTTTTATTTATTTATTTATTTATTTTGGTTGTAAGAATGAGGCACTGACTATTCTTGAAGATGTATCGAGTTCAACTATATTTCTTTTTTAAAAAGATTTTATTTATTTATTTGAGAGAGAGAGAACGAGCAAGGAGAGGGACAGAGGAAGAGGGAGAAGCAGGTTCCCCACTGAGCAGGGAGCTGGACCTGGGGCTCAGTCCCAGAACCCTGGGATCATGACCTAAGCTGAAGGCAGATGTTTAACTGACTGAGCCACCCAGGTGCCCCACACTCATCAAATATAATATTTCTTAAGGTAAATTCCTAGAAGGGGTTTATTTGCCTCAGAAACATGTGTTTATTTAAAATCACGAAGAATACTGCCAAATTGTACTTTTAAAAGCCTAAATCAGCTTACGATTGCTGTAATATTATATAAGTCGCTATTGCTCTGCACTCTATTCTCATAATTTGTCGGTTTGTGTGTGTGTTAATCTGATGGTGCAAAATGATTTTACGTTGTATTGTAAAATTCATTTATTTAAAATCATAGTGAGGCTGAACACGGACTTGGCATACACTTTGTGTACTTCTATATTAAGTTGTCAGTTTTCTATTTTGAGCTCTTAATTATTTGCATACTGAATATGTCACAAAAATTATCTCTTTTTATTACCTCCCTTTGTTGCTTATCTCTTCGCTTAGAGTATTGCATTTTTCATCTGTTGTTAGTTTTTCTTTATTTTTATGTGAAGAAATAAATATTTTTCTTTATCATTTTTAAGATGTGTTTGTGTTTTGGGAGATAGTTCCCACCCTAGTATTACTTAAATTTCCTTGTAACAGTTTTATTATTTTTGCTTTTAACTTCTTTCAGTGGAATTTATTTTTTTACCTACGACAAAGAATTGGGATTTCTAAACTGTTTATTCACTCTTTTCTTTATATTAATATGGAATCATGAATATTTATTTTATATTTAAGATTGTAAACCAACATTACTTTATTTTGTTGCTCAAATTTTTCTACCTTTGGCTATTAGGAGCTCTCTTCCTCTGATATTATTTGTGTGTGTATGTGTGTGTGTGTGTGTGTGTGTGTTTAGCAATTTTCTTTTTGTCACCACAAGACAATCTAGGTTCATTTTTGGAATGTATTATCTCAGTCTCAGAATTGGCCATTTCTCCAAGGAACTCTTGTTCCTTTATTTGGATAATACTATTAGAAACCAAGATCCGGATGCAATATAATGTTTACTATGGATTAAAAATAAGTGTTGGGAGAAAAATGCTGAAATTAATTAAAGAAACACCTGTTAATGTTTTAAAGAACACAGCTTGGATAACAATAAACCAGATCATGTTATTGCCTTACTTTGAGCTACAATACCTAATTTTAAGTAGTAAAGTTAAATAATCAGTAATGTTAATATTTCATTAATTATGCCTTTTTCCCTAATAAATGCCATCTATTATTTTTTAACTATATGAAATGAAGAGAATAAGTAACAAAGTACTTAATGTTAAAGTAATTTTCTTGTTTAAAGTAACTATAAATTTACTTTAAATTAATAGACTTTACAGAGAAAAAATAAAATATGCCATGTAATAATCTTGCTTTAAAAAATAATGCAGTGAATGTTTATATAAATAATTAAGAATATGACCAAAATACCTATGCACAATTTTTGTACACAGAAAGTGTTGCTATTATAGTTAAAGCATTCTGCATGACATACCAACACTGTTGATGTGCTCTGTGTATTATCCAAGTAGTTCCTAAAGTTTTATTAGAATATGCATAGCCCTGTGCATATCAACTATGTTTTCTCATTTGATTTCTCTCTTGGTGTATTTATGGAAGCCTTATTTAGATCTAAATTTACATTCCTCTGCTCTTTATTCTGCCAGCAATTTGTCAAACACTTTATGCAAATATGCTGAATCAGCTTATTTACAAATTGACTTTCTTCATCTCCTCTTTGGAAAATTTCTCTAGTTATGTACGTGTATATAAGCGTCTCTATAGTTAATATGTAAATAAAATATCCAATCTTCTTGACAGACTGAACAATGTCATAATGAACTCACCAATATCAATTATCAACCTGAATATTTTAGATAAAAATACTCACATGTTGTTTTTAAACCACTGAGTTTTATTTTAAATTTGCAAAATATTCTTTAAAAGGCTATTTAATTTTGTGACTATAAAAAGGTGTTAAATTATATGTAAATATATAGTTTTTTGTTGAGTTTTTTTCAAATGTATGAAAAAACACAAAATTAACTACTTCCCTTGAAATTATTGTTATCTTTCTCTCTTCTCTTTTTAAGGAATATTTGGAAATGTGGTATTTTATTCCCTAAATTCACTAAAGTATTTAACATAACACACATACCTGTGTATTTTGCTTCACTTAAGAAATGTACAGAAATACTTTAGAAATACCTTACTGAGCCAAGGCTAAGCCATGAACAAAAACCAGATTACATATTGCCATTGTCCCATTTTGATGGACAGTTTGTAACACTCTAAGTAGACTGCCATGAATGCAATCAACTGTCCTCTATTGCTTCTCTTCTAGAGGCGCCCTTACCTTTCATTATGCCCACCAGTCTTGGAATTAAAAGAAGTTACTACTAATTCAGCTAGAATAAATATTGACTTAATCAGAATGTCATCCATGGAAGTAGGAGTTGCAATAAACCACAGTGGTATAATTAGGAAATTTTCCAAACATCAAGAAAACCTCTTGCTCTTATGGTGGAAATGAGATGCAAGTACTTTTTAAAGTTTTTATTTAAATTCCAGTTAGTTAACACACAGTAATATTAGTTTCAGGTGTACAATATAGTGATTCAATACTTCTAAACAACACCTAGTGCTCATCACAACAAGTGCACTCCTCAATTTCCGGCACCTATTTAACTCATCCCCCACATCTCCTCTGGTAACCATCAGTTTGTCTTCTATAGTTAAGAGTCTGTTTCTTGGTTTGCCTTTCTCTTTTTTCTTTCCCTTTGCTCGATTGTTTTGTTTCTTAAATTCCACATATGAGTGAAATCATATGGTATTTGTCTTTCTCTGACTGACTTATTTAGCTTAGCATAATACTCTCTAGCTCCATCCATGTTATTGCCAATCACAAGATTTCATTCTTTTATGGCTGACTAATATTCATTATATATATGAACCACATCTTCTTATCCATTCTTCAGTCAATGGACATTTCGGCTGTTTCCATAATTTGGCTATTGTAGATAATGCTGCTATAAACATCAGGGTGCATGTATCCGTTTGAATTGGTATTTTTGTATTCTTTGGGTAGATACCTAGTAGTGCAATTGTTGGATCATAGGGTAGTTCTGTTTTTAATCTTTTGACAAACCTCCATACTGTTTTCCAGAGTGGCTGCACCCACCAACAGTGCAAGAGAAAGTGCCCTTTCTCCACATCCTCACCAAAAACATGTTGTTTCTTGTATTGTTGATTTTAGCCATTCTGACAGGTTTGAAGTGATATCACATTGTAGTTTTGATTTGTATTTCCCTGTAGATGAGACTGTTGAGCATCTTTTCATGTGTCTGTTGGCCATCTGTATGTCTTCTTTGGAGTAAGTACTTTTTTTTAAATTAAAATTTAGCAAGTTGTTCACTGATTCCAGTAACTTTACTATATAACTGGTCAATCTCCATATAGATAAGAAGGTTAGATACTATATTTAAAAGAAATTAGAGGACGGAAAAGTCTATTAAAATCATTATCCTCCTAGTGGTTTATTTCTTGGGCTTCAGGGGATTACATGATTTATCAATTGCTATAGGTTATGAACCACTGAGAAATTCTAAAAATTCTTCTTTTTTCTCCCCTGCTCATTATAAACCCATTGTGTCGTTAACTCCATAACTTCAATGATTGTGTCTAAAGGTAACTTGCCTTTCAGGATTAATTGGAAATTGAACAATGTTATTATCTTTGATGGAGTGGGGCACAACAAATTGGGTGATAGATATCCTCTTTTATCCATGACATAAACAAGCATTTACAGTAATTAATACAATGTAAAAAAAAAAAAAGAAAGAAAGAAACACTCTTAGCAGATTAAGGTCAATGCCACATAAAATTCGAATAAATAGTAATAATAATGTAAGTAGGCAGGAAATCCTTCTTTTAAACTGTAAGGTTGTCATAGGAGGAGGACTTATGTTTGTACTGTATGTTTACACATAAGGGACGCTGGCAGAGAGCTGAACTAAGTAAGCAGAGTCCCTTTAGCTATGAAAAACATAGCTGGAGAATTTAATTTTGAATCTGCAGTCTTCAGCTTGGTATTCCCACAATAGACTACACAGGGAAAATCAGGCTCAGGAGTATTTTTCAAGGCTTTCATGTATAAAAAGGCCATGATAGATCACTGTTCTTTTAACAATATTTAAGTGGCAGCTGTGCTTAGGAGTTCAAGTGTAAACACAGTAAGAAGCTGGAAAAAATATTTTGAGCCAGAGACTTTAACAAGTCTGCAAAATGGAGTGATGCCAAAGAGAAGACTCAAGAGCACTGGGACTGGAAACAAACATAGAGGCCAGAGCCAAGAAAATTTACTTATGATGCCTTCAAGGGTACATAAAGGTCTTGGACAGTCTTTTCTGGAGTTACCTGTGCTGAATCAGCTTCTCCCTAATTAGATTACTTATTTCACTGGCAGTGGCCAAGCCAAAGTCATTTCTGATGGACTCAAAGTTAAGCATACTCAAAGAGAATTTTGATGTTGATTAGAAAGCCTGTACACTTTCTATTTACTATACAGCTTTTCTACAAAAGTACTGATGTTCATGTTTTTAAAGGGTGAATATATGCAATTTTTTTTATTTCTAAAGGCCTTAAAACATACAATGTGAAAAAAAATAAAATCTAGTATCAGGCTATCTTCCTAAACAGCAGTATTTTATATTAAAGTCTCTTTGGGAATAAAACACACGTGTTTACTAAAACCACATATGTTGAACATCCATATGATATGATACTACTCAGTAATAAAGGCAAACCAACTATTGGAAGTACAACAAGTTGGATATATCTCAAACATACTGAACTAAGTGAAAAAGTCCAGACCCAAATGGTTACGTATTACATGTTTCCATTTACATGACATTCTGGAAAAGGCAAATTTATAAGTTCAGAAAATAGATTAATTGTGCCTGGGATCTAAGGGTAAGAGCATGAGCTAATTATTTGAGGTGATAGAAATATGGGCATATGACTGCATGTATTTGCAAAAACTCATAGAATGATGTACCTAAACAGGGCAAAATATGGCATATAAATTATACTTTAATAGAACTGACTTTTAAAAAATATATAATTCAGAAAGTTTCAATTTTCAAGTATTCCAGTACATCCAGTTAAACAATTACAAAAATTCACAGTATGTCTTCAATATCACAAGTATAAGGCTTATGCTTTTCCTTACCACTCAAAGGTCACAGAGAAGACCAAATACAGGGGGTTAAAAGCTTAGAATCTAATTTCTTGGGCTTGTTTTTAATTGGCTACAAAATGTTTTTTCCTTAATAGACAGAAGATTTAAAATGTTTAAATGAAAATTAGCATTAAAATTTAGTCTTCCTGAGGGTCCAAAAACCTTTTATCAGATTGTTTCGAAACAATTAACATCTGGAATAATATGATATCAACCATTTTTTTGTTGTTGTTGTTCACAAATCTGGGTATTGCCCTATTTAAATAAGAAGACAAGGAGAAAAGTCACTTTTTCGTAATTGGCTTGTTGTCCAATCAGTTTGAATTTTTTTCCTAAAAACATATGTAACCTTAAGTTACTTGTCTTATATTATTTTCTGATATATATTTTTACCCAGATCAAAATGAAACCCTTCAATTATACATCTAAACTTTATTTATAAAGCCTATGTATGAAGTAGACATTAAGTTATTAGCTTCTTTTAGATTAGAATTTCTCCTTTGATATTGATGTATATTCACTTTTACATCACTGAATTTCATAAATTTACCTATTTGATTAAGTTGACCTATGACAAAATCAAAAGTAATATTCATGATTCTTGGCCAGCTATTCTTCACTTCTTTTCAACCTTTTGCAGAAGAAATAATGTGTTATATGTCAGTGTGCAAGAAACTTTTTTTTTTTCTTACACTGAACTCTACTTTGTAATAAACAGATATATGTCTATAATCTAGGTTTGGAAAATCTCATAGTCACTTCAGAATTTAAACTTCTTTCTTCCCTTTTATCTTGATCATTTTATATCAATTTATAAGATATTTAACATGTTGCATGCGTATTAAACTGTATTTCTTCATCTTATAGTTCAACTTTATATTCCATAATTCTACAGTGATTTTAGATTTTTTCTTTATTAGTTTTTTTTTATTTTTCTTTATTTTTTTGAAGGTTTTATTTATTTTTTGACAGAGAGACACAGCGAGAGAGGGAACACAAGCAGAGGGTGTGGGAGAGGGAGAAACAGGCTTCCAGCGGAGCAGGGAGCCCGATGTGGGACTCGATCCCAGGACCCTGGGATCATGACCTGAGCAGAAGGCAGACGCTTAAGACTGAGCCACCCAGGCCTCCCGTTTCTTATCAAATAATATAAACAACTAAAAACACCATAGTTTTAATTGTGTGACAAGTGTCCAGTGTCCAGTCACTGTAAAAGCTAAGGATCAAGATCACCCAAATGAATAAAAATAAGTCCTTGTTATATGTTACGATATCATCAAATAGTTCACAAGACACATAAATATAAACAACCTCATGAAAGACAACTAATGAAGCTCTCCAGGAAACATCTATTGACACATTTCTTAGAGTATGGAATATAATTCTGTTGAGCTCGCACCAGGGTGCTCTTTATGTCCTTGAAAATAAGGATGTTGGAGAAGAATTATTTTGCCCAAGGATAATCAAAGCTCACTCTTCGCATGATTTCATTTTTTTTGTAGCTATGATTACATAATTACGGTTTATAAAACCAGACTAACCATATCTTTATTTCATCATCTACATATACCTAGTATTCTGTTTCAATGAAAAATAAAATGCATAGCTTTTTTTTTTTTTCAAATAAGAAAACAAAATTTTCTCCCGGGAGTCACTGTTAACTTTTTGACCACCAAATTCAAATTCATTCTGTACTTAGAAAATCTATAGGATTAATTACCATTAATTTATTCATTACTATTGTTGAACATCTCAAAAAATCTACCCCCAAGGTCTACTCAATCATGAATTATAAATTTCAGTTAAACTGCTCATAAGCATATTTTCCTTGCTGGAAAGAAAATGAAGACTTTACAAAGTCAGCGAATTTCCTCAGCACACTAGTTCTCAAAAACTAATCAGGTGGTGGTAATATAATCTTAATCAAAAACAAGTAAGCACAGTTAGAAACAGTATTTCCAATACTTTGTCTATTGGTATCTAGGACCATAAGGCCCAATATAATTCTCTAAAATTTTACTCTCCAGCAAATTATTCAATTTCTTAATATGAGTCCTCAGATAGGAAACTAAAAACCTAAGGTATTATGATATAATCCCCTCTTGGGGATTCAAGGAATGCAGTTCATTGTGAGATTTATTTTCTCTCCAGTGTTTACAACTCACATATTTCTATTATAATGCTATGTCACAAGTTACTTTTGTCGACAGATCATTTAATTTTTCCCTTTCATGAGACAACTCAAATCTAATTCAGCTGCTTCAAACATGGTATCTCTATTTAAAGAGGAAGACATTGGTAAATACTGAATCACTTTAGCAGAAAATGCCACAACTATGGAATACATAGTCAAACAAATAATTTAGAAAGCTTGCCTATGATTGAATGTTGGACAAACAGTTGTGAGATAGAGCTGAAAGTCATGCAGTCTTTTTCGAGCATGTCCTTAGAAGCCAAAAATTTAATTGAACTAAATACATCATAGAACAAAAAAGAAGTGAAAAGCCATGCTGCTTCAGAGGGATCTTTTAAAGCACATGCTCACTAGATTAGCAACTCAGTATTTACCAGGGTGCAAGTTCCAGTCAGGACAAGATGGAAGCCAATTAGTTTTAAAAAATAATCAAGTTTGTTCATATGGCCTGATCTTCTCTATAGATTTCTTGGTCTTCAACATGACTTTAAGTGTTGACCAAAGAAAATATAAATCTCATAAGAACGTAGCTTGTTCTAATAAAAGGATAACATTGACTCTTCTGTTTTGCAAAAAAGATATCTAACGCAATTTTGATTAACAAAGGTTGTGACATGTCCTGAATGAATGCATCCTGAAAGTTAGAGTGTAGCAGTAAGATTTAACCCATCTGTGGAAAGTAGCTCATAAATAAATCCTCAGGATCTCCTGACAACATACTTTGTGAGAAATATCAAATTATAGGTGTGTGCTTGGCCATAAAATGCATGAAGGAGGCAGTAAAAATAATTCCATTAACATAAAATGCCCAAAATTCTAGTGCATTTCAACAGAAATGGGCTCCCATGTGAGATGAACTAGAGAATGAGCTCAAACTTTTCAGGAGCTTTGGTCAAATACATTACGATTTCTCTTAAAGAACATGGAAACAAAAAATAAAATGCATGCAATGAAAAAAAAAAAAAGAACATGGAAACATTCATGGCAGTAAAATTTCTCCTTGATTTCTTAGTAAAGAGTGAAAAAACATCCAACCTTAGAGTCCCGGGGATTTTGAGGCATTAAACTTCTTACTAGGAAAGGGTTAATCCTATGCAGATTACAGAATCTATACAAATTCTCCATAGAACTTGAAGAACATTAAAAACAACCATAGAGCATCAGAGGACAGGTTCCTTTCCAACACTAAAATGAAGGTGTATGGAAGTATTGAATCACAATATTGTATACCTGAAACTAGTATTACACTCTAGGTTAATTAACTGGAATTTAAATAAAACTTGAAAACAAAAAATATAATTGACATAAACCTATAACTGAAGAATATTGTGGGGAAAAAAAAAAAAAGAAAACCCGATTTCTACACTTGCCACCAAGAGCAACACCTTGCATTATATGTCTGGCAAAATCTGTCGATATATATTTTCTTTCACATCGATGCTCTAAGGTGACATCAAAGAGACATGGAAGCAGAGAATCAATATCTTAGTGCCAGCAGCGGCGGCGAAACTGTGACCGAGGTGGTGCTTACTGTTGATCAGGTTACAGCCTCTCTGTCCAAACATTCTAAAAGTACCAGCGAGCACATCCAGAACCCACTTGGCAGAGCTTTTCTTCCAGCTGTAGCTATTGAATATATTTCACTTTTATCTCACAATGGGAGTGTGATGGTTAAGAAAAGAACAGATAAAAACAAGCAATAGGAAAGGGTTTCTAAGTAGTTCATTAAATGGCACTGTTTCAAAACAGCAGCGCTTATTGAATTGTGCTTCTAAAGGGGGCTGAAGCTCTGCAAAAGCTGGGAGATAGGGAAAGCGAACCAGGGCATCATTAAGCTCGCTCAGGCTACACAATTGGCTTCTGCCAGCTCTCCAGACATGCACAATATTAGAAAGGAAAACGGAAAGGAGCTAAAGCTATATCAGAAGTATTTCAGATGACTGCCACCCAATTTATATCCAACCTGTAATGAATGGAATGGCACTGTTTAATGTACCTTATTTTGTACCTTAAACAATATTTCCTAGGTTAGTTTAAAAAGCAAGGTTACAAGTGATGATTCTTACCATAATATATTGCTTCACTGTAACAGACGTTGTAATAGACTAAACGCCTCCAAATTTTAAACAGATCATCTCATGTGACAATAAAATGAAAAATCTTTTATTTCAGTCCTTGTTATTGCACCATGTGCTTTAAGAAGTGAATTAAAGGGAAAAATGAAGGGGTGAAAATCGGAGGGGGAGATGAACCATGAGAGACTATGGACTCTGAGAAACAAACTGAGGGTTCTGGAGGGGAGGGGGGTGGGGGATGGGTTAGCCCGGTGATGGGTATTAAAGAGGGCACGTTCTGCATGGAGCACAGGGTGTTATATGCAAACAATGAATCATGGAACACTACATCAAAAACTAATGATGTAATGTATGGTGATTAACATAACATAATTAAAAAAAAATTTTAAAAGTGATTTAAAAAAATTATTCCAGATGAAGTAAGATGTATTAATTTAATAACCAATATTGAATGCTCAGGTGAACTCAGTAGCCACAGATAGTTTGAGCCACATAAAAATGATACTTCTGGAATGAGTGACAAGCAGAATTTGATGTTTTAAGTGTAATACTAAAAATGAAACATTACTACTTAACACTACATATATATATACACATACTGTATATACATTTACAAAATATCAATATCATATTGCCATTATTTGTATTCTACCTGTTTCCAAAATGATTTAAGGCAGTTTGTAACAGAAGGATAAAGGTGCCAGCAATCTTCTCTTTGCAGTTTATCTTGAAGTCAGCAGAGGGTTTTTACTCTGCACTTATAGACCTAGGACTAGGGCTTTGCTGATGTCTATATCCCTGGTATCTCCCACCATGCCACTCTACCCCCCACCCACTTTTTCTTTTACAAAAATTCTTTTTTTTTCCCTAAAATTTGCATTTTAACTATTTTGGAACACTAAGCATGATTGAGGCAGGTAGATTTATCTTCTGCTTGTTTGTCATTTAGTAAAGGCAGGTGGAATGATGTAGAGGGAGGATGTGGGACTCAATAACTACGGTTATTACAGAAGTTCAACTCCTCATGCAATCATCTTTGAATCCCCAGTGCTCACCACAATGCCCCGTACATGAAGACTCAAAAGTTTTTCCTCAATGAGATAAGAAGGGAAAATGCCCAGATATTCCTCACCACTCAGTTGCCTATGGCTGAGGTTTTTAAGACAAGAAAGAAAAAAAAAAAAGGGTGCCTGGGTGGCTCAGTCGGTTAAACGTCTGCCTTCCGCTCAGTTCATGATCTCAGGGTCCTGGGATCCAGCCCTGCGGTGGGGCTCCCTGCTCAGTGGGTAGTCTGCTTCTCCCTCCCACTCTCCCTTTGTGCTCTCCCTCTCTCTCTCTCTCAAATAAATAAAATCTTTTTTAAAAAAGAAACAAAATACACCTAGTATAGCTTTTGTAAGAGATATAACAGAAACATGCATTTTATTAAAGGGAAAGTCACCCAGATTTTTACAAAGCTTTACCTTCTTCAGTGCTTAGGAGAAGTTAATGTTTCAAGTGATGAATTTACTTTGTGGGCAAAGATTAGATCTTAAAATCATTAGAAGTAAATGTTCACATTTGACACTTTTCCAGGACCAGATTCTAATAATTCTTTCTAACAATTTCATAAGGAAGGTTAATGATCAAGTTTTAACTTCTTGGCTAACTGGTATAAGAATGCAGGGTAAAACAAAGTTACCACAGCCAAACTGCAGGGGGGATAGTGACATCTTATTTTGTCTGGATTTTAGGAGCATTAGTAATTCTACAAGAGATTCTTACCAAAATAGAGGTTCAAAACCCAGAATTTGAATCACATGGGCCACTTCTGCAAGGCTATCAGAAAATGATAGTAGGGGGTAAATATCATGGTTAACGTGGCTAATAACAATCATATGGGTGCTGTCTCAAAGAGGTGAATTTTTATGAAAATTGCATGCATGACTGAAGAGTGAAATATTTTCCCAACTTAATAAATTTGCTAAAGTGAATTTTATTCACATTTCTAACTTTACAAATTCATGGAGGGAAAGCAACACTCAGTTTGTATTTATATAATTCCACTTCTCATGATTATGCAGTTTTTTGTGTTATGGCTGAAAATATCTCACAAAAAAATTCAAATGTAAAAATAAACATGCATAAAGAAGCAGAAAAAATAAGAAAATAAAGTTTACTTATGAAGAAATGTATATTGCTCTATCTTAAGGCATTGTTCTTGTTTTGATTTAAAATTAGGATATGTTAGGGGCGCCTGGGTGGCTCAGTCGTTAAGCGTCTGCCTTCGGCTCAGGTCATGGTCCCAGGGTCCTGGGATCGAGGCCGCATCGGGCTCCCTGCTAGGGAAGCCTGCTCCTCCCTCTTCCATTCCCCCCTGCTTGTGTTCCCTCTCTCGCTGTCTCTCTCTCTGTGTCAAAATAAATAAATAAAACCTTTAAAAAAAAAATTAGGATATGTTGACTGATTTCATAAAGCTAAGTTTTGTGTTACAGAGGTGTCAAACTATAATGTGCCAAGGATCTTAGGGGTTATTTAGTGCAAACTCTAACCCAATCAAAAAATACCCTGACTCGGCCCATAATTTGTCACTAATTATTATCAGCTAGTTATAGTGGACACTGAAATTTGGAAACTACTTCCTTAGTTGGGCATTCTTCAATTGCTACAAAGTCTTTTTTAACTCCATATCTGAATCCTATGAATCAGCACCAATTGGTTTTAGTGGGAATTCTATCTATAATTTTATTTTTTTAATTTAATTTTATTATATTATGTTAATCACCATACATTACATCATTAGTTTTTGATGTAGTGTTCCACGATTCATTGTTTGTGTATAACACCCAGTGCTCCATTCAATAAAATTTTAAACTGGTGTATTGTCTTCTTGAAGTAAGTTTATTTCATTCAGGCTTAACATCTCCATTTTATTGAACTTGTTTCTAGACTCTCATTGTCCTGCTTACCCTCTGTTGGAACTTTTCTGCTATGTCAATATCCTTTTGAAATATAACATACAGGATTAACCACAACTGTGATGTGACGTCACTAGGTTTCTCTTCCACTTCCCATACATGAATACTGGTAGTCTCCAGAATTCTAAAATCATTCTTAGACTTTATCTTATTTTCCACATTTATGCTCAGACTCTTATTTTCTACATTGAATATTTTTGCATCAATCCAAATGGTTTCAGTAACAACATTGATGACTTGTAGAAGTCCAGAAAAATCAAAATTACTTACATGCACTTCAGTGTTACATATCTAAATATATCTCCAAGTTCCATAATCCAAGCTTATCTTAAAAGATTCACAGGCAACTCAAAATTTACTTCTTCCTTCAACATGTGTGTATCCACTGTCTTCCAAGTGTCCAGCATTATTCAAGGAATTTTGGATACATTAGTGACCAAAGATCTCTGCCCTTTTACAGTTTATATTATGGAGGTGGGTGGGCAGGCAATGAATAATAAATTAAATAAATAATTAAATTGGTACGTCAGAGAGCAAGTGCTACAAAAATAAGGGACACTACAGCAGAAATCAAGAGGGATGGGGAGGATGGTTGTTGTAGGTATGAGTTGATGTTTGAGCAAAATTTGAAGGAAGGAAGTAGTTGGAAGGGAAATACTTTGTATCATCATTCAGAGGAGCCCTGGGAGCACTATCCAAGTATAAATAAGCTAAAATGTAGAGGGGAGAAAGCAAGGCATTTATGCAAACACCTTCTTGAAAATATAAAAAATTTCAAGGAATATAAAACATTAACTCTGGTTAAATATCTTCAACTGATTCAATAATTTTAAGCAATTAAACCACTTTTTCTGAATCCATTTATACTTCTACTCTATATAATTATCTACTGTATTCCTTCTCCTCTCTTTTTTAATCTCTAACACCTCCTTTCTTATCCTCCCTTTTAGCTTGTGTTTTGCTAATTCAATGATAATACAGAAACAATCAGAAGAGGGACATTTCTCATGCACTCTCTTACCTGCCTCTCTGCCCATATATTCTACCTTTTCTCATTTGCAGTTTCTTGCTGGTTCTCAACTTCCTCAGCAGTGGAGTAATCCTGTGTCCATTCTTTAGACCTCTTCTCTTTCCTACTCATGCCCCCCCCCCACACACACACTTTTAATGACTTGATGTACCATCTATAGGCTGATGACTCTCCTCTCTATTTTTTTATGCTTGCTCTGCATCTTTCTTTCCCAGGGATACCATACATGATATGTCTGATTGCTTACTAAAAATATCCATTTGGATGTTATGGTGGGCAGAATGACCTCTTCCTGAAATACGTCAATATCTTCGTCTTCCAACTCTATAAATATGTTACATTACATGACAAAAGGGATTCTAAAGATGTAATTAAAATTGCAGATCCTAAGATAAGTCCTGGATTATCCACATAGGTCAAATCTACTCACATGGACCCTTAAGAGCAGAGAACTTTTTCCTGGCTAGGTGCAGAGCTATGCAGCAGGAGCAGTCTGAGAACTTGCAAGCATGAGAAGGATATAAAGTGCCATTTCTGGTTCTGATGTAGTGGGCCAAATGCAAACATCAGAGAGGGCTTTAGGAGCAAAGAGTGGTCCTCAGCTCACTGCCAGCAGAGAAATAGAGACCTCGATCCCACAACCACAGGGAATTGAATTTTGCCAACAACTTGAAATAAGCTTAGAAGTGAATGACTCCTCAGACCTTCCAAAACAGCGCTGCCTGCTGACTCTGTTTTTGGTTTAGTGAGACCCAGGAAAGAAGAGCCAGCTGAGTCACATTGTGCCTAGACTTTGGCACCATGAAAACTGTGAGATAAAGGTGTGCTGTTTTCAGCCAAAAAAAACCCTATGGTCATTTGTTATGACAGCAGTAGGAAACTAATACAAATATTGATTTGGCATCTTAGCAAGAGAAAATTAAGATAAATATCTAATAAACATTTGAGATCTCATTTGTCCCAAACCAAATTTCACATATTCCTAATTTCACCCCAAATCTGCTTCCTCTATAGTCTTCCCCTCCCTAGTAACTGGCATTCCTATCCTTTAGTAGCTTAGGTCGAAGTCCTTGAAATCATCCCTGACTCTTGTCTTTCTCACACACTCCACAACCAATCCACAGTAGCATCTTTTGGGATTAACTTCAGAAGAAATTCAGTGTCTTAGCACCTCCCTGCTGACACTCTCCATTATATCTCAACTGGATTGTTGGGATAGCCTCCTAACCGATCTCCTTGTTTCTGCCTTTGTTCCTTCAATCTCTTCATCTACCAGCCAGAATAATCCTTCTAAATCATTAGTCAAAACCTATTTCTCATTAGTTCAGACCTTCCAATGGGTTCTATATAGACAATAATACAACTTATGATGTGAAAAATCAGGCTGAGAGAGGTAGAGGCACAGAAGCCCAGAGAAAGAGGACATCATTAGATCATAAATTCTGGCATTTTCCATTAACCACATTTTAAAGTCTGTCTTTAACCAGGCTATAACATTAAGAATTCTAAGAATTCTTATCTATAGCTTAAGGAACAGAGAAGGCTCAGTTTTAAACCAGATATGCCTTAAGAAAAATACAAAAATCATTATTCAAAGTGGTTAAATGGGAAGAAAAGAATGGAGGGACACAGAGAAGAGGAAGTTTGCTTTTGGTTGATACTCTTCCATTGCTATAAATTTTTACAACTAGCATGTATTAGAGTTATATTAAATTCTCCTGTAAGAACTTGAGTTTTTACCTGGTCTTCTCTGAATAGTGAGGTCTTCAAACATAAAGTAAAAGTAGAAAAATCAGAGGTTATGTAGATTTTTTCCAACTGTTTACTTAAATAGGATAATTTATTGCAATATTCATATTACCATATAATAGTAGGAATTTCACTCTTTGAATATGAAAAAAATAATCTAAATTAAACTTCTTGTTTGCACTCCTTTTCCATATGTTATAAATTGCATTTAAATAAATCAAGCCAGATAAATATTTCCTAGGAACAATGAATGCTTAAAAATGTAAAACATAAAAGAAAGATCCATTGTACTTTTAGGGAGGGATAAACATATATATAAATATATTGACATCCTAAGTATATATGCTAGATGTTCTTTCAAAAGAAAAAAGTACAGCAAATAATTGCTATGCAGTATTTAGATGTATATTGTATATCTGTATATGTATGTGTATATATTGTATATGTGTATGTGATATCTAATATTAAATATAGAATATCTAATTTTAATAATTTGAAATGGAATCAAATATATACTCTTATAAAATAATTCATGTTCCAAGGCCACTCTAGGGAACTAGTTAAAATTTTAAAGAATATTTTAAAGGGCAGTCTTAAAATAAAGCTTTGATAAACAAACAAAAAAAAACCTAAAAGCAAAAATTAAAATAGTAAGCTTATGTGAAGGTCTAATAATTTTCTGAAAGGTTTTTTTAAAAACATATTTTTGGAAAAGCTTTTATATATTCAATCAGATTGAAACATGTTACACACTTTATTTTTTAGCATACTTTTACTGGAAAGTATGTTGAACTATATGTAAAGGATATTTCCTTTTTTTTAGAATAGGGAAGTTACAAAAATAATGTTTTTTAAATGTGGTAGATAAGTATCTGGGAGTTCTGAGTGGCTATATGATTCAATTCAAGGAATAAAGATCATTCTATTAGGGACAAATTGGAAGATAGACATTTAAAAGGTCTACTTCAATTTCTTTTTGAAGCAAGCATCACCAAGTCAATAACAATTTGAATTTAAATGTAAAAATACATTTATTTCCAGAAATTGAAGTAATTTGACCAAAACCAAGAGTACATTTCTACCAGTGAAAAAGGAAGCTAATTGATATGTATGGTAAATTAGGCATTGGGGCCTAAAAACATATAGTGAGAAGAAATATAGAGAAGAAAAATATATTAGTGAGAAGAAAAAGAGAAGACAGGAGCACATCTGAAATCACTTCTGCATACTTAATTTTTATTTTGAGCTCCCTTGTGTTCTATTCAAAAAGCCATTTAAAGTTAAAAAGAATGATGATCAATAACTTCCCATCACAATCTCATCTTTTCCATTTCTCTCTTTTCCTCACATCTTTTTCATCTCTCTCTTTTCTTTACAGTAACAGAACAAATACCAGGCTAGGCCATTCAAATTAAATGATGATTCAAGTGCAGACCACAAACTAGAGAAAGTAATGGTCTAGTGGAGAAAGACGTATAGTCTCAATTCAATATCAGAAACATATCTATATGAGCTCATACCTCTATGAGCACAGAGAAATATTTAGAAAGGCTAGAAGGTAAACAGATGTATTTCAAATAAACTGTCTTACCTAGAAGCAAGTATGCACATATAGTCCACTTTTACATTAGACTATTGGTTTTTAAATATCAATTTTCAAGATAGTACTTTATATTAAGGAATTTAATGTGAAATCCTTATATACATATCATCATATATATTATGTTTTCATTTTTATCTGGTTTCAAATTTTAACAGTATTTGTGACTTAATATAGTTACGCAGCCAGTATTTACTATTAGGGTTTCTCTTTCTTTTTTAAATTTATGATTTGGAAGGGAAGGAGATTCTCTCTCTCCTTTTCCCTTTGCCCCTCCCCTCCCCCCTCTCTCTCTCTTTCTCCTTTCCTGTTAAAAAAAAATATATATATATATGTATATACACATATAGAGAGATAGTTATACTTTTCATTATGCATTTTCTCTATTGATGTGGAATGACTCTGTTTCCATTCAATACAAATATGGCGATTCCTCCCTTTTTGCCCCAGACATCTTCAGATATCATTCCTTTTTAATTTTTTTTTATTATTTTGCATCACTTTGTTTGTAAATACCATAAACTTTGATATCATTTTTTTGAGCTAATCTAAGATTCATTATCTCTTAACAGGATAATTAAATTCACTTTTACAAAAAGGTTTCTTTGGTGTTATTCTTTTATTTGTTTAGCACGTTTTTTTAAATTAATTTTTTCCAATTTGTTTTTTCTGTCTTTTTTTAGTTTTTATTTTCTTCAGTATAATTTTAAAACAAATGAGTAATATTCTTTAAGGGTTCAAAAATGATTCTTTAATAACACCAACCTAATTATCAAAGTCAAGACATAGTCTCTTTAATTAATTGAATTTACCACTTTCCCCATGAGAAAATCAGAGTTAGAGACTATCCTAAATGTTCCAGGATGGTGAACATTCTTGGGAAAGTTATATAATAAAATCAGGTCTTTGTGAAGAAAGGCAAAGTTGGAACAGAAAGAATCTGGAGGAAAGAAGAGTGGGGAACAAATTAAACACCAGGGAGTCTGTGACTAACGTATGAGTTCAATGGTGGTATCTCTCCTCTCTCTGATTTCACAAATCTTAAGTAAAAATTCTGGAAGAATCATGAGATGACTGTGCTAGTACTGTTCGCACACTTTCTCTGTCCTCCACCTGCAGACCATCATCACCAACTCTGTACCTAACTGCTATTCATTCTTCAGCTTTCAGAGTAAACCCACACCAGGGGAGCTCAAACCCCTCAGTTTCATATTCTCAGAGTACCCTATATTTTTTTCTCTATAGAATCTAAGAGAACTGTAATTAATGCTTGTGTAATTATGCCTGCCTCTCCCAGACTCTATAAACTCCATGAGGGCAGAATTGAAGTAATTTGAACAAATCCAATAGTGTGTGTTTCATGTAGGAAATAAGGATGCCAATTTATATGCATGGCAAATTTATATGAAGACAAGAACACTGTTTAATTTGCTCACTATTTGCTCACTGGAGCATAGCACAGAGGTCATAATCATTGAATATCCATTGAATGAATATGCAACTATTAAATAATGATGTATATTTATTGACTTGCAAATATGTCCCTTGTGTATAGTTAAGAGAAAAAGCAGATTATGAAACATCATACATTTATATCTCATTCCATTTAAAAATAGTTCTATTGAACATATAATTGTATTCAAGATGTGTATCAGCATATGCTAGTCTAAAGAATATATTTTAAGCTATTAATTTTATTTATATCTGAAAGATAGAATTAGATGTGGTGTACTTATTTTTTATTACTCATTTATTTTTTATTTTTATTTTTTATTATTATGTTCAGTTAGCCAACATATAGTATATCATTAGTTTTTGATGTAGTGTTCAACGATTCATTACTTGCGTATAACACCCAGTGTATTTTTTTGTTTCTTTATACCTGCTGAATATATTATTAACATGCATTACATTTAAAAATTAGAAAATCAGGGGCACCTGGGTGGCTCAGTCATTAAGCATCTGCCTTCAGCTCAGGTCATGATCCCAGGGTCCTGGAATCAAGCCCTGCATCGGGCTTCCTGCTCGGCAGGAAGCCTGCTTCTCCCTCTCCCACTCCCTCTGCTTGTGTTCCCTCTCTCGCTGCCTTTCTCTGTCAAATAAATAAATAAAATCTTTTAAAAAATTAGAAAATCAAAATTTATTTTGGAAAAAAATACCTTGTTGGTAATAGAATTGAACTTTTAATGAAAAATAGAATTTTCCCCAATCACAATTCTCCAAAAGAAAAAAAACACAATTTTGAAATCCCTCACAGATGTTTTGAAATGGAGATCAAGTAAAGTCAGAACTTCCAAGAAAGAGGCAGTTACCATAGACCAGGGTATTGATATTATGAGCCTGAAATAGAGAAGTAACGGTACTTTTTCTATTTCAGTTCTATGAATAATTGGACACAGACTCCAGATACAAGACTGTAGAAACAAAACTGACAGCATATTGGACATGGTTTTTTGTTTGGGCAGTGTTTAGAACACTACTTACACAGTGATCCAGAATTTTTTACCACAGGTATTTCCTGTATTCACCTCTTCAATGATTCCATCATGCAGAGTGGTCTACTACTCTTAAAATAGCTCCCATGATATCTATAAGATATTTTATGTTCTCTTCTGTCATTACGTCAACTGATAGAACAAAAATTTCACTCCTCTTGCCAGACTCAAAATTTAAAAGAAGCAAGTTAATAACAACTGTCACTCTTCAGCTCCCCTTGAGTCATTACGATACCCTTGTGACTGTCTAACCCATCCAATTTTGCTCTTTTCTCCTTTGTTACCCAAACTTAATGGGATACATAACTATATTACTCACGTGTTAAAACTTATTCCGTAATGTGTGCCCTTATAAATACATGATTTGATATTTCTTTATATTTGATATTTTCCCAAGAAAAATTGGAGATATAGAATCCCCTTCTATATCTACTCTACTGCTCATCAGTATCTTAAGTATAATGGCAAAAATAATAAAAGAAAAAACCAACAAATTTAATTATGCAATGCTCATTATATTCCAGACACTGTAATAAATAGTATTGATTACTGCCATTTTACAGATCAGAGAAATAGAGCAACTTGTCCTAGTTTGCACAACTAAAGAACAAGAATTTGATCTCAGAGGTAATGAACCTCAAATGTTCATGTTCTTTTTTTTTTTAAGATTTTATTTATTTATTTGAGAGAGAGAGAATGAGAGAGAGAGAACACATGAGAGGGGATAGGGCCAGAGGATGAAGCAGACTCCCCGCCGAGCAGGGAGCCCAACACGGGACTCGATCCAGGGACTCCAGGATCATGACCTGAGCCAAAGGCAGTCGCCCAACTGACTGAGCCACCCAGGCGCCCAAATGTTCATATTCTAAACTACTTCTCCCTTCATCCACTCTTTCTTTCCTCTGGGTAACTATTTGTTTAATATTGTATTTACTATCTCAGGTAACTCTGTACAATAGAATTGATGGTGTGGGAAATAATTCTCCTCCTAAAGGATGGTGGGAATATGACTGTGGCAAGTGAGAACTCTGGAAGGACAGGAACTACTACTAACATCAATAGTAGCTGAGGAGTACCTGGAAGGTCCAGTTGGTTAAGGGTCTGACTCTTGGTTTCAGCTCAGGTCATGATCTCAGGGTGGTGAGATCCATGCTCAGAGCAGAGTTTGCTGAGGACTCTCTCTCTCCCTCTTCCTCTGCCCCTCCCACTCTCTCTCTAAATCTAAAAATCTTAAAGATAGAAAATAGTAGTTCAAATGGATCAGAGTTGGCAATGTCTCTTTTTTTTTTAGATAAAATAAACATTCTACCCCAGAGATCACAATGTAAAGAGAACAGGATTTGGAATCAAAGACTTGAGTATAAAACTGGGCTCCACAATTAATTAGCATAATGATGTTGGATATCACATTATGATATGGTGTCACATTGCCCAGTACCTACCTAGCGCATGACAGCATTCAGGTATTTGCTTAAGGATTTTTTTTGTAATGTAATGTGAGCTAGTATGTACATTTCATGAGTATAAATCCTTGCTTGTCTTCTTTAGTAGTTTAATTTTAATGCCTATTGGCACATTGTATGTGTCCAATTGATATTTATTGAACAAACCAATTAGATGATTCAGAATTTTTTAAAAACTTACCTTCTTTATCTCTACAATGGAAATAATATTTCTGATAACTGAGTGGCTTAACATATTTCAAATTCCTAGTCTAGAATATACTTGGTGCTATATTCTAATAAATATACTTCAGGCTCTATTTCAATAGATGTTAGCTCCCTATCCTGCCCCAAACCCCTGATTAATTTAGGGACTAAGTTATATGTATTAGTGTTTATTCTAGGCTAACTTAAAGCCTATGATAAGTACATTCTTGAGCTTGGTCCTTTGGATGGGCTTGAAATACAAGAAAAGCTCAGAAAAGAGGGTCTCAATTGAGTTGATTGAAACATATGAAAATTCTAATTAGTGGAAGTTATGCAGTGGATAACTACTGTGCATTCTAAATTATATTTATCCATTACAACTTTGTCATCAAATATTGGATATGGCCTATAGTTAGCGTCACTGTAAATTTGCATTTCAACTGGAGAAAAAGACACCTTCTTTTTGTCTTCACTGATTAACATTTTCAAGCTCTGTAATTTTCTTGCTGCACACAGAAACAAAGCAAGCCAAGCTCATACAGAAAGCCTATTCTCCAAGATATAAATATTTGCTATTCAGAAAATCTCAATGAGGGTTTAGTTATTTTAAACTAAAGAAAGAAAATTACTAGTAATGATTGGTTTCAGCTAACGAAATGCTTTTATGCAAATATGTGAACCCTAAATATGACCTGGAAACAAAAGACTGCTTAACAGTTACTATTAAGCAATACATTAGTAGATCAATTAAACAGAACTTCTTTCTAATGAGTATGTGGTACAGAGGTTGCCATAGAAACCTGGAAAGGAAAAGCCCTTGAATGCTAATTTTTCATTATAAGACTGTAAAATACTATAGATCTGGTGGTGGCTGGTAGTAACTGAAGTTGAATTAGGTCACTCTGAAGAACCAACTTTTTGTATTTGTAAGGTGGCTTTGCAAAGATTATGTATTAGATTCTACTGTCTCACTCTTCTGGTATTTAGATATGCCACTCAAATACACCATCTGTCTGGATAGCCTCTTCAATACAGATCTGTGTCTAATAAGCCTAAAGTTGAGATTGTTCCAAGAAGAGAAATATGCAGAAAAGTTAATATGAACATGGTCTTCACTCCTTTTTATGCTGTTCCAGTGAAACATACTCCAGCACTTTGTGTACCAAAACCATGAAATTGGGCTTTACAGTTGTGTTGCAGCTGTGCCAGGGAAGAAACACAGTAATGGACAAAGAAAGAAGTCAAAGTGAAATACAGACCCAATGAAAAAATTGGCCAACCCTATAAGAAGATCTGGAAATAAAATGGTCCTTCAGAGTTAGGCTGTGTTGGACCAAGAAAACTGAAACTTTATTCCACCTGTTGATGGAGTTACTGAATGCATATTATGTGGAAGGGATGTGACCATAGGCAAAACAGCTCTCCACCTTTAAGATCGAAGCGACAGATGACCACTTTTCTCAAGGCTTTCATAGCACATTGAAGGGGAATGGGGCAGCAATTCTGCACGCACTCACAAAATGCTTAAATCAAATGTTTAAAGGCAAAGACCAAATTAAATCCATACATCTTTTCTTTGTGTATGTAATGAGAATTATCTCAACGACATGGTTAATGCTATATTTGTGCACTGTGATCTCTAATCATCAAAATATCAAGAACAATTAAAACTATCAATTTGAGTTGAGATAATAGTGTGAGATTACATCAAGAGTGAATTTTACATTGTTAAAAGAAAGTGTATTAAAAAAAAAAAAATCCTCGGGCGCCTGGGTGGCTCAGATGGTTGGGCGTCTGCCTTCGGCTCAGGTCATGATCCCGGGGTCCTGGGATCGAGTCCCACATCGGGCTCCCGGCTCAGCGGGGAGCCTGCTTCTCCCTCTGACCCTCGCCCCTCTCATGCTGTTTCTCTCTCGCTCGCTCTCTAAAAAATGAATAAAATCTTAAAAAAAAAAAATCCTCACCTGTTCATTGTATCAGCATGTGGGGAATCTAACTGAAATAGGGAAATGACAGAGGAATATTCCCAGATATGTCCCATTCAAAAAATAATCACATATGTTTAAGCAAAGGGAAAGAGACCACTATAGTTAAAAAAGTAATTAATGTACACTCATTTGGAAAACATGTAGTTGAAAATACATAATATTTTATAGTAACAGTGTGAGAACACTGAAATTAAAAAAATATTTCATTCTCAAATATGTCAATGTCTCTGAGACCATAGAATTATAGACAGGGGACATTACCACCAAAATGACTAACTTTAATGTTGTTCAAGTCTGTATGAAGGTTAAGGAGGCTAAGAAGAGTGACAAAACATTTATTAGAAAAATTATTAAAAAAAGGAAAAATTATAAAGAAAGATAAAAGTAGTTAATTACTCAGGGGTCATAGGAGCTCTACGCTCATCAGATTGATCTCTTTATTGAAAATGGTCAAAGGATTTTTGCAGGAGATTCAAGTGTAGAGAAAAGAGTAGATGATGAATCAGGGCTTAAAGATGATGAGAATAAAAACTTTGTAAGATCATACATTAATATATAATACCTTCAAAATCATACATATTGATATTAATCACCTCATAATTTTAATTTAAAAATTAATCTTTAACTTCACACCATTAAAATTTCCACACTTTTAAGAATGATGAGGATGTTACAGTAATCTTAGACAGTAAATACCTCATTTAGAATCTGATGAACTGGAACAGTCTTAAAATTAGGAGTACATTTTCTGTCAATGTTTCACCTTCAACTATTAAGTGTCTGAGATGGTATCCTCCTCATGTTCTAGAATTAACCATATAAAAATATAAGCAGTAATTGTACCTACATGCTGACACTCACATAATTTGGACAGATTCTGTAATAAACTATATGTCAAAGTATGATTAAGCAAAGAAATAATTTGGATTATGTAGTCCAATAAGTGTCAAAGATCCAAAAAGGTGATAATGAAGCTAAAGATGAATAATTAATTTGCATATGCTTGCCAAAAACTTCTGGAGAAGGTTAGAGGCAGAGTTAAGTCTAAACTTGTATGTGGCATGGAAATTCATTAACTATTTGAAGAAAAGTGGAATTATTTGTAAGTAATACTATATAAATTTCAATAGGTTTTCATGTGTCAATTTTATAAAACAAGTGGAAAAATTTCACTTGAAATCCTGTTTTTTTCTCCCTTCTCGAACAGATGTTACCAAGTAATGAGATAGCTCTTCACAGGTCTAATATGTGCAAATGATCTGCCTTACTTATATATATAGTCTCCATCTTTTTTCTTTTGTGCAAACAGAAGAACAACACTGCTCTCATTTTTAAAATCAATTTCGTATGGTGAAACTGCATTATCAACAGGTTATTCGGCATTTTGTTTACAGAATGTTCTACTAGTTCTAATGGGGTGCGTATGTGTGTATTTTTTAACCACTCTTCGTTACCATTGAGGTTTTTGTGGTTCAAGTGATAACTCATACCAAACAAAATATATTTAACTATATGAACTTTATGAAACAGCTCTATGTTTGGCAATGTTCTACATTACAGTGAAATGATTTATTTAAATAGCCTAAATGGGTGCCTATAGAGACATCTCTGCCTTATTTTAGGATTAGTTGATCATGAATATTTTTCTGTATTTAAAAATATGTAAAATTTGCTATGAGAGTGGAACTTAAATATATTCACACACACACATACACACACACACAAGATAAGTATGTGAGGTGATGGGTGTGTTAATTAACTCAATGGAGGGAATCCTTCCACAATATATATGTGTATAAAATCATCATGTTGTATACTTTAAATATCTTACAATTTTATTTGTCAATTTTATCTCACTAAAGCTGGAAAAAAAGAATGGCTAGTAAAAATGGATTTAATACATAAATCAAAACAGGACAAATAAAATGTAGTAAAATAATGGTAATTCTGTCCATTCATATATTAAAAAATATTTAAAGCACTGAAAAGATTTTTCTGTATATAAAAATATCAGAAGACTCATCTATATACCTGATATGCTTGGGGTTGTAATAACAAAGTTAAAACTGTAAGAGTTGGAGGGAAACAACCTTCAGTCAGTCTTCCAAAGAGAGAAAAATACTAGTTCTAGAAATGATTGTTTGGAAAAGGGGAAATAATTTTCTGGCAAGACTGAGTAAGTTCTAAGTTAAAAGGGTCAAAAACAGATGATGATTCTGTGGAAAGAGTGTCATTAAAGTGAACTGTGTTAGAATAATAGCTATAAGACGGAAGGTAAGTCAAATGACATTTGATTCAGTTTGAAAAGTTCAAAGACTTTAAATCATTATAGCTAAGGATTGATTTATTTTTGTCCCCCAGCACTAAAAGATAATTTTAAGTGGATGAATATCTTCATTTTAAGAAAAATGTTAGGGGTATTACTAGAGTCCAAAATGACTTGAGGTTGATAAGACCTTTAAGAGCATGTGTCAAAAAAAAAAAAAAATTTGCTCTTGATTTCTCCCTTTCTCTCTCTTTCTCCATCTCTCTTTCTCCATCTCTCTTTTTGATGTTATTTTTTCTTAAAATGTTATTCAATCATCCAAAATACAATTACACTTGGAAAAAAGAATTAAGTAACATGAAATGATTGTTTTAAAATAATTTTTAAAATGTATTCTTAATGACCTTGCAAAAACATTCTCCCTTTGCCCATGGGACTTGTGTCTACCAATTCTTATAATTGTCCAGTTAATCTTGCACTGGGATCATATTTTTTAAATGCTGTCTTATGTATTCTCCCTTCTCACTTTTCCCTCATTTTATTCTTTCACAGCAAAAGCTCATGTTTATTAGAACATTATTTAAGATGACATCTAAATAGCAGAGAAGTGACTAATAAAGTTTCCTGGGCAGGTGGGTCTGAAATAGTACAGCAGCCCTTCCTTGCTTTGGGGTGTCATGTGTGGAATCCTGAGTTTCTTGCATGCCCCAGAGTGCTGAGGAAGTTATGGGGCATTTCCACCAAGTTCATAAGAAGAAATGCCATGGAGAGGGGTGAGGCTTGACTATTAAGATGATGTTCGAACAGGAGCTACACTGGCCCTAACAATATCTGAGTACCAGCAAAAGGCAAGGCAAGAAACAAGGAAGCAAGGGGAGATTATGGGTCTCCACCACACTCTGATAACTTAGCTAAAGACACTTAAGTAGTGAATACAGTGTAAACCAAAAAATGGCACAAAGAGAGCAGTTTCCTTTCTTCATCATGGGGCATAAAAGCTACCAGCAGCCTTGAATGATCTCAGGGGAAAAGAATAAGGCTGTCTAAAAATAAATCCTGAAGAAATTGAGTTAACTTTGGGCTAACTGGAAAGGAAATATTTTGAATGAGAAAATACTCAACTGGTTTTTTAAACATCAGGTTTCGGTTATATGTTGTGCATATTTGCATTTCTGCATTCAAACATATATCTGTGTTTCTGATGTCAGTGTCAATGAGAGAGAATGGCTCAAGAGCAATGTGACATCATATATGAAAAGTAAACAGGGGATCATAGGGAAAGGGAGGGAAAAATAAAACAAGATGAAATCAGAGAGGGAGACAAACCATAAGAGACTCTTAACCATAGGAAACAAACTGAGGGTTGTTGGAGGAGAGAGGGGTGGGAGGATGGTGTACCTGGGTGATAGACTTTACGGAGGGCACATGATGTAATGAACACTGGGTATTATTTAAGACTGATGAATCACTGACCTCTACCTCTGAAATTAATAATATACTATATGTTAATTAATTGAATTTAAATTAAAAAAAGAAAATAGAAGCAAGCAAAAAGAAAAAAATAAATGACCATCCCCCCCCAAAAAAATTAAAGCAAGATAATTTCCATATTTTTCTTACAAAAGAGGATTACAAACTTTTATAATGCCTACTTTCAGATGTTATGGTATTGGATAAAAAAACACTTCTAGCTTAATGCTTCGTTCAATCTAGGTTCTATTGATTTTTTTTTATAACCCGTGCTACCCAAAAGTAACTTATGATAGAAAAAGACTAGCATTAGAATATTGTAAAATTAGAGGTGAGGTTCTAGAACTATACTATCTAATGTGATAGCTACATGTGTCTATTGAGCACTTGAAATGTAGTTAATCCAAATTGAGATGTGCTGGAAGTGTGAAAAATCACATTAGACTCCAAAGCCTTACATAAAAGGAAAAAATAATAGAGTGTAAAAGAACTAATATAAAATATTTCATTAATAATAATAGTTTAGTAATAGTTATAGAATGAAATGACAGTATTTTAAATATATTTATGTAAATAAATTATATTTTTATAATTAATTTTACCTCTTTAATTTTACTTTTATGATAGTCTTTATATTTAAGATCTAATTATTGAGCACTAACTATATGTCAGGGCTACTGCATGTATTAACTTTCTTGAGAAGTCTAAAATGTAGTTCAACCCAGAGCACATGATATCATATATGAATTTGAAAATAAATAATTTTATAGTTCTATAACAGGTGCACATTGAATCTATTTTCAGCAATTATATTCACATTATTTTTGTCATTTGGTACTGGCAATCAGCTGTGAGCTATTTGATATAGTGAGTATTCCCTCTAATTTTTGTATTCTCATAAAGGATTAATGTAATACCCTTAATATCTCAAGTATTCAATAAATATATTTTAAATAACTATAGTTACAAACTTTAAATTCACCAAGAATTATTGTACTCTAGTTTAAATGCATGTTGCTATGGTCCAATCCTAGAATCTCAATTTGTCAATCTAGAATGAGATCAGAGTCTGTACTTTTAATCAACACCCCCAGATTTTGATACAAATGATTTGGAAGCTACAGTTTGAGACATGTTGGAAAAGCAGGATAAGAAACTAGGTCTTTAGTTCAGGTGAAGTGGCAATTTAATGTACTCGACCTGAATTTATTGAGCAACTCCTATGTAACAGATAATGTCTAGGTTCTAGATAGATCAGTGAACTAGAGAGATAAAATCCATACCTTCTAGCAGCTCATATTTTGACAGGGATGGCTGGCAGGAATAAACCACATAATTTCTAAATGCTACAAAAGAAATAGAAGCATAATATAAGAGAAACTGTGGGCAGGGGGCTAGTTACTTTAAATAGGATTTACAGAGAAAGATGGTAATTTAGTTGAGCCCTGAAATTCAAAAGGTGGATACAAAAAAAAAAAAAATGCTTGAAACATAAAAGAAGAAACCTGAAAAAGCTAGGGTGACTAGACCATCATGTGAAGGGCCAGAATTACATGAGAAAAATCTTGTCAAGGAAGACAGTCTGGTTTAGGAGGGCCTTGTAGACTACATAATGGTGTTTGGATAATAGTAATTGTAAAATATGAAACTGTAATGCAAATATTAAATTTTTGCCCACCAAGCGTCCATCCCTCTTTTTCCAGGGATAGATTCTTTCTTGATATTCCTTTGGGGAAGATCTCACTGAATGCAATCTGGGAAAAGTCAAAGTACCCTAATCTCTTCCTGTCAATCATACAATTTCCCTCAAATCTGAAAACAGCCCAATAATACAAAGATAGTAACTGGTTTGATCTAATGCACTCTTTAAAGGAACTTCTGAAGAGACTATTATTTTCTGCTTTTTACAGTCCAGAAGCTAACATAGTTCTTCTTGAAAGCTTTGCTTTTATTTTGCTTTGTTTTTCCACCTTTTCCCCCCTGCTACCACCGCCTCTACTAACTGATGTGACCAGACCTGTTCTTTCTTTATATACTCCCCCAGGTGATATCTCTAATTTTGTGGCTGATCACTCCCAAATTTTTATCTGGCCCTCCTCTACAGCATTCTATATTTTAATTTAGATGTCTATGAAGTATCTCAAACTAAACATGTCCAAACCAAACCTTTGATTACTGTTCCCGGCAAGCCTGCTCCTTCAGCAATCTCTCGTGATTCCATAAAAGGAAACCTCTGGCTCCAACGGGCCCCAGCTAAGTATTTTTGAGCCATACTTGATTCCTTTCTTTCTTTCACTTCCAATAACAAAACTATCAACAAATCCTTCACTCTAGCTTCAGAATATATCCGGATTTCAATGACTTCTTAAGACTACCATGACCTCTACTCTAATCCAAAACAACATCATCTATTTCATGGAGTTTTGCAGTAGTCTACTAAACAATCTCCTTTCTTCTGGTATTTTCCCTCACCCCAGTATATTCTCAACATGACAAGCAGATTCAATGTTCCTAAAGGTAAATTAGATTATGCTACTCTCTTTTTTAAAACTCAATCATTGTTCCAGTCGAGGCGCCTGGGTGGCTCAGTCATTAAGCGTCTGCCTTCAGCTCAGGTCATGATCCCAGGATCCAGGGATCAAGCCCCGCATCGGGCTCCCTGCTCAGTGGGAAGCCTGCTTCTCCCTCTCCCACTCCCCCTGCTTGTGTTCCATCTCTCGCTGTCTCACTCTGTCAAATAAATAAAATCTTAAAAAAAAATAACAATAATAATAATAATGGTTCCAGTTGCTCTCAGAATAAACCTCAAACATCTTGCAAGATTTAATGAAACAATTTCAGGTGTTTTCTCCCATTCCAACTCACCTCTTATATTTCTTCTTCAGTGATACTGATTTACCTCTGATCCATACTCACAGTCAATTCTTTTATTGGGGTCTTTACCCCTTTCCCCCTACGTGTGGGGAATGCCATTACACTTGATGTCCACACACTTGCTACATTCATGCCTATTATCTAAATTACAAAATATTAATTCTGTATTCAGTATTCTCTGATCCTCACTTACATAGATCAGTGAGGAGAAATGACTTGTCTACTTATTTTTTTTTTTTAAGATTTTATTTATTTATTTGACAGATAGAGAGCACAAGTAGGCAGAGTGGCAGGCAGAGGGAGAGGGAGAAGCAGGCTCTCTGCTGAGCAGGGGGCCCAACGTGGGGCTCGATCCCAGGACCCTGGGATCATGACCCAAGCTGAAGGCAGCTGCTTAACCAACTGAGCCACCCAGGCGCCCCATTGTCTACTTATTTTTTAGTACTATCTCATCATAAATACCTACCTAGGAAGTTTGTGTGCCACGCTTAACCCATGCGATTCTGTAATATAATTTTACAAAATGTTATCTTTGGGAGAAACTGAGTATAGGAAAAATAGGGTCTATCTACATTATTTCTTACAGCTGCATTTAAATCTGCATTATGCCGAAAACATTTAATGAAAAATACTTAACCCAGAGATTCCCATGTGTGTTCAAAGAGATATGCACAATATTACTTACTGAAAGAGCCAAAAGCAAACTACCAGGGAATAACCTATATGCCCTGCTATAGATGAATGGATAAATTGTGTTGTATTTACACAATATATGATAATTTATGGTAATAACTTTGATATGATGTGATAATACCATTATCAGATTTGTTTATAATTAATTTAAGAATCATTCTAGCTGGTATGCAAATTGGAGGGTAAAAAAGTAAAGCATAGGACAATTTCAAAGGTCTAGGTGAGCAATAATGAAGACATAAATAAAGGCAATGGCAATAGAAAATGTGGAGAATAGGACAGATTCATGAGATTCAAGAGATTCTTAATAGGCAGAATTTACTGGTCTTAGAGACCAAAGTGAATGTTACTAATGTCATTAGCAGCCTTATGTTTGTTGGGAACAGTGAGAATTTTAGCCAGAGACAATGTTATATTTTTCTTTGATCTGAATTCAGGCTTTCTCTAGCAGGATGAAGTTAAGACTGAAGGAGTACTGGTTCTAGGACATGATTTTTATTGTTGATACTGCGGTTCTTGGTTTTGGTTTGGTTTGTTTTCCTATCTTAAGATAAAATTCCCTACATGTTGACACTGGGTGACCAGCCATCTCAATTTCTGGGACTGTCCTGGGTTTAGCACTGAAAGTCCCACATCCAGGGAAACCCCTTAGTCATAGACAAATTGGACTTGTTGGTCACCATAGCAGAATAGAACATCCAGCAGTTAGAAATAATTTTCTCATGGCATACAGGTTATTTTATAGTCTGTAATTATGTTTGGCTGAGAGATATAAAAAATATGACATATAAATTATATAATTACTTTTGCATTAATGAAGTAGATTTATAAGAGAACAGTTTCAGTTCTAGGTGGTACAAACCCATTTGCTGAAGCAAAAGTGCTTTTTTATTGACTTGAATATGCATATTTCATTATTGCACATGGATATTTAAATAAATTTCCTTAGATAAGATAGCAAGCATAAGTTTCTGAAAATTTCTTTATGGTATACAAAACAAAACATTTTAGAGACAGACTTGAAACTAAGTACTTAAACATCACTTTACAGTTTTATTTATGTGAAGTGTGGGTATTACTGCTTTAGTTAATCAACACGGTAAAGATGAAACATATATTTCGTGAGTGAGCTTTGGTGACAGGTGGTGCTTATGACATAGTTTTATATAAAACAATTGTTTTCAAATCCCATTTGAAAGATTGTTTACTTTTTACAAAGAAAGAATGGCTTTTTTCAAAATCAGCCTAACTTCCCCTGTTTTTCTGACTTACTGAAGTGTAATTAATTGCAAGCTTATCTCTGATGTGGGATTTTGTTTATGGCATTTTGACAGGTCTGCTTCATCCTTCTTTCATAGGGCCAACGCATGGACTTTGTCAAGTTCAAGTGCTGTCATGATTCCATTGGCCAGAAAGCATTCATAGAAGGAGAGGAAATGCTCTCCACTACAACATGGGCCTAGTAAACTCAGAAAATTGAGCATCAGTTTTATATATATGTATATAAACACTTAATATATTTAATATATAACATAATGAAAACATGGAAAGCCATTCTACCAAGTTGGGAGATTCGTGTATCTATGGTAGTGCTATTAATTTAATACTGTCATTCTATATTTAATTTATAAGATTATTGATTTAGAGTTACAATACATTTATAACCTAATACTTCATTAAGGAAAAGGATACAGTAGTTGCTATAGAATTTTGTTTAGCTATACCTATATATAACAATTGTCCAATAAATATTTTAATACAATGCTTACTTTGGATTATGGTTTATTTGTAATGTCTGCTTCAGAGATTTGTTTTATTATTATTTTTACAAACCAGCAATTTAAAAACATGCGGCTTTGTAAATCAATAATAGCCTTTATGCCTTTTTTTGGTTGTGTATCGGCTTTCCAATTGAGAAGACAAAAATAGGATTTACATGTACAAGTATGGATTCCAATGATAACTAGAATGATTAAAGCACCATCAGACTCTAAGATATTATTTAGTTTAGATAGAAAATAGCTCCTAAATATTTATCTTAAATCTCTAAATGAAGTTAGTAAATAAGCCACACATTATAGAAAAATAACTTCACTAAGTTACTCTTAGTGGGTCAGCTATTGATTCATTTATTCGACCAGGATTTATTAAGGAATAAGCACTGGCAATAGCATAAATATCCATGTCATTATCATATGGGGCTTAGAATTTAGTTGCTTTGTTATGGCAGCCCTAGAAAATTTATACAGTATGTTTATCTGTATCTGTATCTCTATTTGTATCTATATTTATATCCAGTTTAACCTTTGCCCTATGATGGCAAAAAGCCTAGAGAATTCTCTGAATAGTTCAACACACGAATTTGAAATTTAGGGCATTCACAACACAGAATATCCTGCCTTTCTCTATGCTCCCTGTTTTGTTTTGGTTTGTTTTACTTCTTTAAAAAGCAATAGGCTTTTGATCTAGATTGAGAAAACTAAGCCTTACATAAGCATGACTTCTTTTTTTGTTTAAAAGTGGGAAGCTTAATAAAGCATTTTATTTTTCCTGTGGAAATTTCTAGTTCTGTGACTTTCTTAACACAATTTCTATAGAAATATAAAATATAACAAGTTGAAAAATATTTTTGTTTTTTTTTTCCTTAACTACTTGATGAGATAAGAATGGGATTTGTTGAAAGAATGGAGGAATAAAAAGGATTATTATAGGATTAGAAAGAAATGCAGCCCAATGACGTGGCCTGTATGTTCATTATCCTTCAGATAGAGCACTACAGGGTTTTCCCTATTGATCCCTTGCATTCATTATTGTCCCCCTATAATTGATCCTTCATGTCACTAATAATCTGGTTCTATACAGTACATATATATTTATAAATATACCTATTTTAAGTAATCTCTACACCCAATGTGGGGCTTGAACTCAGGACCCCAAAATCAAGAGTCAGATGCTGTATCTACTGAACCAGACAGGCTCCTCCTAGATTTAACTATATTTTTAAAATACATTAAAAATAAAAAGAAGAAAACTAAAATATGTTCTATTACCATCAATATATATACAATCAATATAATGGTACTTGGTGGGGGGGGAGTGTCGGGGTAAGGGGGAAGTGTCAGGTGTGGCCAGAGGCTCAGATGGGAGAAAAAGGACAAATTTTTGATTTTTTAACCTGAGTGATGGGTTGCAGGACAGTTTATTATTCTATTTTGCATATGTCTATTTTTTTTTTCAGAATAAGTAAATTAAATAAATAAATGTAGTACATGTTAAGATTAGAATAATCAAGTATTTTAAATAGATGAAAGTCTTCCATTGTCCCAAACACTCCAAACATCATTTTCATGTAATTTTTAATGTAAAAAATGCATATAATTACATATATGTGCCCACGTATGTGTTCCTTTTTAAAAGAATTATACAAAGGGAAATTTAGGATACATATTTTTCTGCACTTTGCCATACTACATGTTTTTTTGTTTTTGTTTGTTTATTTACACATAACAGTTATCAATGTTAAATACAATGGCATCATGGTTTTTATGAATGTATCGTGCTTAATTAAACTAGTTCTCAATTATTTGTAATGTTGATGTTACAAACTGTGATGCAGCGAATTACTTGTTATAAATCAGTGAATTTCTGTAGGCATATACTCTAGTTAAATTCATACTACTGAGGTTGATAGATATATACATTTTGAACTTTGATGGACAGTATAAATTTTTCTCCAGAAGCACTGCATCTGTTTATATTCCCAGAGCATATTAAAAGGCCACTTCAATCTGAATAAAATCTCATTGTTCCTTGGATCTGCATATTTTTCTGCAACTTTTTTTTTTATAATAAAAGGTATTTTGAATGAGTATTTTTAAAGTAAGGAATTTACCTTTCATTTTACATTGAATATGTTTTCTTTTCAGTTCATCACTTTCTAATTTCAACTTTGTGTATTATTTTTGATAAGAGTTATTACCTATGGATTTTATATCATGTATTAGTTGGAAAGGCTATTTTCATTGTGTGATTATTAAAAATTTGGCCTATATTTTCTTAATCTAGATCATATATATCTTTAAAACGTATGAATCTTGGATCTATTCATAATGAATTTTTTTTCAAAGATTGGAGTAGGGTTCTAATTTTATTTTTTGTTGCCCACTTATCCTAGTATTGCTTTATTCATTTTTTAAATCATTCATTAATTTATTCATTCATTTATACTTTAGGATAATGGCAATGATACAGTCAAGATAGACAATATTTTCATCACCACAAAAATCTCTTACGTTGCCATGCCACACTCACTTCACTCTTACCCACACCCTCATTATCACCTGGTAACCACTGTAAAACTCTATAGAAATGTTCATTTAAATAATTTTGGTCATTTCAATAGTGTTATGTAAATAGGATCAGTCAGAATGTAAGCTTTTGGAATTAGTTTCTTTTCACTCAGCATGATTCTCAGGAGATTCATCTATGTTGTGATGTGTATCAGTTGTTCATTCCTTTTTATTCATAAGTAGTATTCTGTGGTATGTATGCACCACTCACTTATCTAAGGACATCTGAGTTGTTTTCCAGCTTTATGAATAAAGCTGCTATAATTTACGAACAGGTTTTTATGTGAGCATAAGCTTTAATTTCCCTAGGATAAATGCTCAAGAGTGCAACAGGTAGGCCATGTGGTGGTTACACGTTCAGTTTTTTAAAGAAACTACAAAACTCTTTTCCAGGGTGGCTGTACAATTTTACAATCTCACCAGTAATAATGTCTGAGTGACACAGGATCTCCACATCTTGGTCATGGTTTGGTGTTGTCATTACTTTTTATCTTAGCCAACTGCACAGAGTAATTCATTGAATTGCTTTTGCAGCTTTGGGAAAATGTCCTTTGGGAATATTTATGTGGTTCTAGTTCTGGGTTCTTTATTCTGTTCCAATGATCTATGTGTCTATTCCTCTGTCAAAACCACAGTCTGGATTACTGTAGCTATATAATGTCTTGAAATTTAATAGACCAAGTCCTTTAACTTTATTTTTTCTTTCTAAAACAATTTTGCTATTCTAATTCCTTTGTATTTCTATGTACATTTAAAAAAATCTTAACTATGTTTATATAAAAAAAAAACTTGCTGGATTTTGAGAGGAATTGCATTAAGTATATAGATCCGTTTGGTGAGAATTGACATCTTTATCATGTTGTCTTCCAATCCATGGATACAACAAGTCTCTCCATTCATCTAAATCTTACATTTCTTTCATTAGCATTTTGCAGTTTTTAGCATACAAGTCCTGAATAAACTTGCTTAGATGTACACCTAAATATTCCATATATTTGAGTGATTGTAAATGATATTTTTATTGTCAGGGTTCACTGCTAGCATAAAGAAGAACAGTTGATTTTTGTATATTTAACTTGTATCTCCCAAACTTGCTGAATTCACTTATTAGTCCTAGGAGTGTTTTTGTAGATTCCTTAGGATTTTTCAACCTAGAATTTGTATCATTGACAAATTGAGACAGTTATATTCTACCTTTCCAAACTGCATACTTTTCTTTTTCTTTTTTTTTTTAAACTCATTTTTTTTTTTAAAGATTTTATTTATTTATTGGAGAGCGAGCGAGAGAGAAACAGCATGAGAGAGGAGAGGGTCAGAGGGAGAAGCAGGCTCCCCGTTGAGCCGGGAGCCCGATGTGGGACTCGATCCCAGGACCCTGGGATCATGACCTGAGCTGAAGGCAGTCGCTTAACCAACTGAGCCACCCAGGCGCCCTCCAAACTGCATACTTTTCCATTTCCTTTTTTTTTTTTTTTTGCCTTATAAAACTTCCAACACTTACTAAATAAAAGTAGTGGAAGACTTCTTTGCCTGTTTATTAGAGAGAAAGCATTCAAGCTGTAGGCTTTCGGAAATTTTTAAAAACCAACCTGAAGAAGTTCTTCCTTATTCCTATTTTTCTGTTTTTTTTTTATTTTTAAATCATAATTGATGTTGAATTTTGTCAAAACAATTACATTGATGGACTTTTGCATACCGAGCCACATTTGCATTCTTGGAATAAAGTCTACTTGATCATAGTGCATAATCATTTGCATATATTGCTGAGTTTCATTTGCTAACATTTTGTTAAGAATTTTGCACATGTATTCATGAGGCATATCAATCTATATTTTTTATACCGTCTTGGTCTCAATTTGGAATCAGAGTAAATTCTGGCCTTATAAAATGATTTAGAAAGTGTCCCTTTTCCTTCTACTTTCTGGAAAAGATTGTGCAAAATTGGTTTTAATTCTTTAAGCATTTGGTAGAATTCTTCAGTGGAACTACCCGGACCTGGAGATACTTACTTGCTATCGGACTATTCAAATTATTTATCTTTCTTGCTTGAGTTACGGTAGTTTGTGTTTGTTGAGGAATTGGTCCATTTCTTCTAATTTATCAAATTTATGATTGTAGGGTTATTCATAGTATTTTCTTCGTATTCTTCTTATTTTTTTTTTTTACCCTCTGCCTTCTATAGTGGTAACCCCTGTTTTTTACCTGTTACCGATCATTTGTGTCTTCTCTCTTTCCTTTGTCAGTTTTATCAATGTTATTGATCTTTCAGAGAATTAGCTTTTTGCTTCATTTATTTTCTCTATTTTCAGTTCCATTGATTTCTGCTCTTACCTGTAGTATTTCCTTCTTCCTGACTGCTTTGATTTTATTTTCCTCTTTGCTTTCTAGTCTCTTAAGCCAGGAGCTTATAGGACTGACCTGATACTTTTCCTCTTTTTGTAATGTAAGCATTTGGTACTATACGTTTCCCTCAACTCTGCTTTAACTGTGCCTCCCACAAATTTTGGTATGTTATATTTTCATTTTCTTTCAGCTCCATGTATTTTTTTTTTTTACTTTCTCTTGAGACTTCCTCTCTGACCCAAAGATTCTCTACAAGTGTGTTGTTTAGATTCTAAATATTAGGAGATGATCTTCTTATCTTTAAATTATTGATTTCTAGCTTGATTCCATGTGGTCAGGGTACACAATAAGTTCAACTCTTTAGGTGTCTTTTATGTCCTATGATATGATTTACCTTGGTATAAGTTTTGTGGGAAATTGAAAAAAAAAGTGTATTCTGATGTCTTGGAGTGGAGTGTTCTGTAAATACTCATTAAATCCTAATGGCTAATTGGTTTTTTGAGTTCTTCTTTATACTTGCTAATTTTGTGTCTAGTTGTTCTATCAATTTTTGAGAGATGGGTTTTGAAGTCATCAGCTATAATTATAGATTATTCATTTGAGTCAAGCAATGTTCAAATTTTTTAATGACTATTAGCTATTTAGAAGTAATTAACTAAATCAAATACACCTTCTATTTATCCAGTTCTTTGATTTGTTATAGTTTTTATCTCATGGAACATTTTTCTTAACTATTTTTATTTGTTCAACAGAATGGTTTATTTCATCCACATAAGACCAATGTCATTTGCTTATAACTATTTTAAGTTGCCATAAATGTTTAATTAAAGTAGTATACTTAACTTTTCTGTAATTAAGTACAGAATAAAAACTGTGTGTGTGTGTGTGTCTGGGTAATGTTATCTATCATAATATTATATACATTTGCATATCAAGAATTTTGCATTTTAGAGTCAAACACTATAATGTTGTCATTTCATTCTAAAAACAAACCAAATTAAAGTTTAAATAATATGTTTTAAATAATTTCTATTAGAAAATTTTAATTTTACCTTAAAACTTTATTTTTTGCTGAAAATATGTATTTTCCTTATAGTATCAAAAGATGTGTTTTGATAATAAAGTGTCAGAAATCTATGATTCCATAGTAACCTACTTGAATAATAAAGAGACTAAGAAAGGTTTTATATATTTAAAAAAGTAAACCTTGAGTACGTTGACAACTATGAATTTTTTACCAGAATAAATTATAATGGAAATATGACTTCCTACAGATTTGCTACACAATCCATTTTATTATTTGAAATAAAAATAGAGATAGTACTAATTCCTGTATATTTAGTTTCCATTGTTGAATTCATTTTAAATCCCGTATTCAAAGGTATCTTACTGTCTCCTACATTTTTATAGGACTATTCAGATTTTATTGATGCAATCATTTTTGGTGTTGTTTGCCTTATTCTTTGTTTTCTTTCTTCTATTAATTTTTCATGGATTTACTGAGTGTCCCACAGTGTACACAACATGATAATATTTACTCTGTAAAATCAAAGAGACATCTAAAGTTACATTGTTGCATGGCATTTTAGATATGATAGGACAAGGTACCTAAATTTATAAGGCATTCAAAACCCACGATCTGGGATGCCTAGGTGGCTCAGTCGGTTAAGCGTCTGCCTTCAGCTCAGGTCATGATCCCAGGGTCCTGGGATCAAGTCCCACATCTGGCCCCTTGCTTGGCAGGGAGCCTGCTTCTCCCTCTGCCTGCCACTCCCCATGCTTGTGCTCTCTCTCTCTCTCACAAATAAATAAATAAATAAAAGCTTTAAAACAACAACAAAAAACCATGAACTTTCCTAATTTAAACCAATGGCTGCATTAAAAGGAATTATCTATGAGGAGAATACTTTGTAAGTTACTTTACCTTTCAGAGTATATAATTTGACATATTTGAAAATTTGGTTTAATAGTTAAGTGCATAACAAAAAATCTTTGCCTCCATAAAGCCTTTATAAAACATCTACTTTCAATATACTTACAAACCTGGAAATGAAAATGTTAATCTGTAATGCCACTGTGAACACAGTTCTGCTACAGTGTATGTTTAATGGTATAATTTTTTTTCTCTTTAGAATGTAGCAAAAATATGTCAAGATTTTCCATCAGTACCTGGTATACTATCAAAGGGGCCCAATGACATGTCTTGACTTAAGTACAGACTACATTAAAAAGCCAGCTTCAACCATCATCCTCTGAGAAGCTTTCTCCAGTCTTGAACCTCTCAACACAATGGTGTTAAATAAGATAACTCAAGTACTACAGTTTTGTTTTATTTCTTCTCTTTCCAAACTGAAAGCTTCATAATTCTGATACATTTGATTTCTGATTAATCTCAATATTCCTTTTCACAGCTTAACCTATAGAAAAATCTGTTCTATATTATTAGTTTTCTTATTACTGCTATTCATGACTTCCTGAGCACCCACCGTGCCTTTAGAACAGTACAAGATATAAAGATACACTGACAATTGAAGACAGAAAGGGAGAAATGAAAATGCCAAATGAGAGGGTGATTACATCTCCAAGAGGTAAATTTATCAGCATGTATGCACTTGCTTTTTATATTTCAATATTATGATCCTTATTATCTTTGAAAGGCACTTTTCAAAATAAGGAAGAAAGACTTTGGGTTGATCTATGAATTTTTTTTCTAAAATGATTTTAAAGCAGTGCTTTAAAGGAAAAGTCGTGGTCCCAAGTGTTTGTACCTTTTCCTCTAGCCAAAAATATCCACTCCATATAATATTTCTGAGTATAGAAAATTAGCCAAATTTCTCAGTCTGGCCTTACTTTCCCCCCAGCTCCACTTAAAATATGGATATATTATCTTAATTTCCTTAAAAAATAATCATAGCACCCAGCAGTAATATATAATAATTAGTTCTCCATTATTATAATTTTATGTGAAACCCTGGATTATAATGAGGTATAAATTATGACATCTGTGAAATTAAACACCTCTGGATAGCAAAGAAAATGTATAAAATATCAATGAATTTTAAATATCTAGATTTATTTATGAAATATTTTCTTTCACAGCATAGATTTAGAAGAAAAATGTTAAACTACTACTATTTGTTTTTAACTTATCTTTGTATGGAAGTTTAAAAAACTATTCAGCTAATGTTTTTGGTAAAGAAGCTGGTATTATTTTAAATGGGTAGCTTTGCAGAAATAATTATTCTTAAATAAGGAAGCAGTCTGGGACTCTATTTCAGTCTTTTTTTCTTAATTTTGTTTTTGTTGATAGTGGCAGTTTGTTTGTATTTACTTTAAATTTTACTTTGAAAATATGGCATCTTGCTTAACATTCCTTCATATGTCATTCGAAAAACCTAGGAATTCTTGGAGGAAAAAAACTTGGTCATGAAACACTTTTGTGAAGTAGTATATTCTCTATTCCCTCTCTGAGAATGTTACAGAAAATATAAACATAAGAAAAATTCAAAGAATTCCTACAAAAAAGACACCTATTCAATCTGGATTTACCTAGGATTTTCTATAAACATATTTGATTACAAACCACGTTTTCTCTGCCATAAATATCTAGTTAATACCCCACAGAAATTGTGCTTTATATAAAATACATTATAAAATATTGATGTAGATTATATTTTTCTCTAAAATATATAAAAATCACCTTTGCTAGTATAATATTGACAGCTGAAAGTAAATGTCCCTCTTTTAAGAAAAAGGAAAATAAATGTCCCTCTTTTATTGTATAAAAATGCATTTTCTATTTCTATTTTTGTGACTAATTTTGATGACTATTCTAGTAATAATTAATTACACAAGACTTCTCTTCCTTTTGAAAGATTCCATAACCCCCAAACTCTGCGAAATTATGTAGCTTAAATATTAGCGATTCTTTCCAATAAATGTGAAAAATAAAATGACCAAGTAGTAGTAATAGTAGAAGGAGAGTTAGAATCAGATTCATAGCTGGTTAGTAGTAAAAGGGAGATTAAAATCCAGGTGTTCTGATAATACAATCTTGGAACTAGTCGACTGTCCCAAGTTTTAGTGGTATTCTAGATGAAAGTAAAAGAAAAAATTGTTTATAAAACTATTTATAATTTAAATTATTTATTCCCAAACATTTGTCTGTAATAGAAGACCAACAACATACTAATTTAGTAATAACAGCTTCAGCCTTCTGGTTAGTCTGAATTCTGAAACCTGTTATGCTCAGAGAGTGCCAAAGGAATCCCAATGCTGAATTTAACAAATGGTCAGAAAATACAATATTCTCAAATCAAAGCAATTCAACACGATTAATTCCACAAAACCACGTGTAATACTACCTTTTTTCCTTCATAATCGAGCAGATTCATAAGGAAAAAAAAAGGTGGGGTTACAAAATTCTTAAAGGATTAGAAGCAAAATGTACTTTAAAACTATCTGAGCTTTCTCAAACTGCATCAGTTAAACTGGTACAGCATATTTTTTTTATTTAAAAAATTCTTACATATTCATCTCCCGACAATTTTACAAAACTGGGTTAATATGATCATACTGTTGCGATTCTGACTCTCTCACTCTTTTCCTCCAAGACAAAAAACAAAAACAAAAACAAAAACAAAAACAAAAACAAAACAAAACAAAAAAACCCACAGCCATTCTTTACCCATAGCCCTCTCTGTAATCCTGTTTTAACAATCTTCGTAATTTTTCTCTATGTTTATTTAATAACAAACACACACATACACAGCAACGTTCTTGTCAGTTTTATAAAAATGGGGCCTTATTGTGTACATGTTTCTTGAGTTGTTTCCTCATTCAACAATATCTAACGAAAATTCTCCAAATGAGCTGACATATTTGCAAGTCATTCTCTTTAATGGCAATATTTTATTTCACGGTGTGAATGTTGTGGTTATTATTAAATCTTTTTATTTTTATTTTTGATGTTTGTGTTCATGTATTCTACTTTTGCTCCTACAAACAACGTTATACATACCCTTTCATATTTCTGAATGAATTCTAACAGTTTTTATTTTTGAGTTATAGATTCCCAGGAGTGAGACTGACAGGCCAAAAAATATTCACATGATTAATTGCAATAAATGCCAACAAACTGCTCTTAAAAAAAAAAAATCACTAACAACTCACACATCTTGTAGCAATTACCAATGACACTCTAATTTCTCCTAAACTGTCTATAAATTGACACCTTATTCTTTCTTTAATGTGTTTCCCTGACTGCTATTGTATTTGAATAGCTTTACATGTTTGTTGGCTGTTTGGATTTGCTCTTTTGTAAAATCCCTCTTTATTCCCTTTGCTTATATATGAAATTTTTGCCTTTTCTTTCTAATATATGAGCTATTTGTTTATTACAGAAGTTCAAAACATGTTACAAATTCTTATCTTTCAAATACATTAGCTTTGTATGAGATCTGTTAATGTTATCCTTTATCCTAGAAAAGTTTATAATATATATATTTCATATACTTCATTTATATATTTCATATGTTTCAACTATATATAGATAGTTGTTTTATAACATTAGTGCTTCAAGACTTGGTTTTGAACAGCTCCTTTACCCTTAGATTTTAAAGGAAAATACTAAATTTTCTTGCTTTATTTCACTACCAGTTACATTTTCACTTAAAGTGGGAGCAGTTTCCACATGCTCCTGTATTCCTAGAAGCAATGGTAATATCAAATTGAATCATTATAGTAGTTTCATAGCATTAACTGGTAAAGCAAAGACACCATAGCTGTGCTTTCTCTTAATTTACTATTATTAGAAAATTATTCTTAACATGAGCTTGAAAAAAAAAAAGATCCCAATTAAAAATTGAATGCATTGACTTTATAGAAAAATATTTGGAGAACTGGGGCACCTGGGTGGCTCAGATGGTTAAGCGTCTGCCTTCGGCTCAGGTCATGATCCCAGGGTCCTGGGATCGAGCCCCGCATCGGGCTCCCTGCTCCTTGGGAGCCTGCTTCTCCCTCTGCCTTTCTCTCTCACTCTGTCTCTCATGAATAAAAAAAAAAATATATATATATATTTGGAGAACTGTCATTTTTATGATGTCTTCCCTTCCAAAATCATGGCCTCTCTTTCTATTTTTTAGAGGTATTTTGGTCTTTTTAAACTTTTCTTTATTAGGGATACCATAATTTTTTAATTAAAATTACTCCTATATGCTTTATAATTTTTTAAATCACTATGAGCAAAATTTTTTCCATATACATTTTTGAGTGTTAATTACTAGAATATAGAAAAGATATTTATTTTTTATACTTATCTTGTATCAAAGTCACTCAGCTAATTAACTCGTTAATTTTTGTAAATTTTCACTAGAACCTCTTAGGTTTTCAGGATTATAGCCATGTGAGATAAATAAAGTTATATCTTCTTCCCCAATATTTCTCCTCAGTATTTCTCTTACTCTTCCCAACCTTTCAATGTTAGAATGATCAAGGTTCAGTCCTTAATTCTAAACTTACTCCTCTAGTGATCTGATCCAAGCTCATAATTCTGTCATCTATTGGCAAAATGCTCACAGATTTATATCCCCAGCCCAGACTTTCCTTCTAAACTCTAGAAGAATGTATCCAACTGACTACTTGAATCATTTCAATAATAGACATCTTAAGTTCAATATGTTCTATAGTTAATAAGTTGTGGGTTTCTCCAAAGATATGTTCCTAACCACTTGGCCACTCTGCTCTTCAGTACGATGTATACACAGTCTTACATGTGAAAGTAATGATACAGCTGTAAAACTGGCCAGAGTTTTTAATAATAAATATGCATATTGACACAATATCTTTTGTGAGAAAACATTTTCCAAACCAGGTATATTACTTCCTTCAAAATGTAAATTAAAGTCCCTGGAAGAAAATAAATTCATTTCCTGGTAAGGAGTAAAAATACTCAAGCAAAAATATTTGTCAATGTATCACTTGAGTTATCATAACAAAATAATTTTAAAATCAGCATCTTAGTGTATCATGGAAATCCAAGGAACCAGTGTGTATAGTGTGTATGCACGTGTATGTATGTGTGTGTTTTCCATAAAAGAATCATGAAAGTTTTGTATAATTTTAAAATAAAGCTTACAAGAAAAAATGTAATTGTATTAAATTTTCTTACTGAAAGTACAGAATAAATGCACTCTGAGTATATAAAGCCTTAGGTCTTCAAAAAGCAGAGCCTCAGTGTCTGACAGGAATAACAGAAACAGATCACTTCTTTCTTTCCCAAGCTAGCCTGACTGTCCCCAGATTATACCAAAGTCATGAATTTACTCATTTCAACTGCTCTCCCACAAACCCTATTTCATTTTTCGATGGCCTACTTTTTCTTCACGAAAGCAGCCTTCTTTGACTGTATTACTTGAAATCCCTACCTGCAATTTAGAACATGATTAGATTCATTAGACATAATATATTTTATATTGAATCAATTTTATAACAGGCATATTAGTCACATCACCTGAAACAAATTGTAAGCTTCATGATGAGAAGTAGATGTTCTATTTTTTACCATTTCTTATAGCACTTAATGTTTTAGAAGATATATAATTGGATAATACACAACACAAAACTGACTAATTTTAAAAGCTATAATAATTATAAAAATAAGAAAAAACAAAGTCCACATATCATTTAAATCCCATTCATCATTTCAACCCATTTCAAATTTAAATTTTATGATCCAAACTTTAATCTCAAGGACCTATAAAGGACCCTCCAGTTAACTCTTTCAGGCATAACATTAGTATAGGATCTGTTTAAGGCATATTTTAGAAGGTTTTCTTGGTGATGTTAAAATGCATCAAAGTATTAAATTCTATACTTTCATCTATATCACAAAGGTAATTCATTTAAAGCTATATTTAAAAAAATACTCTGCTTGCCAAAGAAAAGTTGGCATAATTCATTTTAGAGTGTGCAAAAACATGTAATTTTTAAATAAATTATAAAATTATATTTTACAATAAATTATGTATTTATAATTACCAATAAAGCATAAATGAATTTTTATAATAGTATAAATTTCATAAATAAGTCTCTTGTATATGGAAATGGGCAGTAAAAGAAAAAAGATTGCAATTAAAAACACTGTCAATCTTGAGCAGAGGCTGCTGGGAAGATGGTGGAGTAGGATGTCCCTGGGCTCACCTCTTGCCTAGTGGCCGCCTAGAGAGCACCCACAGCGGCATAAATAACCCAGAAAGCAGCCAAAAACTGGCAGAACACACTCTCTGCAGCCCGGCATAGACAAGAGGCCACAGAGAAGCAGATCCACCCCCTCCAATCACTCTTGGCAAGATCCCATCAAAGCGGTGCACAAGCCTGGCGTGTGTGCCCAGCCCAGACAAGGGTCAGCACCACTCAAAGTGAGTCCTGCCCCAGGGAGAGGGGAAGATAACCACACACCCATCTGACTGTGACCCCAGCAGTGGGCTGGGGGCAGGCAGTGGGTCTGACTGCAGGCCCCATCCACCCACAAAAGCTTCTCAGGGGACGACACAGGGACAGCGCCTGCAGTTTGGTGCTCCTGCATCTCTGGCAAACAGCTGGTCTGACTCAACTCCAGCCCATGGCTGCCCCAGACCAGCCCACTAACACCACGGGCACCAGACTCTGCCCACAACAGGCAGAGAGCCGTCGTAGACAACAGGACTGAGGGCAAACGCATCCCAGCCACAACAGTAGGACACCCCTGCAGCAACACACGTAAGAGACACCCCCTGAAGCACCAGGTTCTGGGGAACAGACATTGCACTGCAGGACCTCTTCTTCATAAAGCCACTACTTTCAAGTGCAGGAGATGTAGCTGACTTTGCTAACACAGAGAAACAGACAACGCAAGAGACAGAATGAGGAGACAGAGGAATATGTCCCAAATCAAAGAATAGGACAAAATCAGAGCAGGAGACCTAAGCAAAACAGAGATAAGTAATATATCTGATAGTGAATTTAAAGTAATGCTCATAAAGATACTTGCTAGAATTGAGGAAGGAGTGACAGACCTCTATGAGACCCTCCACCAAGAGATAGAAGACGTAAAAAAGAAACAATTAGAGCTATTGGACTCACTAAATGGAAATAAAAATAGACCATCTGGAATAAAGAGCAAGCAAGAGGAAGTAGAGAAAGGATCAGCCACCTGGAGGACAGAGTCATGGAAAGCAATCAAGCTGAGCAGATGAGAGGGGGAAAAATATGCAAAATGAAAATAGACCCAGGGAACTCAGCAATACTATCAGGCATAACAGTCACATGATAGGGATCCCAGAAGGAGAAAAGTGAGAAAAGGGGCAGAAGATTTGTCTGAAGAAATAATAGCTGAAAAATTTCTGAATCTGGGGAAGGAAAGAGAAATCCAGATCCAGGAGGCACAGAGAGCCTCCAACACAACCAACCCAAAGAGGTCTGCACAAGACACAAAGTAAATAAGATGGCCAAAAGTAGTGATAAAGATTTAAAGCAGCAAGAGAAAGGAAAGCAGGTACATACAAGGGAAACCCCATATGGCTATCAGTGGGTTTTTCAGCAGAAACTATGCAGGCCAGAAGAAAGTGGCATGATAAATTCCAACTGCTAAAAGGAAAAAATCTACAGCCAAGAATACTCTATCCAGCAAGACTTTCATTTAGAATAGAGGGAGAGATCGAGTTTCCCAGGAAAACAATAATTAAAAGCAAAACCAGCCACGTCCCTGTCACACACAATGCCATCAGCCTGTGGATCCCAAATTCAGTCCAGCCGCCCTCCTGCCTGAGGCAGCATGCACGGCCTGCCACCTGCTAAATGCCAAGTTAACACGCCTTTACCTCAAATTGCCAAGGGCTTAAATTGACACTCTTCCCCTCAAATTCCAGCCCCTGTGCTCAAGTTTGTACACAAAAGTGGGCATAATTATAACAGCAGAATGAAGCAACCCAAACATCTAACTATTTCTGTGGAATATAGAATGGATAAAAGGAGTGTGCTAGGCTGAGAACATCTCCAACAAGCACCTCAAAGAACAATATGTACAGCATGATTCTGGTTAGTAAAACAAACAAACAAACAAACAAACCTGGGAAGAATAAAACAAGATGAAACCAGAGAGGGAGACAAACCATAAGAGACTTCTTAAGCATAGGAAAGAAACTGAGGCTTGCTGGAGGGGAGGTGGGGGGGATGGGGTAACTGGGTTGTGGGCATGAAGGAGGGCATGTGATGGAATGAGCACTGGGTGTTGTATGCAACTGATGAATCACTGAACTCTACCTCTGAAACTAATAATACACTATATTGTTAATTAAATGAACTTAAAAAAAGTAACCCCCCCAAAAAACACTATCAATCTTGCTCAAACTCATAATGCATAATTTATTGTTTACATTACTATTTATATGCAGAAAGGTGAGTCATTTAAGAATAAAAGTAGAGAATAAGGAAATCATAATGTTTTGGGAGGGTGAGGTTAAGCAGGTTGAAACAAGAAGTGAGGGGCCTTTGCTTTCAAAATCTAGAGCCAATAAAGAAGGGTGAAGGGGTGGGGGGAAATAAAGAATTCCCTAGAGTTGAAAGAAGGGATTTTAGCAACAGGATTTTGAGTTATAAATTGTGGAATAATCTGTTGCTGCTCCAAAACTTCAAAAAAATTTTAAAAAGTGAATATGCTCTGTGTATGTAGTGGAGGAAAGGGAATGCCAGGGAATCAAGGGAAATAAACTAAATTCTCTCACTGGGAAATACACACACACACACACACACAAAACAGAAATAAATAGGAAGAGAAATGTGAGAGAGATCAAAAGCTCAGGGGGGGACATTAACTGGAACCAGAAGTGACTCAGAGAATCTAAGTCATTTGAATTCATAGATAATTTGGGAAGGGCCAGCCCTCCATGAACCAAGAGAAAGAAGGCTGAGACAATCTCCTTTAAATCTTGAAGGAATGGCTGACCTCAGCAGACATTAAGGTGACAACATTAATGAGAAACTATGGAGGGCAATGCATTGGAGAGGAGATTTTTTTTTTTTAAGATTTTATTTATTTATTTGAGAGAGAGAGAATGAGAGAGAGTGAGTACATGAGAGGGGGGAGGGTCAGAGGGAGAAGCAGACTCCCCGCCGAGCAGGGAGCCCGATGCGGGACTCGATCCCGGGACTCCAGGATCATGACCTGAGCCGAAGGCAGTCGCCTAACCAACTGAGCCACCCAGGCGCCCCTGGAGAGGAGATTTTTAACAATATATAAATCAGAGTCCACCATGAATGTCTGATCTATAAAGAAATGAAACAGGTACACACAACCAATCATGGTGGTAATAAAAATAAACATCACAGAAATCCAGGGGAGGAAAAAGTTTTTCATACTCTAAAATCTTTTTAGTAAAGTTATGGTGTTAAACAATGGTAAGTGGATAGTATGGTAAAATAAAAAATAAGTCAAAAAGGACTTTTGTTTTACAAATACTTATTTTTTCTAAATAGATATGTTTTTAATATTTTTAATATATAAGCTGAAATTTAAGTAATATCTGAAATTTCATACAAGAAGAATAAAGAAAAATGATGCTATTATCAGTAAAAAAAAAAAAAGCATGTTTTGGTCAGGTATTCTCATATTGTTCACTCATTTTTCTAATGGAATGTGTTATCACCTAGGATGTAATAATGATAATAACAATGTGTACTAAATGCTCCTTAGGATGTCTTACATATTCCCCTCCTTTAATCCTCACAACAGCCCTTTATGATACATCATTTAATCTCTATTTTACAAATGAGAAAACCAAGATACACAAACATTAAAACATAAAACCTGAAACAGGTTTTCACCCAGACAGTCTGATTTAAGACCTATACTCTTAATCATTGTACTACTTTTTGTACAATGTTTAAACAAGACAACATATTTAGGCACTAAATTAAATTATTGTTTTCTTCTGCATCTACTATTGCTACTGATTATGATGATGATGTTGATGAGTTAGGAAGGATACGCCAGATAACTGGAGAGAAAATCCAAAGCAAATTATATTTTGGCCATTTATTCAGCCAATACAGACTGCTATGGTCCAATCACACTGCTTTATAGCAAACTGTATTAACTGTACAAGTAATGAAAATAGTGCATAGTCTTGATACTAGTCTTAAAGTAGTCCTATTTTTATATACCTATCACAATAATGTTTATAAGGTATCATTAAGAAATCTGATATGAAGAGGTGCCTGGGTGGCTCAGTCAGTTAAGCATCTGCCCTCGGCTCAGGTCATGATCTCAGGGTCCTGGGATCGAGCCCCGCATAGGGCTCCCATTTTGGCAGGAAGTCTGCTTCCCCCTCTCCCCCATGCTCCTGCTCTCTCTCCCACTCTCTCTCCAAATAAAATAGATAAAATCTTTTTTTAAAAAAAAGAAATCTGATACGTAAATTTATTTTAAATATAATATCCTCTATAAAGTATCCATATAAAATAAGTTATTTAAATAATTATGAACAGAGAAAACATTTACTGAGATGATTTACTTTAACGATAACCTCATACACTATAGGATCTGCACTTTTTTTTTAAAGATTTTATTTTTTTGAGAGAAAGCACAAGTAGGGGGAGGGGCAGAGGGAGAGAATCCTCAAGCAGACTACCTGCTATGTGTGGAACCCTAAACAGGGCTCAGTCGCAGGACCCTGTGATCATGACCTGAGCCAAAGTCGGAGGCTTAACCAACTGAGCCACCCAGGTGCCCCTAGAATCTGTATTAATGATTCAATGCTAAGTTGCTTACTTATTATTACATTTTATAAAAACAAATTAAATACCTTAGTTTTATGAGTCATAAAATTGATGTTACTTATGGACTATAGTTACTTCTTTTTTCTTAAATGCAGTATTGGACAAATGCTAAATATATGCCAACATTTACATTAAAGCAGAGAATTTCTCTCATATTTAGTTTCTGGTGATTCAAGGTAGAGTAAGTAAACAAACCTATGCTTTGTTTGAATTTGAATAAGTTAACTACTAATATAAAATCTATCAGGAATTGTTCAGTGATTTTGCAAAGGTCCTGCTTGGCTCTCAGAGGTGTCATCTGGAAAGTGCTGCTACACCTGTTCTGGTCAGAGTTTGCACTTGTGTTGTCTCATCCTGTCACTCTGGGACAGGGCTCTGCTTAACCACCTCAGGACTCTAGAAAAGCGTGTTATTAGCTTCTTCTTAGTTTTCTACCACTTATTTTAATGATTTAAAAAGTAACTTACTTAAATATAAAACACATTTTAACTCATTAAAACTCACTTGTGATATTATTGAATGTATAAAATTTACATAATTAAATAATAAATATTATTTTTAACTATTTTATATACTCTTTATCCACATAAAAATTTATTTAAAAAATGTATTCTGCAGACAAAATAACTTTTAAAGTAAGAAAGAAGCATTTTCCTTGTATAAGAAAGAAAATGTCATCATTTGAAGAATAAAAAATAGTGAAACTTTTTTAAAAACTGAAATGCCTCACAGACACTGTAAAAAATGAAAAAAAAATAATTATTTCAAGTACTAGAGTGTTTACCTTTTCTTCCTAAAACTACTTGATTTAAGAATCTCTAGGGTTTATATTGAGTTGTAAAACTGGTATCCAAACTATAATCATGATTTATAAGTCTGAAAATATATCTTAGTGGTGATTATGAAAACACCTATGTTTTGTTACTGGTTTTAAATTTACATTCCAAGACACCAAAGTATTTTTATTCATCATGCTTATTATTGCCATTACAATTGTGATAGTGGGTAGAATCTAATTTGACTAAAAGATGTTTTATTTCTTTTACAAACTGTTCATTTATTTTCAGGCATTGAAAATGTGTTTGGCAGAACTTTCCAATGTTAATTTTTCCTAACATTTTTATGGAAAACTATAGATTTAGTTTGACATTCACTAATGATTTTTAACGCATACATTACAATTTTACCTCTAAATGATGAGAGGTGATGACTTTGTGAAGTATCTGAATGTAATACAAGTTTGATGAAACACAAGAAATTATCTTTTATCAGGTGAAATAACTTGCAATAGACTGGCTTTGTGTTGAGTTGGGAGACCCTCCTCAGTTGTTTTGTGTTCTCGTGCACAGCCAGGGACTGAATTAATGTGCTGTGCACACTTACGCTGACCGCTGAAAGACAAAGATTGAGTGCACCGAGAGGCCCCAACCTCTTCAGGACTAAAAGAATTTTCTGACTGCTACATTTCAAAATCAGATAGCTGAAAAGAGCAACATCATTTAAAGATGCGTCTGAGATCAGTGGAAGTCCATTTCCTCTCTTCCATCTCTTCCTTTCAAGAGCAGGAGATGGAGTTTATTTCTCAGAAGTTTGAAAAAAAACAAGAACAAATGCAACTTTGCCTTAGGAAGTCTAAATTACTTACATGTAACCTCAGAGTCGTTCAGAGTTTCATAATAAAGCCTAGACAGTGCCCGTGGAACACTGACATGGTGGTGCATGAAAAGAGGGCCTCTTCAGGGTTTATTCACCTCTGCATCTGTTGATATTACATGGCCTTGAAGTCTCTAGAGTCTCCATGTACCTTTATTTCTTTTTGGTGTGTTTGGATCTCTGCCTGTTTACTACAGCGCTCATGCCGCATGAAAAGAAGCTGGCTGGGATGTTTTATCTCTTGTCTGAGCTTGCTTCAATTAAATTAATGGACCCATTCAGCGCACTCTTTCCCCTTTCAGATGCACCCCTGATGAATACATTAAAAAGATCTTAAGTCTCAAGATGGTACATCATGGTATTAGCCAGGGCACTCATTTCCCTCTGCCTTCATTTTCTGTAAATCAAATAATTAATGAGATCTCCACCTCAATAAAGCACTTCATCAATATTTTGTGGCAAAGGAAAAAATGCCCTCTTTGCTTGTAGTAGAGCTTTTATCTCCATCTGTGTAGGATTTTGTGGGCAAATGTAGTAATATTGAAATGACAAAATATTGACTGATTCTTACAGTTTGTTCTTCAGAGCTGAGAAGGATTAGTTAAAGGCTGTACATACTGTTCAGCAGAGAATCAAGTGACAAGCTTGTCAATATGCTGTGGATGTTTTGTACTCAATATTTAAGTTGTAAACATCAAGTAGGACAAATTAGTTTTGCCGGCGTTTGATGTCACTTGACGGGGGTGGAGGGTAGGCTTAAATATGGAAAGCACATATTTTTTAAAGTGAATAATTATCTATGCGTAGCTATATTTAATTTAATTTATTTATTTTTCTTATATTTTAGGATATTTTGTCTTTTAACAGAATCAACTGCTTTCAACTTAGAGTTTCAATTCAAAAATTACACAACACATGTGACTCTAGTAGGTCCATTTTAACTTGTTGCATGAGAAAAGCCCTTTTTAGAGACTGCAGAAACTACATATTAAATTAGAGGAGGAAAAAAAATCTGTTTGCTTTGTGCAATGCTCTCCAGCTGAGCCAGAAGCCATTTCTCATTTCTGTGAAGAGGTAACACCAAAAAAGTTCTGAATATTTCTCCTTCTCATTCATTTATACAGCTAGAACCTCAATCAAAGATACAGGTTTGCTTTCCTGAAATGTTTAGATTTGCATTTGGATGAATATCAATAAACCATATTTGATGTTCCCTGAACATCTAATGTCAATCAGTAGGAGTTGTAGCTTAAATGGGAATTGAGTGTGGAGAGAGGGAAGGTAAAAAGGGATGAGCTAAAAATAGAGAAAGAGAGATAGAGTGGGGGCGGGGAGATAATTTAAATCTAATTCATACTGCCAGATATTAAGCTCAATTCAGTTTATCCAAATCACTATCACCCAAAATTCAGTTTGTAAACTACTAAAGGGAGGGGATGATATAGCCCTTATCCTTGTAGATTATGGACTCAAGCAACCAATTTTAAAGCAATAGGAGACCTCAAACATAAATATAAGCACATGAATGGGAGCATGGGGGAATTACAGAATACTCAGTTTTGTTGCTTTCATTAAAATAATTAGAGGCAGTTAGAGTAGGACTGGGAAAGACTCATGAAGAAAGGGAAATTTGATAGAGAATAAGCATACTCATCTGGAGGTCTACAAAGGATGAGGGTCATCTTCAGGAAAACTAAGAAGTTGAATAATAAATGATTCCAGCTATTGTGTCAGGGACAATTTCTTTTCATAGCCAGTAATGATTGAGCCATGAATCCAATATTTATTTATAGTATATATTTAAACCTTATTTCCAAGGTTTTATAATTAAGATAATATTTATGTGTCTACTGCCAGGTGGGTGAGGCAAGGTTAATATTTTAGTCAGTCCAGATTGTACATAGTGCTTGGTAGATGAGGTGGACACCCAAATACAAGTCCTTTTTCATTTATTGGACTTTCTTCAATTAAATTAGTACTTGTAGAGACTTAAAGAAAATTCTACACTCACCCTCACCACATCAGTGTGACAAAAAGAGTGGAGGAGAAAAGTGAAAATAGAAAACTCACTGCAGATATTAGAGAAAGCTGAAATCCACATGTCAAAAACGTAAGAATATTTTTGGCTGATATAGTGAATATTGTGCAACAGATTGACAAAAGGCACAGAATCCAGTTTATAATTCACCCTCCAAATCAAACTGTCAATTTGCAATCAAACTAAAGTGAAGTGATTTATAAATGCTAAAGGAAAAAATATGGGCAAACAGAAATAATTCAACAAAATTTAAAATGGTGTTTAAAACAGACAGTTACCTCAGAATTAAGACCAAAATAGTAAACATAAAGATGGGCCAAAGAGAAAATACAAAAGGATGGTGTAGCAGTCATGAATTTTTATGCATAAATGGACAAATATCTAAATATCTACAAGTGCTAGAAATTAAAATAAACTAAAAAAACATCCCAGATGTAGAAATCTTAGGACATTTCACTCAGTCTTAATTAAATTTCAAAATTAAATATGAATGTAGAATATCTGAAAATATAATTAAAAGTTTGGTTTAATAACATTATAAAATACATGTTGTACCCTAAAAATAACAGCCTCATGGAAAAGTATGTGAAAAATTGATCATATATTAACCTGAAAGAAAGATACTGATAAACTTCGGAAGCAAATGTAAGTTTACATCATTATCCCACTATATAATGGAACTTAAACCCCAAAGTCACTATTGAAATATTCAAAAAAATACTTGGAAATTCATTGAAATTTTTAAAAAATTATCATCTCCAAAACAAAACAGAACAATAATAATAGCAAGTCTCTTGGATTTAAAAAAAAAAAAAAAAAGGTATTACTACATTTTACCCCAAACCAGTTCATGTCCCCAGATCCTGTACTTTTAATTAAGGTTCTTATATAACTTTTTATTAAATATTGAGTAGATAAAAACTGCTTATAAACTATGAATGAAATAAAAAGGCTTACAATCCAGTAAAACACTTCAATTTAAGGGAGAAAATTAACTTTACATGGGAATTTCTTTGTGTAATCTCCCCTGATTTTTGATCCAGTTTCTTCTTCTGTTCTCTCCAGTTAACAACCATATTAAATCTTTTATCATTCCCTGACTTTTCTGAATATTTTCACCACCCACATTGGTATTACAAATGATATATTTAGTTGTATACTTATTGAGCATTATATAAATGGAATCATATGAAATCCCTGACTTGTATTTTCCCATTTCATCAAGTTCTGGTTGTGTTTAGCTGAAGTGAATTCATTTTTGCTGCTGTGCAATAAGCCATACCAGAGTTGGTATAAGTATTTTTCTGTTGATGGTTATTTGGGTAGGGTCCAGATACTTGAGCGTTTGCAACAATGTTGCTATGAACATACTTGCATAAGTCGTCTGGTATACATAAAAAAATTGTTCTACTAAGATATTACCAAAGAATTCTGGTCAAAGAGAGGATAAAGTTTAATTTGCTTTGTTGAGATTTTTTTAAAAGTGTTTCCTGACATTAGGATTGCCCCTTCTAAAGAAAGATGATTGATTTAAATATCACTGAGTAAGATTCCTTACTTCATGTTTCCACATCTGATACACCCCCATATCCTGAAATGTTCTTTCCATTTTATGTGTCAAAATAATACTTATTTTCTATTTATAAAAATAATTTATGCTCCAAGTAAAAAAAATGAAGTCCATAGAAAAGTAAAAAAGATTTAAAACAAAAACATTAACTCACATATATAAATGTATACAAATTTGTATATATAAATGTACACATTAATAAAATGAATACATATTAATTCCTGGAAATGTAATGACTGAGTCAAACCTTTTTTAATAGCAAATTCTCCTGGCTGTAGAGCTCTGTCTTACTTTCATCCTGCTGCTGTACAAAAGAACCACAAACTTACTGGTTTAAAACAACACAAATTTACTATCTTATATTTCTGGAAGTTGGAAGTCTGAAGTGCACCAGCAGGGCTCCATTCCTTCTGGAAACTCTGAGAGAGTCTGTTTCTTTGCCTTTTCCAGCTTCTAAAGACTGCCTACATTACTTAGCTCATGGCCTCCTATTTCATCTTCAAAACAAGCAGTGTAACCTCTTTCAATCTCTCTTTTTCTTTCTGACCTTCCTGCCTCCCTTTTGTGAGGACTCTTGTGATTACATTGGTCATACCTGGATAATCTTCCTCATCTCAAGCTCCTTAAATTAATCACATCTGAAAATCCTTTTTGCTTTGTAAAGTAGCATATTCACAGATTCCAAAATTAGGGCATAGACATTATTGGAGGACCATAATTCAGACTACTGCAAGTACCTTCTGAGCAATCCTGTTCTGATTAGGCGTAAAGGGGAAGATCAGTAGCAATCAAAAAGCTCAAAACTGAATCTTTTCCTTAAAGGATTCTGTTCACTTATAGTTAACAAAGCAGACTTTTTCATAAGCCTATGGACATTGCATGACAGTGGATTTCTGTACAGTGTTTCCATATGTTTGGAAGGGGACTCTGATGATGATGCTAATGTGCTCTGTATAGCCCACTATCATATCCAATTTGCTCCATTACTGACTTTCTGAAAAAGGGGGTTACCTTACTGTTAACCTTAAGATGATTAGAATGCAATTCTTCTTGCTCAGATTAATAAAACCTTTGTTACACTGTGCATACTAATTTATCTACGACAGGTGTGGTTTATCTGTACCTGACACTTGTATCCAAATGTGTTTTATAGTTAGAAAACTCCATTGTTTAAAAGTTGACTTTAAAGCTTTGGCAAAGCTTGAAGGCAAATCTCATTTGCCTCAATATTAGTGAAGCCATTTGTGCTATAAGTAAAACTTGTCCTCATACTTGGTCAAATTTACAAAGCAAATATGTTCACCTTTTGCTACCTAGGTCAGCTCAGAGTCAATGTAATCTTTTATGCTGTAGGAAGCTAAATGATTCATTTTTAAAGCAAAAGAGAAATATTGTCTCTATTAGGATGTCAAAAGGCAGCTTATCTGATGTATTAATAAACAAAGCCAAATGGTCTTCTCCTACGTATTTACTCATCCTAGAGTCAATCACTCAGCTGAATTTATTGTAACTGCTAGGGCTTAGTTAAGAAGACATTTAATTATGAGACACATAATTATCACAATGTTTGCCTAAATGGGATAATGAAATATATCTTGCATAAATATTAGTATAAATATGAACAGCTGTAGCAGAAAAGGATAAAATTATACTAACAAAATATTCTGTAATTAGATAAAAACGTTTTGAATATTTTAATGAATAAAGATCCAGAAGAACTAACTTTTTAAAAATAAATTACTGATAAAATACGGGCAATGAGAAATGGCCAGCATAGAGGACACTGATGTCTCTAAAACTGTTGATAGCATACTGTAACCTGAATCTTATTTAAAAAGCTTATTGTTACAAGATGGCACAGAGTCACTTTTGCTGGCTCCTTCCCTCTAAATACATCAAAGTATCCTGTAAATAATTCAACAGATAATCATAAATGGACTCAGAACTCTGAGAAATGAAAAGCCAAAGATGGAATCACAGCCCTGAGCTCCCTGGGTTTTCTTTTTATCACTCACAGATCCCGAACTGGGCACCAGGGAGGCCTGCAACCTGGAAGCAACAAAGGCTGTAGACAAAACAAACCATCAAAAATGTCTGCTCTCTTCAGTGAAAGGACAGGAAAGAGACAGCCTACTAGAGACCTAGCTGAGAGATCCACTCCATGGCCCCCAACCCCCAGGGCACAGTGGGCTCAATCAGCTCCAGCAGCAGCAGCAAGGCAAGGCACAGAGATGTATCCTTTGCCCCCAACCTTAGCCAGTGACAGACCGGATCCACTGCAGCAGCAGAAACAGAATAGGGACCCACCTCCTGTCTCATATCCAGGAAACTGCTGCTCAATCCACCTCAGCAGCAGAAGCTGCAGATCTGCCCCCAGCCCCACATCTGTACACCAGCAGGCCTGATCTATAGAAACCCTCACAAGCAGGCTGGGTGTTTCCTGGTCCTCCATCTTTGATTTTAATGGAACTAAACTTCTTGAGATTTGGTTTTTTTTAAAAAACTAAGGTTAGGTCTAGTTATGCAACATTTAGTTCTGACAATGAGAAAATTTATAGGCATTTAAGAGAGAAAAGGAAGACTAAAATATTTACATAGAAAAATCATTTAAAATGTAAAACAATAAAGTCAGGTCTAATTAAATCATATTCTTTACTTCCAATACCACTTAGAACCAAGACACATTATGATAGATGAGACAAAGTTATTTTATGAAAAGGTGATACGTGAAAGAACTGAAGTTCTTACTAAATCTTCAGAGACAGAGAAAGGGAGAAGCTTGGATCTCCCATGCCTAAGTACAAACAACTACTCTAAATCAGTAAAGGGAAATTAGTGAAGAGAAAGATCCATTTGACACAGGGACATGAATTTCATTTAGCTGTAAGGAAATAAATTACCAGAAAGGATATATATACATGAGTTGTTTTAATCAGCAGTGTAGCCATTACTTTGAACATTACTTTGAAGCTAGGTTATGTCTCTTATTGCAACCAAGAACTCAAATTGATACAGAGAGTGCATAAGAATTGGGGTAGAAGGAAGAACACATGTCACTGAAAGAGCAAAGGTGGAGTTGCTAGGAATATCTGTGCAGTGTATGCACTGCACAAAAGATCTAGATGAAAGGACATGTGGGGGTAAGACTTAGCCCATAACCCACATGTACCTTGTACTCTAGTGCACTTCTGCACCTACCAAGGAGAGAGACATTCTTACACACTGCAAGGTCACTGTTCACCAAATCATGCACTTACGGGGCTGCATCTTCCAGAAGGTAACATTTTTCTTCTTTTCGCAAAGGCACCCGTAAACACTAGTGGATAGACTTGGGAGAAATGACACAAAATGAGCGTTAAGGATATGAACAAAATAACCAAAAAGAAAACATCAATCTCCAGGTGTTTCACAGCCATGGCACTTCGAAAAATGAGAGTCACACAGAAAAATATTGATGGTGCCCCCCAAGCCTTATCTTAAACCCTTCAGGAAGCTTTGGGTATCAACTTGGTGTCTTTTGTGTTAACTCTTCCTATGGCTGATCTGATCCTAATGCCATTAACCATTAAATTCATTAACATCTTTTACTCTGACAAAATGTTTCACAAGCACCATTTTGATCCTGTTTTATCTGTGCTAGTACAGAGCATCCAAGCCATTCTTCTGGCACAATTTTCTGTGGAGAAAGATTTCTTGGCTGATGAACAAAATTATAGGCATGGACTGCTGTTTGCTGAAGAATAGGGCTTCAAAATGGAAAGATTCAAGGAAGACTAAATTACCATGAGAAAAATTATGGAGCTGCTTATAGTGAAAATACATCAGAAAAGTAGAAATAGGGGACAAGAATTTTTAAAAGGGGGGAAAGAATACATGATGGAACTCTGACTTGGAAAGATCTGAGAAAATTAGAAGACTTTTTTTTTTTTTTTAAATCCCAGTGTTCTGCAGAGTTTAGGGATATGGCTGGGTAAAAAAGACCCTTAGGGTTGTTCTTTGCACTATACAATAGCATTTTTTGGATCCCCTTGGAAGACTTGGATACAGAATTGTAAAACTTTAAAAAAATATTTTTCCAATAATCTTTTCATATAATATATAATATTATATATAATATATAAGTATAATTCACAAAAATGCAGAGATTTTGATTACAGTTTAATGAATTTTGACAAGTATATACATGTAACCACTACCTAAATCAGGAGATAGAAGATTTCTATTTATCCTAGATATTTTCATCCAATTGCTGTCAACTCTTACAGAGCTGAACAGAGTTATGATTTCTGTAACTAAATTTTAGTTCTGCCTGTCGCACAACATTATATAAAGAGAATTCTATAGTCATACTATTTTGTATCTGGCTTCTTTTTTCTCATTAAGATTGATGCATATATCAGTAGTTCATATCTTCTTATAGACACTGACATATGAATTTCCATTTTAAGTTTGAGCCTAATAAAAATAAAACTGCTATAAATATTTTTATAAAAATCTTTTGGTGGACTTGTGTTTCCCTTTCTTTTGGAGAAAATTCCTAAGAGTGGTATAGATGGGCTATGGGGTATTTGCAAATTTAATATTATAAAAATATGCCAAGTGATTAAAGTAACTGCTAAATATCTCACATCACCACCAACTATGTATGAGAGATCCAAAGTTCCTCCTCATTCTTGCCAAGGCCTGGATATGTCAAACTTTCAAATTTTAATTATTTAGTGGGTGTATAATAATATCACGTCATTTTAATTTGTTATTTCCCTGATGATAAATAATGATGACAGCACTCGTTTCTGTGTTTATTGGTCATCACTATATCTTACTTTATGAAGTAGCTGTTTAAGTTTTGTTCATTTGTACATTGAGATTCTAACTTTTTATTATAGATTTTTAGGGCTTATTTATCTATTTTGGATACAAACTTTTGTCAGATATATGTATTGAATTTAGTTTCTCAGTCTTATGGCATTTTTTTTTAATTTTCTTAATCATCTTGTAATGAGCAGAAATTTTCGATTTTGAGTAAGTCCAATTCATCAATTACTTTCTTTCATGTTTTATTGCTTTTGATATCCTATATTATCTATATTTTTACCACAATATGTGGTAAAGATCTATATGCAAAAAAAAAAACTTTATATTTTTACTTTAGATTTAGAATCATTCATCTCAAACTGCTTTTTGTGTATGGCATGAGGTATGGATCTAGGTTTATTTTTTTCCCAGACATCACACAGTTGTCCCAGCATCTTTTGATAAAAATGTTTCCTTTTCCAAATTGAACTACCTAGTATTTTTTTGAAAATTTGATTGAACACACACACACACACACACATAGGGGTACAGACTGGACTTCATTTAAGTTAAGAAACAGAAAGTTAAGTTAAAACAGAAAGTTAAGTTTAAGTTAAGAAACCTTAATTATTTATTTATTTATTGAGAGAGAGAGAAAGGGAGAGGGAGGAGGGTGGAGTGGCATAAGGGGAGGGATAAAGGGAACAATAAGCAGGCTCCACGCACAGCATGGAGCCCAACACAGGGCTCAATTTCATGACTCTGAGATCATGACCTGAACTGAAATCAAGAGTTTGACGCTTAACTGACAAAGCCATCCAGGTGCCCCAAGAAACAGGTATTTCCAAATATCTCCACACCCATCACAACAGGCCTTACTGCCTGGCCACACCTGACTAAAACCCTCTTTCCCAGAGAGAGCATCCTGGACCCTGACAGTGAATGAGGAAGCTGCAAATGAGCCCTAAAACTGCCCAGAGCTAGGACTTGGCCTGGCCTCCTCATCGGCATAGGGACTGGGGGCTTCTGCTTTTTATTCTCTTGTGAAATAGAAAGTGTTCTGCCATTTGAAACCCATTTCCAGATTCTCTATTCTGTTCCATTGATCTATTCGTATGTTCTTATGCCAATACCTTATGCTAAAGCACTGAGCAGTTGTTCAAATTTGCATTCAGTCTGTCATCTTTTCCATTTTTGCTTTCAACGATGAGTCTCACACCACACATGTACAAAGCAAGAGCCGTCTGCAAGTTTGGGTGCCAACTTTCCCTGTGTCTTCCTCCTTTTCAGAATTTTGACCTTAATTTATATTGGCCATGGAAGTCCCAAACTCTGACCCCTGACTTCTTATCCTATACAACATCTATTTTCTGTTTGAGGTTAATTTTCTATGTAAAGAAAGAACTGCCGAATGCCCTCGGTAGAGAAGTTAAATAAATGTGTGATTTACTAAGTATTCTTAACTCCTTTCAAAGGTTTTATCTCTTCCTGTTTCTATCTTTCACTGGTTGCTCTCCAGTACCTTAAAAGAGAGATTTTCCTTACATAAATAGTTGTTGAGAATTTTTAATTGTTAACCATGGGAGGGTTGGTCTGAAATAAGTTAATTCACCATTCTCAAGAGCAGAAATCTAAAATTATTTAAAATACTTCTTAAATAATAAAACTTGTAATGCAACATTATAATTGGGTGGTTTATGAGATGGTCCACTGTTATGTAGGGTAAATTTTAGAAGTTACTATTATGAATTTTCCACTTAATATATAACATTTAACTGATCCCCAGATACTTTTTTTACTGCAACAACAAGCCAAGAACACACTCTCATCATGCTCAAATGGAGGCTGGATTTATGGTGCAACAGATTTGCAGTTGAAAATATATAAGCATAATGGCTTTTAGAATAGCACCTCAAAGTCAGAGAGAAACTGGAGATTTCTTTGTGTTTAAAATTATAGTTTTGGAGAAAATGCTCTGTTCAGAATAGAGTATACCATATGAAGTATTCAATTTATGCAGTTACATGAATTCACATAATTGGAAAATTTCATGAGAATCTCCTACAGAATTTCCAATTAGAAATTAAATTTTAGCCTAACCTTCATTGACTCCAATTTTCTTAAGAAAAGTAAAATGTGGGGAGCCTGGGTGGCTCAGTTGGTTAAGCATCTGCCTTCGGCTCAGGTCATGATCTCAGGGTCCTGGAATCGAGCCCTGTGTCTAGCTCCCTGCTCAGTGAGGAGTCTGCTTATCCCTCTGCCTCTTTCCCCCCACCCCAGCTCATGTTCTCTCTCTGTCAAATGAATAAATAAAATCTTTTAAAAAGTAAGGTAAATGGGTATTTGTCATGTTCAGTCTAGTTCAAGACATTTTACTCATTTTTCCTGAATTATTCTAGAATTTCTGGGAAACAGATTGTCACTGAGAAAAAATAGATCATGCAGTCCTTCCAATCATAGGTAAAATTACATTGTTGTCTTGTTACAAGGTGTAAAAAGCTATGAAAAGCACTTTTCCATGGATGAAAAGAAAGGACTTTGTAACTGGTTAGAAAATGCTATTGGGCGCCTGGGTGGCTCAGTTCATTAAGCGACTGCCTTCGGCTCAGGTCATGATCCTGGAGTCCCTGGATCGAGTCCCGCATCGGGCTCCCTGCTCAGCGGGGAGTCTGCTTCTCCCTCTGACCCTCCCCCCTCTCATGTGCTTGCTCTCTCTCATTCTCTTTGTCTCAAATAAATAAATAAAATCTTTAAAAAAAATGCTATTGAAATGCTTATTGGAGCAGGTCTCAGAGTTTGAAATATGTGGGAAAGTAAATGAGGCTTTTTACTTCTAGCATTAGAATGTATATATATATTAGAATATATATATATTTATATATATATATTATTTACTCAAATTTCCAAGGACTTCCATTTCTTTGATGGACAGTTTGACCACCTAAAAATAGTGTATTTCATGGTGGAGAGTCTTTAGGATCCTTACAGGATATTCACAACTGCATTTCTAAGTGAAAACTATTGTTTTAAGGGCTTTATGCTTTAAGGATTTTGTAGGGGTTTATCTACAGGGATGGGGTACTGTTTTTAGAACTAGAACAAAAGTAAAACAACAATAAAAATAAAAACCACAGGATTCAGGCAAATAAGAGACTTGGATAGCTAGTAATTTTTTATGGGCCTTAGAAATTGCCAGCAGTAGAGGGGACACCTATATTTCAAATATCACTGAAGCTAGTTAGAGATGAGGAAAAGAAAGATACCCTCATGGAGACATGGAGACTCTCAGAGAATGAGATATCTGAGGAAATCGTGGACTTGAGACATCCATAAATACTCAGGGACATGAAATGAATGCAGACATAACTCACTCTTCTTATATCATATTTCAACATTCAAGGTTGTAATAGGCAAGGATAAATACTGTCGCTTAAAGTCAAACAGAAGATAAGATCAGAACCATTTTGATTTAGGAATTGCACCCCCTGATTTTTTGTTTTTATTGAGAGGCAACATTGATCACAAAGGAATTACTTTATCTAATAGGGTACTAATCTCATAATGTTCCAGAGAACCCTCAGACAGTGTAAGAATGATTGAATCACAAACTAAAACTTCCTAGAAATTTTATGGGTTATAATACTGAGGTCCCTGCTTTGTTAATTTGCAAAAAAATGGAATAATTAATAGCCAACTTCATTCACAATTTAAAAAAGATCCTTTTTCATTCTTTTTATTTCTTCTTTTTTTTAATTTTTTTTTTTAAGATTTTATTTATTTGCGAGAGAGACAATGAGAGACAGAGAGCATGAGAGGGAGGAGGGTCAGAGGGAGAAGCAGACTCCCTGCCGAGCAGGGAGCCCGATGCGGGACTCGATCCCAGGAGTCCAGGATCATGACCTGAGCCGAAGGCAGTCGCTTAACCAACTGAGCCACCCAGGCGCCCCTTTTTATTTCTTCTTGCAGAAGAATTAGCTGTAGTGAGTTTGGGAAGCATTAAACCCAGCTTCAGGTATGTTTGCTGCTCCAACAGTTCAAATTCTCTAACATCTGCTTTGGCTGAATTACACCGAGAGATACCAGCAAGAGGAATTGTACACTCTCCCCATCCATATCTGGGAGGAACCCAACTTCAGTCGGTAGATGAGGGGTGGGAAAGGAGAGGGAAATGAAGAAGAAGGAGAAGAATCAGCTTGGCTGTGGAGAACTTTTGGGTGGCAAAAAATACAAATGGTTCTCTGATTTTCAGGAGATGATGGCTATTTAACAGAGACAGAAAATAAGCATTTTAGGACTCTTCCCAATTAGAAATATTAAAGAGCAGCTTTCCAAATAAAATGATAGCTTAAAAAGGTAAGAAAATGGAACAAGAGTTAGAAAGCAGGGAAAGTAATGGGGAAAACATTAAGGTTAGGAGTTCAAGTAGGAATTTGTAATGAGAAGGTAAGAAAGCAGAGAATATCTTTTAGGAATCACCAAAAGAAATGAAGAGGGTATTTTGAGGTTATACTGAATGTCATGCAATTTAAGTTGTTTTTCTGGGTATTAAGCCAGTATTTCTCTTGAATGCAATACTGATCTAACACAGATCACATGGTAGCTTATTTTTATCTGAGTTATGTTAAACCCATTCTATTTATTCTTTCAAAAAAATATGCATTGACACTAATCACTGGATGATAGGAATATGATGACAATCAATTCCTGTCCAAATATAACTTAACATCTACTGACACATTAACAAATTTGCTTTCAATTATTTGCAGACCATGGCAACATAAATAGTGTAGTTAGCATAACACAGTTGTTATTCTCATTGTAAATTAATAAATTGCAAACCAGTCTCCACCACCATGAGATTTTTATTTATTATGATGTTATTAGGACCTTATCATCTCTTAGCAAGATTACTTGCTAAGTTTTTCATGTAAGATACCACATTTATATAGAAGCATACATAGGAGTAGTGCTATAATAAGAATACCATGTTTCATATGTTAACTATGAGGCAGTAACTCCAAATTACCTTAATCAAACTATTTCATTTAATAAAAATACAAACAACGAATCTATAAGGGAAATATTGTTATTGAACCCATTTCATACAGGAGAAATTATAGTTAAGAATTTTATTTATTTCGCTAATGTTACTCCATAACCCATATACTATTCCTATTACCATTATGGTCTGCCATATTTTCCTGCACAGATTAAGTCTTAAATAACATTGTTGATGGACCTTCAAAGTGGGAACTTGAATTGCATTGTTGATGGACCTTCCAAATCCAGGTGAGATTTGTATTTCCATAAGCAAGAAAAAGCTGCCAGGGAGTTTCACACACATGAATCATCATTAAGGTATTAGAATTAATACCCACATTGGCTGATTGCTTTATGAACAGTCTTTTCACTTGTGTTTGATAGAAAGTCCAATTTTTTAATTAAAAAATGCAATATTGCTTGTCAAATGCTTGACAGAGTAATTCAAAGTGCTTTGTTCATAATGGTGACAACTGACATAGTTATTTAAGGGAAGGCTTCTGAAAGAAAGGGATATTTAAGCTGAAATGACTTGCCAGATGATGGGGTCAGCGTGCAAGAGAAAGTTTTAGGAGTTATTTCACTGTTGGGAATTATAGACTCTTCTCCACTTTGATAGTCATCTTCCCAGCAAAACAGATCCATCACTTTTACTGTCCTGGTAATATGCTTATATCATAGTGTTGTTTTGGATTTAAGTGCATGATACATAGTATGTATACAATAAATGTTGGCTACATTTACTACTTGCTTTGGCTCATCTATTTAAATAGGCACATGCTTTAAATCAAGAAGATTCATTCTTCAGTTTTAATTTTTGCTGTTAAATAAAATAACTGTACCTATTTTATAAAGTTGAGAAGAATAAGAATAAATAAGGCATATGAGAGGCTTTTAAATGCAAAAACATAAAAATGTATAGACATAATTTTAAATTATGTGTCATTTTCTTTGGCTCTCTAATTATATGTTATATATGCATCTTGTTTCCTGAACTTCTTTGAGGGATAGGTCTTCTTGGAGGTTTCTGATATACCTAGCACAGTGATAGCATGCAGAAGACATGCAAGAAATAACCCCTTATAGCCTTTTGTGATTACAGCAGCTAGGTAGTGGTTCTCCTTCCAAAATTGTTTGACATTTTTGAATGTTTTTATATGCTTACTACAAAATTATTTGTGCTTTAATTACATGTGCAGTTGTTTCATTTTACCCGAAACTCTGTAAAATTTCTTAAATAAATTAATGTATTGGAATTCCTAGGATAATAAAGGGTCTAAAGTAAGCACTACAGAAGGATTTGCTGTTATAATAATAAGCGTTGTAACTTTGTTATAATTAGCTACCTTTTACCAGGTGGGGACCATGTTTACCGCTTAGCACCTATCCAAGAACCTGACTATAAAAAATGGTATTTTGGGTTATAAGTTGAGCATTCTGAATCCCAAACATAACAAAGAAATATAAGCTACATTCTTAAATGTGTTCATTAATTATTATTCAATAATTTTATGGAATTGAGCAGATTCCTGTGGGAACTTCAATACAGTGGACTTAAGGAGAGTGAGGAAGAGAAAAGGTTAAGAAATCACCTCAGATGGAAAATCATATAACATTAACTTCATGCATAATCACATGTGAGCAATGAACAGTATTACAACCAATTTCAATTTATGGAATCAAAATCATGACTGGAGGTCATATGTCTAATCCTTGAGAATAGCAGCTTTAAAACTAGAGATGTCTGGGTAATAAAATGCCCATTATCTGCTTCTACCCACAGGTAACCTGCTTTTACCCTTCGACCCACGAATCTGCCATGCTGAAATATCTGTGAGAGGGAACGCTTCTGAAAATGACATATTAGTGCCAGTGAATCAGCACATCCTGCAGTGAGATGTCATTTCTGTATGTCCTGCATTCAGAGGCAATGTTCCCAGAAATGGTAATCAGCAGAGTGAAGGACAGGAAGTTTCCTCATTCAATAATTTTAGGGCAAGAGATAGAAATAGAATAAGAAGGGAGAACCATGTTTTAAATATTGTAAGTCTCAAATTCTTATGGGCATCCAATTTTTTTTTAAATGCATAAAATTTTTAAAATATTATAACCTCCATCTAGCAGAGTATATAACTTCTGTCTCTCTCCTCTGGAACATTAAAATCACATATTTTATTACCAAGGAAGCATCTTAATTCTTTCCCCAAACCATTAATTTAATAAGAAGTTTCTTAATACTTACTCTTAGAATTGTATTCATACTTCCATAAATGTTCTGATAGCTAATTTCATTTACAAATATTGATTTAGTCCTGATTTTGTTCTGAGAGCTGCACTGATTACTATGCAGGATATACTGATGAATAACACAAGTCACTTTCTGTCTGAAAGAAGTAAATAAAAAGTTGAAAAAAAGAAAATCTGTAATAGGATAGTAATGCAAGTGATTTGTTTCTTAACAATCCAAGCATCATAAATACTCTAAAAGTTCTCTTTCTCAGTCCAGTGCAGATTGGATGGTAGATTAAGTTCCTAGTTAATTTACAAATCTGCACTTGGCTTTGTGCTATCGAGGAATATTATCCAATAGAAGTTGAATCTCCTAGAGGAAAAAAAAAATCTTATGACAACTCAAGTAATGATATTCTCTAATAAAATTTTTGAACACTTGAAGATGAGAAAGTGTCTTAATGTTTCCATTTGTTTTATAACCTGATACTATATTAAGTTTGAAATAATATCTGAAGTTTATCAGGCACACAACTAAATAAAATAAAATATCTTACATCTTATTTAATATTTTTCTACCTAATTTTTCAACTTCTACACTTCTTTAACTTGATTGTTTTACCTCCAGAAAAATTTTAACCATATGATACTTAGGATCTACTCAGCAAAGAATTGTTTATTCAGCAAATAATCATGAAATACCTATCGAGTGCTGAACCAGACCTGCGCTCCTACAGGTATGGTAGGTATCATAAAAGGTAAATCAATGGCTATCGACATGTGAAAAAGACTGTTAATAGCTAGAGTGATCGCAAAGCCTGACTTGCTTCCTAAATCAGTTTATGTCATTAGTCCTGAAGTATTTATTATTATCATCCCGTTTCATTGTCAGAAGTGTCCCAGTTTAGAAGGTTAATTATATGATCACTGTAAGGAGTGGAGAGAGTATGGGAATTAGAGTCAGAATTAAGATTAAATCCTGACTTTGTCTTTTGCCTCTTCATGACATTGGCCTCATTTTCTTCATCTGGCAAGTAGGGATCTTACCACTTAAATTTAAAGAATATTTGTGAAGATCTGTGAAGATACAATGAAGTGTTTGTAAAACACTTTGCCCTCCCATCCCTCACCCCAGGTTCCCGGCACCATGGTATACACATAGTAAACATTCAATACATATTTTTTTTTAATATTTAGAAATACAAAGCCAGCTACATAATTTACGGTACTCAATGAAAAATAAAAATGCAGGGTTTTCTTGTGCAAAAAACATGAAAAACTACTATTAAAGGTGCTAAAATATAAAGTCTTTTCTTTCTTCCACACACTCTCAACTTGTCATAATATATTTTGCTACTTAATGTTATTATAAGACAACATAAAGTTAAAATTATTATCATGGATTTTACCATTCATCTTTACACTCTATGATGCCAGTTTTAACTGCAAAGATAAGAATATTTAATTCATATACAGAATCACCAAAATTACACAATTTGTATTCCTTAGCTTGTGCTTGCATATACCATTCTTACCAAAACAGTGAAAAGGTTGCACAAAACTAATTCAACTGGTTTTACTTCACTTGACACATGCACATTTTATCAATTACTAAGGAAGAACTGAAAGAAGAGGAACTGTGGGTTGCCCTGTTTTTTTTCCTTTACTTCTAAGTTATTATTTTCAACTTAAGTATTGGCTAATATAGGGAAGTAATACAGGTAAAAAGAATGATAGGGTTCCTTGATCATCTGGGGTTTTAAAAGGCCATCACCTTCTTTCCATATTCAAAGCAAGTTCTGGCTTGAAAAATTGAAAGGGTGGTTTCTTGTCAGTACCCCCATGAGCTCAGTGGAAGCAGCATAACACACTTAGCTTGTACTCTGAGCCTGGCTGAACTCCCACACTGATGGGTCCACTGGAATCCTGTGCTCCTGGGCATTACAAATACTCTATGCAAATAACACAGCATGAAATGCAGCAGACATGTATAATGTGAGTATCTCCTCTGTTCATCTGCATATTCCATTGTCCCACTGAATTTCACTTACAATTACAAACACAAGTTCAACAATTATATTATCAAAAAGTTCAACACAGTGACAACATTAAACCAAGCACAAAGTCCTTTTGAATGGTGGACCCTGTCTGACATCGCAGGTCACAAGCTCATGAAGCCGGCCCTATGGAAGTATAAGAAAAGCTTTCCTGAGGCTACCATAAAAACCATGGCAATAAACACAAGGCTGCTAAGGAAAGGGAGTGTCTTTGAAGTAGCCAAGATCACAAGAGGAATATACAATGTCAGAAAGTACTCTATAAAATTGACTCTAACCAGAAGTTCTCCAACACCTACCCAATTACACCCTTAACTATCATTGTCACTTTGTAAGCAAAAACTCTTCTACTCCTATATGTACATTACTCTTAGCTTCTGACTTGTTACCAAAGATGAATTTTACTAATTATGTAATGCTTTTGCCTAAATTGGCAGAGTTTGGACAAGTGCTATTATCATATTGATACTTTGAGTTCTCATACTTAAAAAGGTCAGTTAAAAGGTCAAGTTAGTCTTTTGAAGAGGCAAAAAAGACAAAAGGTGTGTTTTCCAAAGATCAATTTCAATGTTCTATACATGCTAAGTTGCCCATTTGAAACTCTGTCCATACTGGAACTGTAGAATTTTCCACCTATTTAGATGCATCCTTTGCTGAAATAATGATGAAAACAGTAGTATTTATACTACTAAAACTCTGGCTCACAATCTGATGCAGGGGATCAGAAGAAGAAAGAGAAAGAAAAGAAAGAAAGAAAGAAAGAAAGAAAGAAAGAAAGAAAGAAAGAAAGAAAGAAAGAAAGAAAGAAAGAAAGAAAGGGCACTTCAATGATCTTCTTTCCTTTATATTAGCATCTCATAATGAGAAAGTTAAGTGAAACCTAATATTGCAGTTACAGTTTTACTGCATTTGTATATTTTTCTTCATGTCCTTTCTGACTGGGGTTGTATATATTAGGAAATTAGGAAAATGAGACCAGGGTTACTATCCATGAAATGAAAGAAAAAAATATTTATTAATAAAATAACATTCTATTTTGAAATGAGTTTATTACAAGGAACAAGATGATCTTATAATTTAATGTCATTTAACATAATTTTATTCTACATAAAAATTTCCAAGCACCCCAAAAAATCTTAAGAAGAATGTGGAAATCAGAAAGTTTTGAAGGCCAATATATGCCTTAAAATAAAAGTTTTTGATATAAATTAAATATTAGAACTGCCAAGCCATTAAAAACTAAATAATAAAGAACAAAATTTGGGGCATATATTGTTTGCACATATGTATATATGGGTTTGTGCTGTAAATATAAAATAATAAATCTAGGTGTAGCTCTGTCTGCTTCAATGCTTCCAGCTACAACTTTACCCCATTTGAAATAAATTGCACCTTAAATTTGAAGGCAATTTTCAGTAGTTTGGTGTGCAGTACAGATTTCATCTTTGATATTTAGTAAGCCTGAGATCTTTCTAACTTGTGAAGTCTGCATGTCTGCAAACTAGGATGTCTGTGTTTGTGTTTATTACCTTTTTCATGCATGCCTTGAAATGACTAAATTACAGGTATTTTACATGTGTTTTGTGGTACAAGACAGATACAGTCCACTGGTATAATTTATCTTGAAACAACCTGTTTTACAAAATTACAGAAAAGCACTGCAATTTGCTCAATTTTTTATTTCTAAGACTATGATAAAATCTTCAAAGCCCAGAAGATGTCTTCAGATAAGACCTTAGCCATGCAATAAACAATTTTCATCAAAGCTCTGGGTTTGGGGAAATAGAGTACAATTGTGGATTTAAAATCTTGATAATGTTTCTTACTTATTATCTATTTTGTCTTTTGCATTTTGACCTAATTCAGCCACCAAAGGCATCAACTCTCCTATAAGATTAGACACACACACACACACACACACACACACACACACCCTTACAGCAGTCCAAATCAGATTATCCACAATCAAGGTAATTGTGGAGAAAAAAATTGTTCATCTGTACTGTGCAGCTGTCTTGTGGATTTAGCGTTTGATCCCAAGTGATTGCTGAAGTTTCAACTATACCAGAGTTCTCTAATCCACTGGAACTTTTTTTATTTTAAAAATCACTTTTTAGAAACTTGCTTTGACTTCTTCATGCTTCCTACCAGAATAATATGTGAATATCCAAAAACTCAGCAGAAAATGTGTATACCTTATGGTATTTAAATAAAGTGCAAGATAATTTGATACTGAAAATAATCCTTACTAATTTTCATTGAATATTTAAAATATTGTGTGCCTCCAATTCAGTTTTAAATGTTCTGTCTTTTTAATCTCTGTATGTTAGAAAAATTTTTGTGTTCATGTGTGATTGAATTATACTGATTTTGAAATTTGACATAAATGTTTGAACTTCATTAAAGACACAGAAATATTATTAGCTTTAAAATGAATTTTATATTAGTGTGGCTGAATGTGTAAAAAAGTATATCTGTTTTTTTTTCTTACGTTGAGTCTATCTATTTAATATTCTGGATAATCTATCAGGATATCTATTATGTATTTGTGTAGCTCAATTGGCTAAGGTTAAATTCTGCATCTTAATCCATTATTTCCAGTGCTTTTTGATGTAAAATGTTACTAAAGACATTTTCAACCTTTCTTCTTTAGAATAGAACTAGTTGAGGGATATCTACTAGTCTGTAGATATTTAAAAAGAGCAGTTTATAGAGGTTTTCTGCTTTACTGAGACTCTTCCCTCCCATGAAGTACACATCTTCATTAGTGAATAATCCTGGAGAGGTTGATATATTTTCCAAATTCAAAGTTTCTGTCTTAATTTTATATACATTACATAGTATAACAATTCTTTTATATCATTTATAAATTTTAAATTCAGAAGAAAGACATTCATTTATTTATAGTAAGTTCAAAGTCACTGTTTATTTCATGAGGGTAATATTTTCTGTTTCTCATACTTTTAACCCTGAGTGAACTCCACCATTTGTATCTTCTGCTATGCCTGAACTTAGGGGGTGGGTTCTCAGCTGCCATCAACTATCCTCTTTCCCTCAGTGGTTCCCATACTAGCTTCTTACTTGCTTCTCTCCTAAACATTGTCTCTGCCTTTGCATGGACAGTTAGCTGCCCTCACCATAGAAAAACCAAGCAGTGGTAGGAGTAATAGCTTAGTAGTGGTGGTAGTGTGGTAACAAAACTATAGGCACTGATTTTCTCGGTAAAATTATTTATGTTCACTTAGAGGATCACAGCCCCCAAAATACAACTGCAATTCAACCTATAAGAGATAGAAGCCTAGATTTAGAGAAACATATTATATCAAAGCATTTGTGGGCGCCTGGGTGGCTCAGTCGTTAAGCGTCTGCCTTCGGCTCAGTTAATGATCCCAGGGTCCTGGGATCGAGCCCCGCATCGGGCTCCCTGCTCTGCGGGAAGCCTGCTTCTCCCTCTCCCACTCTCCCTGCTGTGTTCCTGCTCTCGCTATCTCTCTCTGTCAAATAAATAAATAAAATCTTAAAAAAAAAAGCATTTGTAATTACAGTTGTAATAACTAACAAACACTTATTTTGAACTTGTTGTACGGTAGGCATTTTCATGAGTATTTTGTATGTGCTATCCTTTCAAATCTTTACAATTCGATGGCTAGGATTATTCTCATTTTTCATGTAATTACAATAAAATTTATCAAAGTTTTGTACATAATTTTTAAAGATTTTATTTGTTTATTTGAGAGAGAGAGAGCACAAGAGTGGGGAGCGTCAGAGGGAGAAACAAACTTCCCACTGAACAGGGAGCCTGACACGGGGCTCCATCCCAGGACCCTGGGATCATGACCTGAGCTGAAGGCAGATGCTTAACCAACTGAGCCACCCAGGCACCTCAACGTTTGTATATTTTTCACATATAATGTAGCTAGGAATTTCTAGAGTTGGTATTTCATTATTCCAATCCAGGGTCACTCAAATTTAGAACCCATTCAGTGTTATATGCCTGAAACGTAATAGAGAGCTAAATACGTATATGTCAATACACAACAAAGTAAGCCTTGGGAAACACCATATCAGCAACAGATGCATCTAAAAAAGTTAGAAAATTGCAAAATGAGCACAGCTTCAATATGGGGATCAACATAGTATGACTAGAACCTTGAACTAAATCTCAGGAAAGCAAACTTTTTGTCTCTTACCTATGCAAATGACTGAGCTAACTTGGCCTCTGTAGGTATGAGAATTTTAAGTATCAGTGAATTAATAACACTTGTGTTTCCTAATTTCAAGATGGGAAATGACATGGGTTAATTAGTAAAATTCCCCTTTCTGAATATAAACATTCAGCCTATTGATTAGCCTTTTTTAAAAAAAAAAAGATTTTATTTATTTATTTGAGAGAGAGAGACACAGCGAGAGAGGGAACACAAGCAGGGGGAGTGGGAGAGAGAGAAGCAGGCTTCCCGCCGAGCAGGGAGCCCGATGAGGGGCTCGATCCCAGGACCCTGGGATCATGACCTGAGCTGAAGGCAGACGCTTAATGACTGAGCCACCCAGGCCCCCCTTGATTAGCCTTTTTAAAACTACATGCAAATGTTATAAAAACAGCAGGGTTTTGTTAGGACTAGTCAAATATTATTACTAGCAAACTGATATACACATTGATCAGTTAACAATGTTACATACAGAGTTAAAGAATCAGGGAAGAGGGGATCTGGATGGTGCTGTTGGTTAAGTGTCCAACTCTTAATTCTGGCTCAGGACGAGATCTCAGGGTTGTGATCTCAGGGTCATGAGATGGAGCCCTGGGTTGGGCTCCACACTCAGCAGAGAGTCTGCTTGACTCTTTCTGCATCTGCCCCCCGCCCCCCGCTCTATCTCTTGCTCTCTCTCTCTTTCTAAAATAAATAAATAAATCTTTTTAAAAAAGGAATCAGGGAAGAAAAAATATATGGAATGATTTCTGCCCTTGAGAATCTAATAATGTAGTAAAAATGATACACACATAAAAATGTAATTAATAAAAATGTTTGATGAACTGATTTGAATATAAGGAATAAAATGGACAATGGGAAAGAAATTCATAAATAAAAGGTAGATAACTATTGAATCTTCATGGCGGGGAAGCCAAAGTGAGGGCTTTGAAAAAGAAAAGGCTTTGGATGAATAAAATGAAGTGTTAATTATTCTCTTTGGTTTCCTGTTACATGAGACTGAGATCTTCGTAACATTAGTTTCCTTGTGTTATGAATTGAATATTTATGCCCCCTCAAAATTCATATGATGAAGCCCTTATGTGATGGAATTTAGAGGTGGGAGCTTTGGGAAGTAATTAGCTCATGAGAGTGGAGCCCCCAAGGTGGAGAAGAAGAGGAAAAGAACCAGTCTTTCCCCCCTCCCTCCCTCTGTCCCTCCCTCCTCTCTCTCTCCTTCTCTCTCTCTCTCTCTCCCTCTCTGTCTCAACCGTGCAAGGATGCAGTGAGATGACAGCCATCCATAAGCCAGAAAGAGAGCCTTTACCAATAACCCAACCATGCTAGCCTCTTCATCTTGGGCCTCAAGACTCCAGAACTTTGAGAAATGTTTGCTGTTGCAGCTACCCAGTCTTTGGTCTGTTACAGCATTCTGTACTAAGAAACTTTATTATTCTTCACTTACATAATAAGCTTAGTAAAGGCTAAATAAATGAGTCTTGGGGTGAAGTATTCACATGCACTATCCCACTTGCGTCACAAAAACATATCCCACACTATGTACTATTATTATCCTCATTTACAGATAGCAAAACTAAAGTTCAAGGTAGTTAAATGCTGCCTATTATCATATAGTAAACTCAAGATCTGGAATTTGAACCTAGGCACATTGATACCAGAGGTCACAGATTCTTTTATTACATTATCCTCAAATACTGACATACTGTTTAAAGTGGGGTATGTACAGTTAATAACAAGTGTTAGTAAGGATGTCGATAAATTGGACACTTGTATACTGTTGCTGGGGATGTAAAATGATATAGTCACTATAGAAAAGTGCATGGCTCCTCCTGAAAAAATTTAAAATAGAATTATTATAAGATGTAGCAATTCCATTTCTGGCTATATACCCCCAAAGAACTGAAAGTAGGGACTTGAAGAGATATTTATACACCCATGTTCATAGCAGCATTTCTCACAATAGCCAAAAGGTGAAAGAAATCCAAGCGTCCATCAGTGGAAGAATGGATAAACAAAATGTGGTATATACATACAATGTAATATTATTCAGCCTTAAAAGGGGAAGGTAATTCTGACACATGCTACAAAATAGGTGAAACTTGAGGACATTATGCTAAATGAAATAAGACACAAAAATATAACTACTGTGTGATTCCACTTACATGCGGTACCTAGCATAATCAAAATTATAGACACAGAAAGTAGAATGGTGCTTTCCTGGGGCAGTGGGGAGAGGGTAAGGGGAATTATTGTTTAAGAGGTACAGAGTTTCAGTTTTGCAAGGTGAAAGAATTTCTATGAATGGATAGTGCTGATGGTGGTACAACAGTCTGAATGTACTTAATGCCACCAAACAAAACACTTAAAAATTGCACATGTTATATTACGTATATTTTACCACAATTAAAAAAACAAACAAACTTAATCTAAACTTTAAAAAAAGCCTGGTGTGTGTATCTATCTATCTGTGTTTGTTTCTGTGTCTTATGTTGGGGGGTTGAGGAAGACAGTGGGCATTCTTTTTTAAAAAATAAAAGGAGAAGAAAAAAAGAAGCCATCTTAAATAATAGTAATTAAATTTTGCTAACCACAACTTCTGAATAACTTGAAATGTTCATTTCTATAATACACTGGATAAGAAAGAAGTCAGAATTACCCACATGTGCAATTTGTCACTTTTATAAGAAACATGTTTGGTCCAGGCTCAACGTTGACATCTTTTAATTAACTAATCATGATTTTGGAACACTAGTCCACGCTGCTTTATAAATCAAACACTGAACCGAAAGGCAGGTCACAAGAACCGCGTCTAAAGACACTATAATATACCCTTTAATTGCTGAGCTGTCTTTTTCTTTAAAGTTGTAATTCCCCAATTTTGGATATCACAGTAAAGTTGACACAAAAGATAGCATCTTAACATAGTATTACTTAACAAAGATGGCTGTCATTTCTGTCACATGAAAACCCTGTCAGGAGCCACACTTCAACTTTCTGTTGCCATAGATACCACTTTTCCTCTGTGACCAAAAGTGAAAAGCACAGCTCAGTGTCACAATTCAAATATAAAGAATAGAAACCCCTTCAGAAATATATACAAAGACTCAGGAGCAGGTCTCTTATCACTGGGATTTCAGTTACACAAAGTAAAATTCTAGAATATCTATAGTTGCTTGGCCAGTGGAGAAGTTGAAGAATAGAATAATAATGATGCAAAAGGCAATGCAGGTTTGAATCAATGCATTGCTTCTAGGTGCATTTTTTTCATTTAGTAATAAAAGAATGTACCTCATATTCAAGTTGCAAAACTTAACCTGGACAAAGTTAATTTCCTGGTGTAGTATACATATTAATAAAAGAGCAAGTTTGACATTAAGTGTTACTGGGATTGTTTTATCTTGAACTGCACTTAATTTTATCCTAAAGAATGGTAGTCAGAGATTATCTATGAATTTAAGGGCAATTAATAAATGATGCATATTTGGACACCAGAGAAGTCTGAAGGGCAAAACTATCCAAATTAAAATTAAAGCCCTGATGGAAATAAGTATATGGCTGAAAAACACCTGTACACCAGTAAATAATATGTTCAGGAAAAGAGTCTCCTTCAGAGACTACGGTTGTTGTGGAGTTTTGCCAAGCTTTTGCCAAATGTTAACCCTCCGTGGTCTTTTGTGTCCTTGGGTATGAGAAGTGACAAGAGAAATGAAGAGTCTATACTTGAATGCCTTTGAAACTTATAGGATTAAAAATGCATGTCTATTCCCCTTTTTTTCCTTTGGGTCTTATTTATGGAATCTTGCAATAAGTGCAAGTTGAATATTCCTGGTCTAAGTAAAAAAGCTAATTAAAATTATGAACCAACAAAATAATTATTCATATGATAGCTATTTTTCAGAAATCTATTTAGTTTTTATACAAAAAGGCAAGTGGGAAGAGACCGTTAAATTTTTACATTTACTAATGCAATCGGTATTATATCGTATTGAGTAATATTTGAGGGATCAAAATTCCTTCATGAGTTATTACCTACAATAATTGGGAGGCAACAGGCATGATAGGTGAGCCTACGGCCTTGGGGTTAGATAGAACTGGCCTCTGCCACTCACTAGCATGGGATGTTGAGTAAGTTACTTAAGCTCTCTAAATCCCAATTTTCTTACCACATAATGAGAATAATAATATCTACCTGATAAAATTATCACAAAGTTTAAGTAAATAATATTATAGGATTTCTAAACACACAAAAAAATCCTCATAAAAATATTTTTAAAAGCCCAATATTGAGTGACATAAAAAAAAATGGCTATATACAGAGATGAGACACACCATGTTGTTTGATGGAAAGACTGGATTTTGTTTTTTGGGGTTTCTTTTTTTTAAGATTTATTTATTTATTTGAGAGAACGAGAGGGAGAGAGCAGGGGGAGGGACAGAGGGAGAGGAGAAGAGAATCCTCAAGCAGACTCCCCACTGAGCTCTGAGCCCACCATGCCACCCACCGGGCTTGATCCCACAACCCTACAATCATGACCTGAGTCAAAATCAAGAGCCAGACGCTTAACCAACTGATCCACCCAGGCACCTGGAAAGATTGGATTTTGTAAGGAAGAGTATTTTTTTTCCAAAGTACATTTTTGTTTTAGCACAATTCCAATCAAAACACAAGCAGGATTTATTTGGAAATAGGCAAAGATCATGTATAAGAATAAATGGGATCCAATGAACACAAATAACTTTAGAAAGAATATTAATGATTGAAAACTTTTAAAAATTTACTAACAAAATTCTAAATAGTATGGTCATGTTTGAAGAATTATGAGGAGGCTCAATAGAGGTTTGATAAGTCAGAAATAGATTCCAGCACATACAGTACTTTGCTATCATAAAAAATGTTACATGACAAATCAGTAGAGAAATAAATGGTTACTCTCTAAATGATTTTAGAAGTATTAGGCTAATTTGTTAGGAAAGAAAAGCTAGATTTTATTATATATCCCAGGTAGAAATAATAAACAAATATGCTAAAATATATGTAAAACTTAAAATCATTCAAAGATCTAGTGGAAATAACAGAGTATTTAGGAAAGGGAGATGAATTTCTAGGTGCACAGAATCACTGTAAAATTCCTGAAGGGAAAGGTGTATAGATGTAAATCAATATGTTAAATATTACATGTCAGTAATTTCATTACCAAATCCATAAGACAAGTGGCAAAGCAAGATAACGATGTTTGCAACAAGTAGTATTACACAAAGATGACTTTCAAGTCAAATAAGTAAGTCACTAACTCTGCAACAGAAAAGATGGCCCAAATCATTTAGGTATTTTAGAAAGGAAGAAATACAAATGGACAGCAAACACATAAATAAACGTTTTACATTACCAATAATTAGGTAATGCAAAATTTTAAAAGATGTCATTATCCTTCATTAACATTGGCAAATATAAAAAAAAATTCCAAAAACAGAGATTGTTTGGTGGGGCAAGGATTTTCATAAAGTACTTACGGAAGTAAAAATTGACAGAACCTTTTGGCAAAGCAATTTGGAAAAACAGAGCTTTCATTCTTTTCATTTTCTTTTTCCAATAATAGTTGTTGCCAGAACTCATCCTAAGGAGATGGGAAGAATTTTCATTGTAGTGCTTCTGTGATAATAGTAAGCATTCTAATTATCATTAATGATTAATAGTTAAATAAATGATACTACATCCATTAATTGAATCATCTCTCCATTAAAATTATTTTTAAAAGTTCTTTAATGACATTAAAAATGTTCAAAGTATATTAAGTGGGACAAAGGGACAAATCAGAATACAAACCAATTGCATAATTGAATTTTGTGTAAATAAATATGTACATTCCACATTTGTGTGTAAGTGTATTCTTACAATAAATCAAATTAGAATATTAATGGCGATGCAGTTGTAGAATGGCAGTGAAAATACATCTCAACTTCTTCTCTACACATTTTTGTATTTGCCTGATTTTCTTTTTTTTTTTCCATGTTAGGCACATAAAGACTCATTCCATCTCTATTAACATTTTTAAATGAATATTGGAAATATTCATTTTGCATTTATAGAAATAATAAATTTTTCTGGTTTAACATCTTGTGATATTCTTCAATTTGAGTTATCCTTTTACTATTAGATAGAAAACATATCAGATAGTAACTGATAAGAACAGATACTATACTTGATTTTGATTTTGGCCAAAAGGCTGAAAAGCTATCTAGTTATTCTTTTATTATTGTGATTATCTCTTCCTTCTATTAATGAATCATTTTGAATAGCTAATATAAGTGCATGGCACAAAATTCAGAAGGTACAAAGACGTAGATAGTGAAAATCCATCTTTCTTCCTCCTCTGCCTTGCATCCACCTAACTCCCCTTCTTAAGGCAACTGATGTTATCAGTTTCTTGTTTATCATTCCAGTTATGGTTTATACATTTTAGAATAACCCCCCAACACACACACACACACACACACACACACCCCATTCTGTACTATTCTGCATATTGTTTTTCTCACTTAATATTTATTTGATGTATTTTCATATCAGTACCTATACAATTGTTTCATTGTGTTTAATGACTTTATAGAATTCAGTATCAATGTAATGCCATTTATTAATTGTTCCTGTTATGATGGGCAATTGGGTAGTTTTTAGCCAATTTGCATTTACAAATAATGATGTAACTAGTAACCAAACTAGTAAACTAAAACGAACTGTTTTTTAGTTTTGAAAGTTATTATCAAATTGCCTTTCATAGCTTTATACCATTTATAATCCCATCAGCAACAAATGGGTGTGCTGATTTCCCCTTGACAATATGGATGTGATCAAGCTTTTTGATCTTTGTCAATATGGAGATGAAAAATGGCATCTCACTGTAGTTTTAAAGTGCACTTCTCTTTAAGTGTGAGGTTGAGTTTTTCATATATTTAACAGTCATTTGTATCTCATTTTGAAGCTGTAGTTTGTAGCAGAGTATGATCTGACTTTGCATCCCAATTCATGCTTTGTAGAGCCCAGAACATGCCTTTTATATCTCCACAGCTTTTGTATCAGTTTAGGTCACTTTGACTGTAAGTAACATAAAATCCCGGCTCAACTGACTTTAATAGTAAGGAAAATCTTTTATCCTACATCATATTATGTCCTAAAATGGATAGCACTAAGGTTGCTTAATTCAGCTACTCAGCAAAGAAACTGAGCTTCCTGGTCTCTATCTTTCTGATTGCCACACTCCAACTAGATTACCTCATGGTCACAGAAAGGCAGCATCACAGGCTATTGACAATACAAATGATATTAAAACTTGTTTAAGTTTTAAAACTCTGAATTACAGAAAGGTATAAAATGAGAAGTAAATGTTTCCTTCTCTCCTACTTTCAGTCTCTCTCCAAAGGAAACCACTTAAGTTGTAATGATTGCTTTGAGAAAAAAAAAGAAAACAAAGACTATGTGCATACCTGAGTATCTCTATTTATATTTCATGCATTCATTTTATTTTAAACCCCAAAGTGACCGAATTTTACATATTGTCCTAAGCTTCACTTTTTTCACTCATTATTCCTTAAAGATCTTTCTAGTTAACCCATAAAGCCCTCTATCATAATTTTTTTTTTTTTTTAGACAGAGAGAGAGAGAGCACATGCACATGGGGTGGGGAGGGGCAGAGGGAATCTTTTTTTTTTTTTTAAGATTTGATTATTTATTTTATTTGCCAGAGAGAGAGAGAGAGCACAAGGAGGGGGAATGGCAGGCAAAGGGAGAAGCTTCTCAGCAGGGAGCCCAGTGCTGAACTTGATCCCAGGACTCTGGGATCATGACCTGAGCCAAAGGCAGACGCCTAACGACTGAGGCATCCAGGCGTCCCTATCATATTTTTTAATTGGTCTCCCTGTTGATAAAGACTTTGGTTAGTTCTAATTGGGGGCTACTATAAACAATGCTGCAGTGGACATCCTTGTATATTTATTTTGGCATACTTCTACAAGTCTAAGTTCCTAACAGTGGATCGAAGGGAAAGTACATTTTAAAACTTGATGGTGAGGGCGCCTGGGTGGCTCAGTCAGTTGAGAGTCTGCCTTTGGCTCTGGTCATGGTCCCATAGTCCTGGGATCGAGCCCTGCATCAGGCTCCCTGCTCTGTGGGGAGTCTGCTTCTCCCTCTCCTCCCCACTTGTGCTCTCTCTCTCACTATCTCTGTCTCTCTCTCTCAAATAAATAAAATCTAAAAAAAAAAAAAATAAAAAAAAAAAAAACTTGATGGTGAGATTTACTTCTAGAAAGGTTATTCCAGTTTACCTGCCCACCAGGAGCATGTGAGAGTGCCTGTTTCCTGTTGGTAGTAGAGAATCTTGCCTCTTCCAGGAGGCCTTTGACATCTGCAGTGTTGAGAAAGCAAGTCCAGCCCCTGGGCTGGGGGCAGCAGCTGGACCCCTCCATAGCCTGTGCCTCCTCCACTCCTCGTTGATTGTGAAGTGACAGTCTCAGTGTGGGAGCCAGCAGCCTCTCTTTTGGGTATAGGAAGCACACACTAGATTTCCCTTATCACTTTAGCATGGTTGTCCTGACTGTCCCAAGGTGAGAGAGTAAAGAACCACATCCTCTGACTCTTTCAGGTGAATAAGGCATATAGACAGAAGACCCAATCCTGCTGCCCAGACAAAAATTCAGACAATCCCAGAGCAGGTGAGACTCTCCTGGTTATGTGGGTCTTCTCCCCTGTGTGTGGGTCTTCCCCATCTGCATTCCTGTCTGAGTGCTATGGAGTACCTGGCTTTGGGCTCTGGACCCCAAGGCTGCACTTGGCATGTTAGAGGCATCTGGTCAGTTGCTGATGTGCTCAACCTTCCTTGCTGGTCTGTCATTTGCTGACATTGGCTCTTCTGCAGCCTGGTGTCTTCTTGGAGGTGCTTTCCTGAGGGAACATGCTATCACCAAGTCTATTTTTATTGTTCTCTCTTTTTGATCCTCATGTTTAGCTGAATGAATCTACCAGCTTTCTCAGGCGTGGGAGATACTGACTGATGGCAGCCAGGGTAAATGCATCACCCTCTTTCTGAATTGTCTGCCATGGTTAGATATCACTGTGGCTCTTCAACATTGGTCCACTAAACTCTGTCCTGTGGCACAGTCCTTGCTGTCCCAGCCTGCAGACCCGGTCACCAAGCTGCCAACCCATGGCTCTGGGGCTAGGTGACAGGGCTAGGAAGACAGCTGAGCTCTGTGCTTGTTCTCTGGCTGACTGCCCCTGGTGTTCCTTTCTCCTGCCGGCTGCACATGACAAAGTCAGAAAAGCCAAGAAACAGAAGCAGAGACACCCAGAAACTTTTGATGAGAGAGGGAAGTAAAAGTGAAGATGATGTGGTTGTGCTTGGTGGCCTGTGGTTTTCCTGGGCCCTGTTGATGGCAGTTACCTTACCTTTCTTCCTGCAGCTTCAGTTCCAGCAACTCAAAGCCTCTTGGCCCTGGCTCCCAGAAGAACCCTGGTCTCAGGGGTGGGTTCTAAGGGTACTCTTAGGAATAATAACAATGATTGTATCTAAACAAATATTTGGAACAGTAACATGTGCCGAGAACCTTAAGCATTTTACATGTTTCAAATAATATAAACCTCAAACCACCCTGTGTGCTAGATTTTATTTTCTCTACTTTTTTCAGATGGGAAAATTGAGGCACAGGAAATTAATTTTCTTGAGACTAAAAAACAAAAATATAGTATTCAACCCCAAGACAAGTTTGACTCCCATGAATTTAGTTTAGTCCTCTAAATCATGGTGGACATTGTTTGTATAGCTTTTATAACACTAATAAATTAATCAACTAATAAATTATTTAACACATCACACTAATAAATGAATTAATATATGAAGTATTTAGCATATCAAAGTTGAAAGGATATTCAGCCTCAGTCTACCCTAAATCCTTGGAATTTGATAACCCAAGCCTCATGGACATTTCCTCGGTTTTAATATTCGTGTTGGAATTCTCCCTAACAGAAAAATAACAAGATTTATTCTATTATTGTTGATGTTTCTTAAATAACCTGCAGAACAAATAACATAATAATGAAACCACGTCCAGCGATTAGCTGCTAAAGCACACCCTCTTTCATTGCACAAAAATACTCTTCTGCATTGATAATGACATGTTATGTAAAATAATTTGTGACCTCAGCTTATAACTAGTCTGCCTGTAATTAACATTACTGAAGAATTCTAAGTCCTAACCATATTTTCAATGGAAGGGAACATATTGAGGAGGGAGAAAAATTCATCTTAATTATTTTTAACAGCTTTGTTACGCTTTTTTCCACAGACTCTATTTAATAGTGTTTTCATTTTATAACGCTCTACATTTTAAAATATATATTTACTAACAGACTCCAGCAGTGTGATTAAAAACTTAAGAAGTTATTTGAAGCAAATATTATTAGTATTTAAAATACCTGTAAGTACAGGGGCACCTGAGTGGCTCAGTCGTTAAGCGTCTGCCTTCGGCTCAGGTCATGATCCCAGGGTCCTGGGATCGAGCCCCGCATTGGGCTCCCCGCTCGGCGGGAAGCCTGCTTCTCCCTCTCCCACTCCCCCTGCTTGTGTTCCCTCTCTCGCTGTGCCTCTCTCTGTGTCAAATAAATAAATAAAAAATCTAAAAAAAAAAAAAAAATACCTGTAAGTACACACATAAGAATGATGTTGTCTTTTTATTCAAAATCAATGTTTTCTATGCCAGCTAAATGAATTATAAAATTATCAATTAAGTCTCTGGTATTTCCAAAAGTGAACTTATTTGATTTCAACCATATTCTGAATAAATCCATATTCTTTGAAAATTATATCATATGATAACCCAATATATATAAGTTATCAGCAGAAGTCTGATTTCATATTTTTTTAATGGCCAACTTCCTATGTACTGCCAATGTTAGAGTAAGCTCTAGGGCATCGAGACTTCCCTTGACTGCAAACAAAAGTATAGCGAGCAGCCGGGGATCTATTCCAAGCTCTCAATTCCATCCCTGTGGGGCCCTTTCAGTAACAGATGCAAAATTTCTTTCTCTATTTCATTTCTTCTATTTCATATTTTTCTAAATTAACATTTCTTGAAAACACAGAAGTTTGTCACATTAGTCTGAAAACAGAAATGCAAACTCCAAAATAAATTTGACAGCACAAATTGTTCTGTAACTGATCTTATAGTTCTTTCTTATTATAATTCTAAAGACTTCTGACAAATTTTTTATCTGAATATGTGTATATATACATATGCTTGTATATTATGCATTTTTTTAGAAACAGTAACAATAACAGCAATAACAATTTTTTCTTCCTTGCTTTTAGGGAAGAAGAGTAAATAAAGCATCAAGGACCCTGAGAAAATTATACTTTCCCTATGGGGTCCAAAATTAGTGAAATGGATATCTAAGAGAATTTTATATGTGAAATAACAGCAATATAATTAAAATCTGAGCATAAGACCTCAACTTATTTTGAAGGAACTTTTAGTTTTTAAGATGATTGAAGACTTCCAAGTTCTAATGGCACTAGTTTTATATTAACAGATTGAATATTAGGATGAATTACAACTGCTCCAAAATTCTGATGTAAGCTAGAAGAATCAAAATGGAATCAAAGTGTATTTTCTTTAAATGTAAAATAATATACATACTATGGATATGCTTAAACATGTGCGTTGTGTCTGTGTGTGATATGCATATAATTTTATAAAGTGTGCTTATACAAATATAATTTTCCAATGATTTCACTCAAAACTGTTTACTAAAACTGCTAAAACAATAAAAAATACATATTATATTTAATTCCACTTCAAGTTTTAAGATAATTGCATATAAACATAAACATAGAAATACTAAGACATTCATTACTTACTGTTGTTCATAACCTTATCATTTAAGTTTAAAATTATTTCAATAGTCTTAATTTTGACACTGTATTTGCTATGGTAATCAACTAAACCAAGAATCCACCTGAGTATCAGGCTTTCAACAAAGAAAAATGCTTGTGATTAACATGCCCAAATATTATAGCATTTGAAAAAATAAAAATGCAACATATGTAAATAGAAATGACAGAATAATTTTCCCAAAGCACACATAGCAAAAAATCTAAAGGAATAGCAAATGAAACTTAAAGATCAATTCCATAATAACTCAGCATTATTTTTCTTAAAAAAACAGAGCAGTATAAATCTTAAATGATGTTAACATATATCACCACCCCAGCTCCCAGAAAAATCACAAGATTCAAGCCTCCTTTGCTACCAGCATGTATTTGTCTCCCTTCCAATATTTGAATTGATCTTTATTTATTCAGTACAAATTACTGTGGAAATGTTTTAATGAAAAATAACAAAATCCAAGAACAAAAAAAAAATAGCTGGTTATGTAATATGCTATTTAATCTTTTTAAATGAAGCCTCATTTTAAAAATAAATAGACTAAAGACAGAGTAGTTAATTATATGCATTCTCTTGAGTTAGTTCTTTATGATTTGACAACTTGCACGGCAGCTGTTCCTGTAAATATGACAATAAATTTCTAAATCTCCAGAGAACTGGTAAATACAGGCAGATGCACTTAACTGCTGGTGGGCAACAAAAGTCAGACTGCAGGAAACTGTGGCACTAATGTAGCTCTTGATTAATCTCTAATTACAGTTTTGTCATCTTAGCAGGGAGACAAAACTATATCACTTCCTAAATAGGCAAGCAGCATTTTGGCACCTAGCAACCGGCAGTTCGTTCCTATTAGCTGCAGTGGACCCGATGCTGTTACAGGGGAGGTGGTTATGGATCACTGCTCTATTATTTATGGAGCAGCATTTCCAGAGGCCTTCACAACAGTAGATAAATTAGCAGCTTAATAGGCCAGCACTAACTAAAAACATAGCATAAGCTGAAACATCAAGTATGAAATTAAAATGTGACTTGCTCATAATGTTTGCATCATACATGGAAAGAAATGCTCATTTATTTCTGTTAATTATTCAACAAATAGAGCGTGAATGTGAGCATATTAATGAAAACCATATAGACATATTTTCAGTCATTTCATATTGTTTTTATAAAGTACTTACATCAAATCTTTCTGAGAGATATTTTTAAAAATTCATTTTCCTCCCCCTTAGGGGATTCTCTTGGTTTCGTTCTTAAGCCCAGGGATGATAGGTGGCAAGCATTAATTAGAACTAGTGCAGTCACAAGAGAGCCCTAAGTATCTGTGTAAAAGTGCCTTATTAAGCTCAAAATGGGCAAATGAGGCTGATTCTCATCATGCTTCCATATCCCTTTCACTTTGGGTGCAATGAAAAAGTCTAAGAAATGACCTCACACCTCTGTCTGTGTCAGTAATTTGAAGGGAGATATAAAATTCTTAAGTATTTTTTTCAAAAGGCAATCCATAGGCAGGTTTACTTAATTAAAATTAATGGAACATCTTCCTTAATCTTGATAGTGGTGACTCTATTATTAATATGATCCTGCTCAGGAGATCCAAAATGTAATATGCCAAATGATTTTTTCTCATTTCCTCCAATTTTACTAAAAATTGTTTTTAAATAAAATGGCATGATACATATTTTTAAAGCATCCCCTTGTATTTTTTAATTATAATTCCTATAAGAATTTCATCCAAATGAAGATGTCCTATATTTACATCACTGCATGACTTCAGAAAAATATTTTTTTTTCTGACAACACAAGTTGTAAAGTCATTTAAAAAAAACTAACATTGCATCAAGATATTATGAACAAAATGAAATTTCTTTAATTCAACTGCCTGGAATATCCTGCAACAATTGAGAAGCCATCCTACTGGAATAAGACCACTCTAGAAATTGTTTCCATTTATAAATTTATCTTTTGAGTAATTCTTCCTTAATGATGACTCAAATTTCTATCACCACAAATTCTGAATATAAAATTTCAGTATCATTATGTCACTCTACCCTACAAGGAAATAATGGAAGATGGCAAAGTTTGGAAAGAAAGCCGTGGGTTCAATTCTAGGGTGTAGAGCCGGTATCTTTGAGATACCCAAGTGAAGATGTTCGCTAGCCAGTTTGACAGGTATGGAATTCAGAGAACTCAGAGCTAGAAAGAGAAATTTTAGAATCATTATCCCAGAGACAGTAATTGAAGTCATAGGCATGGATGAGATAGTGTAAAGAGACAATGGAACATGAGAGAAGAGTGAAAATCAGGAACAAGCCTTGAGGAATGTCAATATTTCAAAACCAGCTAGAAAAGGTTGAGGTGGAAAGAAGACTGGAAGAAATGACCAAAGAGCATGAGAAAAAGTGGCAAATGTGCCATTGCCAAGGCCAAGGGAAGGGAGTTTTGAAAAATGGAAAGACCATTTGAATGCAATCAGAAGATCAAGTATTGAGTATATTGGAGAATAAAAACTCGATACACTAATAGGAAGGTGAACAGAACTATTTCAAGAGAATGATGAGCAGGGATGGAAGCCAAATTTGAGAGAGTTGAGGGGTAAATAAATGAGAAATATGAAAAGAGAGTGGAATGACCACTTTGTTCTTCTGTTAAAACTTGTAATTAAAGAGGAGAAATTCAATGATGGCTGAAAGACTTGATTGTGTGTCGCTGCTCTTATTGTCTTAGGAAGTAGGAGAGCGGAATTGAAACATTGCCAGTAGACAAAGAGATAAGATTGAAATAAATAGTTTAAGAGTTCCCAGGTATGACAGGTCCTTCTTTCTTGTTCCAAGGAGCTTCATGTTAACTTTTGATAGTGCTGTTTGGGGGCAGTAAGGCTATGAAGAGGCAAGAAATTTATTCTTACTGTTTTCAATCTCTGAGGGATTTTTTCTGATGCTCATGGCACTTGGGTCAAACTATTACTGTGATGATCAGTCAAAATCGTGTAGCAATTCTCAGGTAAACCACGAAAGCTTTGTCTCTGTCTCCATCAGACTTCCCTCAAGATGGTTAAGATGAAATTACAGCTCCACTCCTAAATTCTGCTGGTTAGGCTAATCTTCTGCAGACTTAACACAACACAGGCTATAAGATGGAAAACCATGTTCTTCAGTGAAACAGCAAGTGGTCTCAAAAGAATAACACAGCATAGAAAATGTGGAGAAAGTACCTTTGACGTTTTCTATTGTCTCTTAATTCACAGAGTTGGACCTTTGTTGTGAGTATGTTCCATCTTCGTTTTTTTCCTCCCACTTTCCATTTTCAAGCTTCCAAATCTGGTCCTATCATCTGCTCTTGGGAAATTCATCCTTGCTACCCCAATTTTGTGTTCCTCCCTTCCCCACCATTCTTATATTCAACCTTGGTCTCTTTTTGTGCCTGACAGTGTAAAGTATTTCAACTTAGTCCAAATGATCTCAAAGGCTTCTTTTTACTTACTTCTTTTGATTCAAAATAGGAAGCGCTATGGCCTGTAAGCAAAAAGTGAGGGTAAAAGCAAATGCTCCCATTCTGGCTTACATTCCTATCAGGGAGAGAGCTATGACTAAATTTTTTATGTGTTTACCTAAAAATCAAGCTCACCTTAACAAAGGAATGTTATGAATGTTACTGCAGTGGTAATACAGTCTATCTCATTTGTGTAGAATATATTCCTCCTTTGAGCGTGATTTTGATTTGACTTTTTTGGGACAATTACATGACCATTATTTGCAAATATTTTTTTTTCCACTTGGGTAAAGTATTATAGGCTCCACCATACTAGTGTAAACAACTCCTTCCTTCTTGGCCCTCCAAATTTCTCCTTATACAGAATGAGGGCAGGGTGGTTTCCAAACCAATATCCTTCCTAATCTTTGAGAAATTTAGGATGTTTGGGATCCAGAAGAATGATGAAAAGATTGGCTATAGAGGGATGATGAACAACTTCTCTTAAAGAAGGGACCAAGGGAAAAATAGGTGCAAATGTCCAAAAATTAAAGAACATTTGAGTGAATTTTTGTCTCATGCTTTCTATTTTCTCCATGCCCATTTTCATCTGGAATGGCAGATTTAGTGTTTTGAAGAGAGTGAAGAAGGTTTTAAATAGTTTTTGTTGTAAGTACCAGGAGAGTGAATCAACTGGAAAAACATAGAATTTCTGTGCTGATTAAGAAGCATATGAGATTGGTAATCATAAATTGACAGTGGTACCAATTTATTCTAATGCATACTTTCTTGAACAAGAATCAGCTGCAAAATAATAGAAAGTAGGTAAATATTTTTGTTCGCCCATGTTGGGGATTTTGCCACATTGATAATATAAGAAAGGAGCAAGATTGTGACTGAAATGATAGACCACAGAACCCAAACTGAATGTGAAAAGAAATAAAAGGAGAAGGGTACCAGACTGATAGAAAGAAGAGTCTCCTAGAACTCACGAAAATGTCCCAGTAGGGATATTTGAGCTCTCAAGCTGGAATAATAGGAAAATTTTATCAGGGAATCTCATGTTCTATTTCAATGATTTTGGGTGGAAGAGTTATTTCTGGTGATGACAGTGTTCAACATATGATTTTGGTAGTGCAGATGAAGTAATATTAAACAAATCAAGAGACATAGATGTCAGGGAATTGGAAAAGTCAGTCCTGTGGATATTGACATGTCCATGGATGAAAGAGAAAACCATGAGTAGTGTGCCAAAGTTTACACTTTATGAAGAAGGAGTCAATGATTCAGCTATAGAGCACTAACTCCAACAAATAGGTTATTTTTACTTTATTTTGTTTTATTTTTATTTCATTTTATTCTATGTAAGTAGCCTCCATGCCCAACATGGGGCTCGAACTCATGACCCTGAGATCAAGAGTCTGATGTTCTACCAAGTGAGCCATCCAAGCACTCCTTTATTTTAAATAGGTGAATTGGGGAATAATCATCTGGAGAAGCAATCAAGAACAAGGAGGACACCAACCACTCCTCTAAGCCATTAGTCATATCAAAGAATTAATACAAGATAACGGAAACCAACAATAAAAAGAAAATTCTAAAATGTCCCATATAAAACACTATAAATAAAATGGTGGGGTTTTTTTTTCTTAAAAATCAAATTTATTGTAGTTTCATTAAAAAATAAATAGACATTAATATATTACAGTGAAAATAATTTTAAAAGTCCTAATTGTTTTTAGCATTCCTAGATTATTTTTCTTATATCAAAATGTAGGGAAATCTTCATGAAACCTTGAGTAAGCCTTCAGGTGTCATCTGAAATGCTGTGCAGATGGGGTAGAAATACCAGACAAAACCTTCCTTAGTGAGCACATGAAACGCATAGCTAACCTTAAAGAAGAGACACAGTCAATTAGTTTTAATAGTATGGGTATTTGGGAAGATTTGTTTAATGATGACACCCTCATTTTACTGAATCAATACCAGGGAGTATTTTACAATGAAATGTCTCTCTCTTGTGAGTAATTTACAATAAATAAATCCATAAATCTATCAAGACAGAAAATAAAGCCCCTTTACTAGTCTGGGAATCTATAAGATATGCATGGTTAAAGATCAGCAAGAACTTTTGACACCAAAGTTCCAGGTCAGCAGATGGGTCACTGGAACTCTAGCAGTAAATTTGGGAAAGGCTGATCAAAATGATTTATTCATTAAGGATTTGTTTACTGATCATGGGTTTTTAATACATAAATATCTCTGGTATATACATAAAAAAATGGATTACATTTTTGCAGAAAACAATCTCCTTGCTTGACATGCTATCAGGTTCTATCCTTCTTAAATGTTGTGTGTTTGTACTCTATATTTCAGCCTCTGTGTCATAATCCAGACACTAATTCTATGACCTTGAATAATTTGGTTAATCTCTCATTGCTTCAGTTTCTTTATCTATAAAATGAGGTAATAATAGTACTTGCTCATACAGTAGTTTTGAGAATTAAATAAATTAGTCTGTGCATAGTACTTAAAGCTGAAAAATAATGCCAGGCATAGAGTAAGCACTCAATAACTATAACCTAGTACTATTACATTATTGTCATTATTAATAAAAAGACGACCAGAGGTACACTAAAGCATATATATGGATGGGCATAGGCATTGATTCTCTACTGACAAAAAAACAAACAAAAAACAAAAAACAAGTGTGTTGAAATAACAAATGACCCATCTACATGGATTCTTTTGGCTTTGTGACCATTTGGGGACATCTGTCATCCTCCTCTTCCTCATTCAACATTAAACCTTTGATTTCATTTGTCTAAACCATGTATGTGTTTGCTGTTTTTTTTTTTTTCTTTTTAAGTAGGCTCCATGCCCAACATGGAGTCCATCACGGGGCTTGAACTCACAACCCTGAGATCAAGACCTGTGCTGAGACCAAGAGTCCAATGCTTAACCAACTGAGCCACCCAGGCATCCCCAAACCATATAGATGCTTTAGTGCATGTCTGGCAAAAGTACAACTGCCATTTTTTATTTTAATCATGTCCGTTCTTTCTTTCAGCAACCTGAAAATGTCACTGTACTGAATGATAGTAAAAATGAACATTTATTATTTATTATATGTCTGGCCCTATTTTAAACAATCTCATGGACAAGACACCATTAAAATCTCACTTTACAAATGGAGAGGCAAAGAGGCAGAATAAGTTGTCCAAATATGTAGAGCCAGTAAATGGTAAAGGTAAATATCAGACTTCCTTTAGGAAATCTGATTCTAAGGAAACTTCTAGGAGATACAATTCACTATTGGCCCCAAGTCTCTCAACACATCTTTGCTGAGTATGCCATAGTGCAAACTTCACCATCCTCTGGTAGCTAGTTACACAGGCAATTAAAATAGTCAAAGCAACCACAATGTGAGACCTTGCCATGTGAGACCTTGCTTCTCAATGGAGGTTGGTTGACTTGCTTACTGCCTGCTGCAATAGGTGTTGAGCCTTATTCTTGGCTTCTTTAACTACTGTGCAATCTACTGAGTGTGAGGCCATTATGTGGCCCATCATGTCACCTGTGTGGAACCACGTCATGATGGGAAACTAATGTCACATTGCCAATGCTTTTAGTGTCTGCTGTGATGTGAGCAATGAATAGATCAGCACTTTGATCTACTGAGACTCATTATCTACTTCTAGCACCTCTGAAGTTGTGGCAAGCCAAACTGCTTGTTTGCTTAGCTATTTCCTTTGAAGTCATGATGTCCTTTGCCATCTTCTATAAAGTTAACATTCTTCCCTGACAAATATGTATTAATCACTCATGTTACTGCCTCTGAAATTTATCCACTGGGTCCTTTTCTCTTCTTCCCATTGCTAATCTCCCTGAGTCAGGAAGAAATTCCATCCAGGATCAAATCCATTGGGTTTGATATTGGGTGCAAAATATTTCATTCCACATTTTTATGTTTTTTAAGATTTATATACTTTATAATATATTTCAGTGTATTATAGTATATTCTTTCAGGTGAGGCTATCTATAATTTATTTTTATAGCACCAGATGCTAGTATATTTCATGACACATAAAAGGTACTCAATACATGTATGTTGAGGGAATGAATGAATGAAAAAAATGAATGAACTAGCAATTGAAAGAATTAATATACAATAATTGGCTTTTCCTACTTGGGCAATTGTTCCATTATCACTTTTTACTTCTAGCTACCTAGTTAGAGCAGAATGGGTCTCCCCCATTGAAATGTCTTTCTTCAGAGAGGCACTGTATACAGTAAAAGTGTACTCATTAGCATTCAGTCATTCTGCATGTGTTCCTTTTGAAAGGCAATGTGACACTGTATAATAATACCCCTTAAGCTCCAGGATTAATTAGTAGAATTCTAATCATAGATTTGCTCCTAACTAAGCAGCTCATTTGATTTTCCTGAACTGCAAGAGACTCATCTTTTAAAATGAAGCTATTAATATTTGCTTTATGTCACAGACTTCTTGAAAAGAACAAATGTATTAATCTATGCAAATAAGTTGCAAAGCATTTGGCTGCAAGTAAGAGAATGGGCAGTTTAAAATAGTTTGAACAATGAGATATATTGTCTCAAATAAAAAGGAATTAGGAGGAAGGGAGGCTCCATGTTTCACTAATTCAGTGACTTGACAATATAATTGGGTCATTGAGAGAGTGGTCTTTCCCTTTCCCTCTCTGTTACCCTGAGCATGGCTCTTTAATCTAACCCTATGGTACCAAGGGGTTTCCAGATTCTATGTCCCACATGCAGACAGGACAGCATCTGGAAGCCAAAAAAGAGGCTATTTCCTTTTTAATGTATTTTTAAGATTGAAGAAAATAAATCCCCACTGATTGCTCTCATGTTTGATTGACAAAGAAATAGGACCACCATGGTTTTTCCTTATAGCAATGGTTCTCAAGCTTTATGCAAAATGATTCAATCCTTTCTATCTCTGCTTTTTCTCTTCAAGTTCAGCGTTTATATTATGCTACACACAGGTGAGCAAAAGTTGTAAATAAATGCCTGTGAATTTATTTTCAAAGACCTAATCTTAGTTGAGTAGTAAAAAGACAAAGCAGTACAGGCTCCTTATAATAGTGTTGAAGAATTACTCACCATCTGTGACACAATGTCAAGTTAAAATTATCTTCATATGTCAAGGTATAAAGCTCCTAATCAGGATCAAAGTTCTACCATGCTGAGAACAATGAACTCAATGCTGAGACTATCTTCCAATTTCTACCAGTGAACTCCATTAAATTTTCAATCTCAATAATGTTTTTGCTTCTAATGTGTAGCTAGTCTTGCTACTCTAAAAACTGCAGCAGCATCCATCAGATCTATTACTTCTATATTTGCAATCCCACGGGGCAGGCTCAATCTGTTTTTTGATAAAGACCTATTCTTTCACCTGCTGGCACATCTTACAGGAAAATTCAGCTCCTACAAAAAATAAGGCAGTAGAAAATGAATTCACAAATGCAGACCAAACTCTTTTTCCAGGGAACCATCAATTGGGCAGCATTCACACCAAAACTGTGAAGAAAATGACCTAGGTCTTCATAGAGATGTACTACATGTGCCTGTGTAACAACATCCATGTGACGTGAACAAGCACCTGTGCAAGGGCTCGCCATTATTCCCAGCAAGAATATCCAAAACAAGAATAGCAGGCTATGTCACACAACTGATGAAGGGGGTTCAGAGTGGCCTCAGGAGAATTATCCCCATTTTGTTGCAGAAGAAGGAGAGAGAAAGAGAGAATTATGTTCCTGAGTCTCAGCCCTGGATCAGGAGGTCATTTGAGTGGATTCTGACACTAAGGAAATGCTGAAGCTCTTGAACTTTAGCAGTCTGCCCAATCTTCAGCCCACTCAGCCCATAGTTGGAATGGACTTCAAAACACCATTTGGAGTTTTGAAATCTTTCTTCTATACTGTAATATTGCCAATAAACCTGCGACAACAACAACACGGAAGTAGACAGAGAAGTAAATCGAACTCTCTCCAAAATATTGACCCGGTGTAACCCTTCTTTTGGCAAAGATGCCACACAGAATCATTGTGTTTAATGAATAGCAAGTGTTCAAAAAGGACAGAAAAAGAAGAGCAGAAGCAGAGAAAAAGGAAGTTCAAGATCTGGGCCCAAAAAGGTAAGTTGGAAAAATATATTTGCTCTTATACAATTGCATGTGTGGGTATGTTTGTGTATATACATGCAACTGTATATAAGCATATGCATATACATATGTGTATATCGTGTATACATACACATATATGTATCAGCATATACATAAATATGCATATATATACATGCAGCTAGAGATATGTATGCATATTCATATTCACATACACATACACATATAAATAAAATTTATGAATAGACTTATTAACTAAAGATGTTTGAAAGAAATGATCTGATTCCCCTTTGAGAGGCTAAATGAGAGACATATGTAAGGTAAAATTAAGTGGTGGTTAGTGGCAGAAACAAAGAAAAGCTTTGCAACAAACTGATGGATCATTAGAGAAGAACAATTTTTGCAAGGTTGGGTCATGGGGACGTGCTCATTTGGTTATATGAATGGAACTAGGCGTAGTTTTTAAATATTAATTCCTAGGCCTTATTCATGAAGAATCTGATTCAGAGAAGAGGCTAGGTGAATACGCATATATGACTAACCCCAATGGCCATGCTCAGGATATGAAACAAAGTACAAAGGACTAGATAATCCATGCCATCTCCATTTGCACTGTCCCCAAAAGCACCTTTCAGTTCCATCATTCTGTTAAGCCTGGAAATGTGACTTCTCCTCCTTCCCTTAATTCTCTATCCTCCTTTAAATACATTGGTGCATTGGAGGAAACATGAGTCTGTTTCTTACAACAGAATAAAGCCAACTAACTATAAGACATCAAACCTTTCATTTACTTTATACTTTTGAAAACAATTGCTTCTATAACTAGTTATAGTGAAGATGGTAATTATTCATAGAATCACAAAAGTAGACATGGAACTCTAAATTTATATGCTCCAGTTCAATTCTCAAGAAAGAACAAGCCCATTCTTCTGGTGTGATAGCATCTATACTTGTAAGATCAGTTATCTTACAAGGGTACACGTTATTGTTTCATAACTCTAATGTTTAAGAAGTTCTAAGATATGACTTATTAAAATTCCATCTCAAAATTGTCATTAAACTACATGAAAAATTCTGTATAACTTAAAATTTAAATAATATTGAAGTCCACACATAAAATACTATTAAGAAATATATGAAGGTAAGAAATAAATCAATGCATGTATTAGGGTTCTCCAGAGGAACAGAACCAATGGGATGGTCATATATATACATACATATACACAGATAGAATAGATTTATGATACAAATTAGAAAACTCACAAACTGACCATGTTGCTTTGGAGGGACATTAGGACATTTTGTTTACCAAGGCAATGAGGATGGACGAAGAGGATGGCATGAGCATAGTTTAAAATCTCATTAATGTCTGTGCTATGCATATTGAGATTTCAGTTAAGAGATGCTATTACAGCACCAGCCACCCTGGTAGTAATGGAGATGATGCAGTCCTGGAATAGCAGAGGCCAGGTGGCAGCATTTAATTGTCTGAACCAAGGTGGGTATAATTAATGCAATGAGCAGCAAAGTTAGAAGGGCAGTCAGGAGTGCTTGACACTCAGAATTCTATGAAGATGGCTCATAAAACATAGACAGCTAAGAAATATATATAATCAATTAATAAATATAATCAAAAGATATTAAGAATGAGGTTAGTAATGCCAAATGCCTTTTTCAGTTACCAGACTAAACTCTTAGATCCACATCTATTGATTTGAAGCTGGGTCTCTGTGAGGAAGGATCCTGCCATAACAGAGCAAGTACATACTATAGTGATTTTTCAAGTCCTTCTGAAAAGGGTAATACACACTGAGAGGGGGGGGTATTCGATTCAAGTTTACGATAATATTCAAAGAAGCAGTGCCATCTTGCCTCATTCTAGTAGGGGCAAACATGGGTCAGAAAATAAAGAAAGCCCTTGTTCAGGTTCATTTGACAGTGGGTCTACTGGTTCCACATATACCTTTGGTCAGTAACTTGCTGGCTAATATTTACAAACTGGCTCTCTGAGGAGAAAAAAAGCTCTTTTTTTTTTTGTTTTTTATAGCAGCTGTTTGTTTCCATGGTGTAAATCCTCCCACCATGACTGAGTTCAAGGTCTCAACATGAGAACATGGATTTGGGAAGAGATGTCTGTGATTGGTTCTTGTGAGCCAGCATGAGCCAGCTCCAACACACCACTGCTCCTAGTGCTCCTTTCCTCAGATCACAAATATATAATTGGAATAGACACACTCCATATTGGCAGAAATTGGCAGAAAATTCATATGAGTTCTTTCACTGTACAGTAGGGAAGATTTCCCACCTCCCCCAGCCAATATAGTAAATTAAAAAAACAATACTTATCCTGAGGTAACGGGTTAAGTTAGCAGTTATAATACTACCTTGGAATACCTAAAGAATGAAGAGGTGGTGTTTCTTGTATAACATAGGTTGGGTTCTCTGGAACCAGGCTGAAATGAAGTTTCATATAATATGTTTATTAGATATCAGCACCTATGAAAGGAAGGAGATGAAGTACATTTGAGCAGAAGAAGTCAAAATTCAATGCAAAACTGATAAAATTTTGGCCAATCCTGCTGGGAGTTCTGGAGTTAGTATGTTTGTCAGAGTGTCCCATATTGGATTCAATTTTTGGCCTTTTGTACCCTACCTTGAGCATTTATTAGATGGGCATGACTTAAGGAAAGCAATTCTCTGAAACTAAGGAAGACTCTGAAAGTCCTCCAAGCTGGATGCTTTCTAGTCACCACACTCCATACACCCAGGTAGGCAGCAAGTTCTTCCTCAAAAGCGATCTGGATGACACATCTCTGTGTTAATCTACATCTTAATTCCCATTTAATACTGACCAGTCAGAAATATGCAAAACTCTTATGAATCATGGTGGGTAACTGGTAGGTAATTGAAAACTAAACCAATAAATAGTAAAATAAAATTGCAATACTAGATAGGCCTTCGTAGCAGCCATAAAAAGTCACCTCTCAGATCTTCTGCTTCAGGGACCATAACCAACTGATAGCATTGGCCGTTCCCCTTTGGATCCACTACTATGTTTATACTGAGTCCATCTCCCCCAAAATTGCTCCCAGCCAATGACTGAAGATGGAAAACAGTGAGAGTAATAATGCAGTCTCATTCCTTCAAGATACAAGATCCTCCCATTAGCACCTGTGGCCTGAGGACTTCACATTAGCCTAGCCAAAACCTTCCTGAGAGAGTGCTATGGCCTGAAACTATTCTAACCTGTGATAGGAAAAGTAATGCTCCCCCAAAGATTTCTAAACCCTAATCCCCAGAACCTATGAATATGTTGCCAAACACGGGATATCAATTGACCTAGTGACAAGAATTGTCCATCATGAGCTGAACATTGTCAGACCTACCAAATTGATATTGGCAGGTCTAATAGCAATTTTAAAGTGGAGGCAGTACATTTGGAATCAAGCTCAAAAAGGTTCTCATGGTACACATAAGCTTACATGAAGAGGTAGCTCAGAACCACTGTCATCTGCTACAACTGAAATGATGCTTCTCTCATATATGAAAGAGGGCTAAAACTAGATAACACAAACATTTTGAGCTTTATTCTCAGATGGGTCAACTTAGCATGTGGGGGTAAGTCAAATATAAACTACTAATGTACCATGGACCCATTCAAAGGTGCCCCTAATCAGTGAGGAGAAATCCTTCCAAAGGACAGGGCTTCAGACATGGCATCTCATCATCTTTCTGTGAAGAGAGAAATAGCCCAAGATAAACATATACTTGGAATAATGTGCAGGGGCAAATGGCTTAGCAGACTGGGCAGAAACTGGAGAAGCAACATTTAAAGATCCAGAACAATAAAGTCAGGGGAAGAGGTATATGGATGGGCAAACAGTGAGAAGATCTTTGTAAAATGCCACATTACTGTAAATGCTCAATTCTTAATGTTTATGATTATTATTGTGGTGGTGCTGGCTGTTAATTTGTTGTTCTCCATTTCACAATGATAGGTTTAATTAGTTCTTGTTCATTAAACTTGTTTAGCATATGGTAGGCCATTTCAGTTTGTAGGCATCTCTTTTTAGCTTGATAGATTTTCTTGCATTATTTCTTTGATATGTCTTTCTCTTCATTTTCTCTATTTAGTCTTTGTCAAATATATTGATCAGATTTTGGCCATCCAGAATTGGAATTCTGTGTATTTTTTTCTTTTAATTTTTTGAATCTCATTCCTTTTTTGCTTTTCTTTAGAAAGTTTTTCTCAATTATACTTATAACCCTTCTATTTAGTGTTATATTTTGGAAACAAATGTTTAATTTCCAAGAGTTCTTTCTTTTAATTAGCTGCTTTTTATTGGGATCTTATTCCAGATTTTTATTTTTTCAACTGAATATAAGGATTCTACTTAAAGTTTTGTTTTATTTAAGTTTGACACTATACTTCTAAACTATATTGTATTTCTTTTTTTTTTAAATTTTATTATGTTATGTTAGTCACCATACAGTACATCATTAGTTTTTGATGTAGTGATCCATGATCCATTGTTTTCGTATAACACCCAGTGCTCCATGCAGTATGTGCCCTCCTTAATACCCATCACCGGGCTACCCAATCCCCCCTCCCCCCTCCCCTCTAAAACCCTGTTTGTTTCTCAGGTCCATAGTCTCTCATGGTTCATCTCTCCCTCCAATTCCCCACCCCCATTTTTCCCTTCCTTCTCCTAATGTCCTCCATGTTATTCCTTATGTTCCACAAATAAGTGAAACCATACGATAATTGACTTTCTCTGCTTGACTTATTTCACTTAGCATAATCTCCTCCAGTCCCATCCATGTTGATGTAAAAGGTGGGTATTCATCCTTTCTGATGGCTGAGTAATATTCCATTGTATATATGGACCACATCTTCTTTATCCATTCATCTGTTGAAGGGCATCTCGGCTCTTTCCACAGTTTGGCTATTGCGGACATTGCTGCTATGAACATTGGGGTGCATATGGCCCTTCTTTTCACTACATCCGTGTCTTTGGGGTAAATACCCAGGAGTGCAATTGCTGGGTCATAGGGTAGCTCTATTTTTAAATTTTTGAGGAACATCCACACTGTTTTCCAAAGTGGCTGTACCAACTTGCATTCCCACCAACAGTGTAAGAGGGTTCCCCTTTCTCCACAACCTCTCCAACATTTGTTGTTTCTTTCCCTGTCCATTTTTGCCATTCTAACTGGTGTAAGGTGGTATCTCAATGTGGTTTTGATTTGGATTTCCCTGATGGTTAATGATGATGAACATTTTTTCATGTGTCTATTAGCCATTTGTATGTCTTCTTCAGAGAAGTGTCTTTTCATATCTTCTGCCCACTTTTTGACTGGATTATTTGTTTTTTGGGTGTTGAGTTTGAGAAGTTCTTTATAGATCTTGGATACCAGCCCTTTATCTGTAGTGTCATTTGCAAATATCTTCTCCCATTCTGTGGGTTGCCTCTTTGTTTTGTTGACTGTTTCCTTTGCTGTGCAGAAGCTTTTTATCTTGATGAAGTCCCAAAAAGTTCATTTTTGCTTTTGTTTCACTAGCTTTTGGAGATGTATCTTGAAAGAAGTTGCTGTGGCCGATGTCAAAGAGGTTACTGCCTATGTTCTCCTCTAGGATTTTGATGGATTCCTGTCTCACATTGAGGTCTTTCATCCACTTTGAGTTTATCTTTGTGAATGGTGTTAGAGAATGGTCAAGTTTCATTCTTCTGCATGTGGCTGTCCAATTTTCCCAGCACCATTTATTGAAGAGACTGTCTTTTTTCCATTGCATGTTTTTTCCTGCTTTGTCAAAGATTATTTGACCATAGAGTTGAGGGTCCATATCTGGGTTCTCTGTTCTGTTCCATTGGTCTATATGTCTGTTTTTGTGCCAGTACCATGCTGTCTTGGTCATCACAGCTTTGTAATATAGCTTGAAATCAGGCAACGTGATGCCCCCAGCTTTGTTTTTCTTTTTCAACATTTCCTTGGCAATTCGGGGTCTTTTCTGATTCCATACAAATTTTAGGATTGTTTGTTCCAGCACTTTGAAAATGTCATTGGAATTTTGATCGGGATGGCATTGAAGGTATAGATTGTTCTGGGTAGCATAGACATTTTAACAATGTTTATTCTTCCGATCCATGAGCATGGAATATTTTTCCATCTTTTTGTGTCTTCTTCAATTTCTTTCATGAGTGTTTTGTAGTTTCTAGAGTATAGATCCTTTACCTCTTTGGTTAGGTTTATTCCGAGGTATCTTAGGGTTTTTGGTGCTATTGTAAATGGAATCATTTCTCTAATTTCTCTTACTACAGTTGCGTTGTTAGTGTATAAGAAAGTAACTGATTTTTGTGCATTGATTTTTGTATCCTGCCACATTACTGAATTGCTGTATGAGTTCTAGTAATTTGGGGGTGGAGTCTTTTGGGTTTTCCACATAAAGTGTCATGTCGTCTGTGAAAAGAGAGAGTTTGACTTCTTCTTTGCCAATTTGAATAGCTTTTATTTCTTTTTGTTGTCTGATTGCTGTTGCTAGGACTTCTAGTACTATGTTGAACAATAGTGGTGAGAGTGGGCACCCTTGATGTGTTCCTGATCTTAAGGGAAAGGCTCTCAGCTTTTCCCTATTGAGGATGATATTCGCTGTGGGTTTTTCATAGATGGATTTTATGAACTTAAGGAATATTCCCTCTATCCCTATACTCTGGAGAGTTTTAATCAGGAAAGGTTGTTGTATTTTGTCAAATGCTTTTTCTGCATCAATTGAGAGGACCCTATGGTTCTTCTCCCTCCTCTTATTAATGTGTTCTATCACATTGATTGATTTGCGAATGTTGAACCACCCTTGCATCCCGGGGATAATTCCCACTTGGTCGTGGTGGATGATCCTTTTAATGTATTGTTGGATCCTATTAGCTAGGATTTTGTTGAGGATTTTGGAATCCATATTCATCAGGGATATCGGTCTGAAATTCTCCTTTTTGATGGGGTCTTTGCCTGGTTTGGGGATTAAGGTAATGCTGGCCTCATAGAATGAGTTTGGAAGTTTTCCTTCTGCTTCTATTTTTTGAAACAGCTTCAGGAGAATAGGTGTTACTTCTCCTTTGAATGTTTGGTAGAATTCCCCAGGGAATCCATCAGGCCCTGGACTCTTGTTTTGGGGGAGGTTTTTGATCACCGCTTCAATCTTGTTACTGGTTATTGGCCTATTCATGTTGTCAATTTCTTCCTGTTTCAATCTTGGCAGCTTATAGGTTTCCAGGAAGGCCTCTATTTCATCCAGATTGCTCAGTTTATTGGCATATAGTTGTTGATAATAATTTCTAATAATTGTTTCTATTTCCTTGGTGTTAGTCGTGACCTCTCCCCTTTCATTCATAATTTTTTTAATTTGGGTCCTTTCTCTCTTCTTTTGGATAAGTCTGGCCGGTGGTTTATCAATCTTATTAATTCTTTCAAAGAACCAACTTCTAGTTTCATTGATCTGATCTACTGTGTTTCTGGTTTCTAATTCATTGATCTCTGCTCTAATTTTAATTATTTCTCTTCTAATGCGTGGCTTAGGCATCGTTTGTTGCTTTTTCTCTAGTTCTTTAAGGTGTAGAGTTAGTTGGTGAATTCAGGATTTTTCTGTTTTTTTGAGTGAGGCTTGGATGGCTATGTATTTCCCCCTTAGGACCGCCTTTGCAGTATCCCATAGGTTTTGGACTGATGTGTTTTCATTCTCGTTGATTTCCATGAATTGTTTAAGTTCTTCTTTGATTTCCTGGTTGACCCAAACATTCTTGAGCAGAGTGGTCTTTAGCTTCCAAGTGTTTGAATTTCTGCCAAATTTTTTCTTGTGATTGAGTTCCAGTTTTAAAGCATTGTGGTCTGAGAATATGCAGGGAATAATCTCAATCTTTTGGTATTGGTTGAGACCTGATTTTTGACCCAGTATATGGTCTACTCTGGAGAAAGTTCCATGTGCACTCGAGAAGAATGAGTATTCTGTTGTTTTAGGGTGGAATGTTCTGTAAATATCTGTGAGGTCCATCTGGTCCAATGTATCATTCAAAGCTCTTGTTTCCATGTTGATTTTCTGCTTAGATGATCTGTCCATTGCTGAGAGTGGAGTATTGAGGTCTCCTACAATTAACATATTGTTATCAATATGACTCTTTATTTTGGTTAACAGCTGGCTTATGTAGATGGCTGCTCCCATGTTGGGGGCATAGATATTTACAATTGTTAGATCTTCTTGTTGGATAGACCCTTTAAGAATGATATAGTGTCCTTCTGTGTCTCTTATTACAGACTTTAGTTTAAAATCTAATTTGTCTGATATAAGAATTGCTACCCCAGCTTTCTTTTGAGGTCCGCTGGCATGGAAGATGGATCTCCATCCCTTCACTTTCAGTCTGGATGTATCTTTAGGTTCAAAATGAGTCTCTTGTAGACAGCACATGGATGGGTCCTGTCTTTTTATCCAATCTGCAACCCTGTGCCGTTTTATGGGAGCGTTTAGGCCATTCACGTTGAGAGTGATTATTGAAAGATATGAATTAATTGTCATCATGTTGCCTGTGAAGACGTTGTTTTTATAGATTGCCCCTGTAAATTTCTGTTGTATATCACTCTTGGGGTCTTTCTCCTTTTATAGAACCCCCCTTAATATTTCTTGCAGGACCGGCTTAGTGATCACATATTCTTTCAGTTTCTGCCGGTCGTGGAAGCTCTGCATCTCTCCATCCATTCTAAATGAAAGCCTTGCCTGATAAAGTATTCTTGGCTGCATGTTCTTCTCATTTAGTACCCTGAATATGTCTTGCCAGGCCTTTCTGGCTTGCCAGGTCTCTGTGGATAGGTCTGACGTTATTCTGATGTTCCTCCCTCTGTACGTAAGGAATCTCTTCCCCCTAACTGCCCTTAAGATGGTTTCCTTGGTTCTAAGATTTGCAAGTTTTACTATTACATGCCAGGGTGTTGGCCTGTTTTCCTTGATCTTGGGAGGGGTCCTCTCTGCCTCTAGGACTCGAATGTTTGTTTCATTCCCCAGATTAGGGAAGTTCTCAGCTACAATTTGCTCAAATACATCTTCTAGTCCTCTCTCTCTCTCCACTCCCTCTGGGATTCCAATTATTCTGACATTGGAATGCTTCATGGTGTCACTTATTTCTCTGATTCTATTTTCATGGATTCTGTGTTGTTTTTCCCTGGCCTCCTCTTTTCCCTTTTTATCTATTGTCTTCCAGGTCACTTATTCTCTCTTCTGTCTCAATTACCCTAGTTGTTAGATTATCTAGATTGGATTGGATCTCATTGATAGCATTTTTAAGTTCTGCCAGTTCAGCTTTCATTTCTGCCTTAGAGACTCTATGTTGCCATTAATTGACTTCTCCATTCTAGCCATTGTCTTCACAATTGCTAGCCTGAATTCCATCTCCGACATCTTGGTTATATCTGCATCCATTTGTAAATCTGCAGCATAAGTCATAATCTCTGAGTCTTTTCTGTTTTGGGGGCTCCTCCTCTAGTCACTCTGTTGATAGAGCGACTCCGTTGCTCCAGGTTTCTGACCCGGGGGCTGCCCTAAAGTCCTTTCCCCGCTGCTACCACTACCGGTCTGTGAGTCTGTGCCCGTCCGCAGCGCGCGAGGCTGTCGCTCACTGGCGGTGTAGGATCCCCACGGCCAGGCACCCTCCCGCTGCCATTTATCCTCCGATTTTTCCCCGCCGAATCACGGCTCCCTGCTTCGTACCTCAAAACCAACCGCCTGTGATATTCTGTTTGTAGAGATCCAGATCCTCTTACATCTCAGCCTGGTTTTGTGGGTGCTCAGAGTGGTCTGGTAGATATCCAGCTCAGTTCCGGGGACCAGCTGAAATAGGGTCCCCTACTCCTCCGCCATCTTTCTCCTCCTCCTATACTGTATTGTGTTTCTCCTAGGATTATGTATGTATGTATACATGCATATTTGTCTCTTAGGGTTTTTTTAATGTATCTCTTTTATCCTAGGGTTATTTAAAAAATTATTTATCTTAATCTTTCTTGTTTATGTTGCAAGTTTTTCCTAAATCTTTGGTGATGCATGGGTATTTGGTCATATTTAATAATGAGCCCCACATCCCCAATATAAGCTTACAAAGCTCTGTGCACATTGGTGGGCTTATTAATTTAAAGTCTTTACTTTAGCATGGGAAGCAATGATGCTTATCTGGAAGCCATCATTAAATAGTGGGGCCTTTAAATGCCAGGCACAGAGGCTTCTACTCTAGGGATCATCTCCTACGCTAGCTGCCTTGCTCTCTTCCAGGTGGTTCATACACTTTGTTTTAGAATACTTGAATTTTTAGTTTAGGAGAGAGTGCTTAACTGCTGCTATTCTATTGGAAGGGACAAACCAGTCTTCCATACGTGAACCTCTAAAATGTTCTCTACTTTTCTTTTCTTTGTTGTTTTAATTTATCTTTTCAAGATTTTATTTATTTTAGAGAGATAGTGTGTGTGCACATGTGAGAGAGAGAGAGAGAACGCACACTAGTTGGAGGAAGGAGCAGAGCAGAGAGTCTGACACAGAGCTAGATCTCAGGACCCTGGGATCATGACCTGAGCTGAAGGCAGAAGCTACTGAGCTACCCCGGCACCCCTGTTCTCTGCTTTTCATACCCACATATTTTATCTATGCTTTCACAAACTGATATGTCCTAGTGCAGGGCCTCTCTAAAGTTAGACCAAATAGGTTAAATATATCCTTAGCTGGAATCCTTGTTCTGCTTCATCAGTCAACAGAGTTAAACAAGCATACTTCTTGCCTTCAAGAAGCTCAGACTTTAGGAGTGTTGATAAAAACAGAAACAGATAATTATAATGTAATGTGGAAAACACAGTAGTGGGTTTTTACAGGCAAGACTGCATGATCATAGGGACAAATTAACTAAACCCATTTGACAGTTAGTGTCAAGCTCTTGATGTCAGGTAAGATCGCCTGGGAAAGGGCACATCACATTTCTTAAAGCCTCATATCTCCCTATTGATGGGTTACAGGAACCCAGACTTGGTTTCCTGGTAATTCAGTGTCATCATATGAAAAGCGGTATAATTATATATTTCTCCTAGGGTATTTTATGAAGACTAAATAGCATGATACATATAAAGCCCATCCAAAAATGCTTAAAACTAGAAAGATCTTATGTATAGAATGCTCTCAATAAGTGATAATAATTTTCTTCAATTCTGTCATATATATTTTATCATATTTTATCTTCTCTGAGATGGGAATTCTTATGATTCTTACCAAAGAAATATGTCATCTGTCAGGCAATGGATTGGGTTATGATATAGCTGTCATTTGTTCATGTGTGAATTTAGAAATGCTCAGAAGCTATCTACTTATCTCCTTGTCATCTCAGCTGCAATATATTTATTAGTCATGTTATAAAAGATTGAAATCAAAAGTGAATCTTTCATTTTTACTTCAAATGTCTTCAGAAAAACAATTCTATGATGCAGAACTGAACAAAAAGGCTTATCCTATATGCAGAAGATGTCTGCAATTAAATGTAGTAGAGATTGCAAAATCTCTTGAGATAGCAGTAACATTTTCAATCAGTGACAGGTCAGTATGACAGATTACTTCACAATGGGCTATGATTTAGGAGATAACATTTTTATGCCAAAAACTTCTAGTTGGCTTTTAAGAAAAGTAGAGTCATTCCTGGAGATTCATATCTCAATTAAAGGGGAGATATGTTTATTTTTGTTTCTTCAATCTGCTTTAGAAGTATATTGTTAATGTTAGAGGTGCAAAATGATGAATGTGGATAAGGACATGAAAATATCCATGATAGCAGGCAAAACTGCCAATCTGCATGATTAAGCCAGAAGAATCTTTAGCCTTCATCAGTGAACTCATCTCTTTTTTTATGCTGAAGAAGAAAATAATGTAAAAGTCTTTGTAAATCAAAAGAAATGAACAAAACTATAATAAAATATATAGGTTTAAATCTAACAAAATGTGTTTAGTAACTTTGTGTTGAAAATTACAAAATGATGAAAGAAATCAAATAAGGCTTATGTAAATGGAAAGATACACTGTGTTCATGGATTAGAAGACTTAATATTCTTAAGATGACAATTATCCCCTAATTGATCTATATATCTGAAGTAGTCTCAATCAAAATCCAATAGAACAGAACTTCTTGTAGAGATGGACAAGCTGATTCAAAAATTTGTAAGGGAATAGGGAACTAGAATTTTTAAAAAAAAGTGAAAAAGAACAAAATTGGAGGGCTCACACTAATTGATCTTCAGACCACAGTGAGGTATTGGTGGCATACTTGACCCATAGATCAACTGAGTAGAATAGAGCATCCAAAAATACACCCTCATAAATATTGCCAACTGATTTTTGACAAATGCAAATACAATTAATGGAAAAAGAAGAGATTTTTCAACTATTGTTGCTGACTAGTCATTTATTTGTAAACAAAAGCCAAATAAACCAAAAAAAAAAAATGATCTAACCATCCCACCTTGACAAAAAATTAGCTCAAAATAATTCAAAGATCCAACAGAAGACATAAGGCTATAAAATTTCTATAAGAAAACATAAGAGAAATTTTTTTGACTTTAGGTTAAGCAAAGATAGGTATATCTCCAAAAACAATATATTTAAGAGAAAAAATAATAAATTGGAGTTTATCAAAATTAAAATAATTTGCTCTGTAAAAGACATTGTTAAGAGAAGAGAATTCCTTGGTTCTGCCTGTATGGAGCTTGGAAGTCACCAAGGTATCCTAACAAGTAAATAGCTAAATAGACTGAACAATCATTAACTCTTTTTGAATCCGTAAGACAGAGGAGGACAGAGGGCAAACAGCTGCCCCCAGAATTGGAAACAGACAGGTGAATACAAGGAGTCACAGCTTCCCAGAGAAGAGACTCACAAATAAAAATTTCCACAGGAACCAGTGTCAGGGTAGGAAAACCTGAACTTTAACTGACAAATTGATGGAGGTTCAGTACAGACTGAGTTAAAAACTCTAGGGAGACCCAGTCATCAGTTCTGTGATTTGCCTCCAGGAGCCTGACCAGATTTCCTACACTAAACACTGAAAAAAAAAAAACAAAAACCTCCCTTAAGCATATTTCCTAAAGGGAAAGATCAAAAGGAACCATTTTGAAATATGCAAGAGCATTCTGTTCTTTTTTTTTAATTAATTTATTTTTTTACTATGTTCAGTTAGCCAACATATATTACATAATTAGTTATTGATGTGGTGTTCAACAATTCATTAGTTCTTTTTAACAACACCTGCCTTCAGGGGAAACTAGTTAACCAGAGCCTAAACAGCTAGAGTATTAGTTACAGTCAAACTAACTTGGGGAAGGGAACCACCCAACTCCAGCCAGCCTTAGTCATCCTGTCCCACTTAAGGGGAGAGAAAAAGCCAGAAACACTTGTGAAGTTCACAGTCTAGATGGATAGGCTCACTAAAAACCTGACACCTAATTGTAGCACTATAGAATATTTTCCTTCTCTCCTCACCTCACCACATTGCTGAAGGCCTTTTACATCAGGTTATCAAGAAAAAAAAATTACAAGTTATACTAAAAAGCCACAAACACAATTTGAACAGACAAAGCAGACATCAGTAGCAGACATGGAAAGGATGTTGGAATTATCAGATAATTTAAAACAACTATGATTACTACGTTAAGGGCTCTAATGGATAGAGCTGACAACATATAAGAACATAGAGATGTAAATCACAAGAAAAAATTTTAAAGAATGCTAGAGATAAAAAGTACTATATTCAAAATGAAGAAAGACTGAAGGACTTATAAGTAGATTGGACACAGCTGAGGAAAGAATCTCTGAGCTAGAGGATATATCAGTAGAGCCCTCAAAACCAAATAAATAAATAAGTAAATAAATAAAAACAAAGACTGAAAAAAAAATAGATGAAGGAACAGACTATCCAAGGGCTGTGGGACAACTACAAAAGGTATAACACAAGTATAATGGGAATATCAAAAGGAGAAGGAAAACATAAATGAAGAGAACAAATATTTAAAACAATGATTGAGAATTCCTGCAAATTAATATCAGACACCAAACCACAGATCTTGGAAACTCAGAGAACACCAAGAGTGAAATATAAGATCAACAATGGACTCTGGATAATTATGATATATATGCCAATGTAGGATTAACCTTGGTAAAAAAATGTACTCTTCTAGTAAGAGAGAATGGAGGAGGCTATGCAGGTGTGAGGGCAGAAGGTAAATGGGGAATTTCTGTACATTTCTCTCAATTTTGTTGTAAACTAAAATAGTTAAGTCAAAATAAAAAGGAAATTCTTATTATGAATCAGGGCCAGAGATACTTAGAGCCGTGCAAAAAAAATTTTTTTCTCATAATCTAGGAGAAAATATTTGAAAAATCCATATAAGATAAAGCACACAGATCCAAAAAAACAATATGTGTATGTATATATCTATCTATATTTATGTATGTATACATACATAACACCCAACAAGAAAATAACCCAATAAAAATTTGACAAAATTCTTGAATAAACAGTGTGCCAAAGAAGATATATGGATGGAAAATAAGCACATTAGAAGATACTTACAATTATCCATCTTTAGGGAAATGAAAATAAATTTTATACTATCACTGTAGGTACCGCCATCTAATAAAATGATTTTATATTTTTTAAAGAAAGAAATGAAATACAATGTAGCTAATAAGAATTTAAGACAACTGAAAATCTCATACATTGCTTGTGGAAACTCATAATGTACAGCCAACTTTGGAAAGGCTTGTAGTTTCTTTTAAAATTAAACACACATAAAAAAAATAAAATTAAACACACATTTACCATACAACCTAGCAAATCTACTTGTTATTTACCTAAGAGAAATAAAAACTTTTGTTCACACAAAAACCTGTATGCAAATGTTTAGAGCAGCGTTACTCATGATTGCCAAGTGGAAACAACTCAAATGTCCTTCAACCAGTAATGGCTAAACAAACTGGTATATCCATATAGTGAAATACTAATTAGCAATAAAATTAACGAAGCTATTGATCACACACAGCATGGGTGAATTGCAAGCACATTCTGCTAAGTGAAGGAAGCCAGCCCAAAAGAGTACACATGGTATGATTTCACTTATATGACATTTGGGAAAAGGTAATACTAAGTAGACAAAAGATAGATCAGTAGTTGCCAGGGGCTAGGGTTGGCAGGAATTGACTACAAATGGACAGTAGGAAATTTGGAGGGATGATGGAGCCCTTCTAAATCTTGGCTTTGGTAGCTGGGTCACAGAATCATATATAATTGCCAAAACTCACAGAACTGTACGCTTTTCAGAATCCAGGATTATACTACTGCTCCTTTCAAACAAGAACTTATAAAATGTCTACATTAAAATTTATGGTCCCAACCTGTTTCTTCTAAATTAGTTTTTAATTTGATTAATGAAATTTATTTAACATTATTTTTAACTTTAAAGAAAAGTCAGAAAGTTCAATGTCTACTTATTTAAGCCTGCATAAGGAAATGAGAGTTCCAAAATGCAATATGGATTAGTTATAAAGACTTTGGAATAATATGGTTTGTTTGTAATAGCAATCCAAATTAAACTCGTCATAGGCTCACTGTATTCTAAGTAAATTAATAAAAAAAAAGAGATACCTAATTATTTAATTAAGAAGATAAAATAAATTCTAATTTGCAGTAAGGGTTGGGAAGTAAAACTAGAGCAGCTTTTCAACAGTAAAATATAAAAAGGGAAACTGTGTACAAAGTGTGGATAAAAATAAGGTTGTACCTCAAGAATGTTACATAAAATAGGACAGCTCAAGGAACATTAGTCATGAGGGAAAATGAGAAAATAAAAATAAGAAAACATAAGGTCTGAAGCAGTTTTAGTGTAAGAGATGGAGATCTGGGAGTCATTTGCACATTTGACAGTTAAAAACATTTGAATTGAATACAGCTCAGAATGGGATAATGTATAAAGACGAAAGAAAAGAGGTACAAGGAAAGGCCTATGGGGGAAAAAGCTACATATATGTGGAAACAGGTAAAGGAGGAAGGAGGAAAATGTGTCCAAAGAAGGAAAATAACAGCAGGGGTAATTAAAATATATTCAATTAAATACTGAAAGTAATTTATGTATATGCTATTTCTCACTGAACTTTTCTAAAAACATAAGGGAAAAGCAAGTGAAAGTATTAATGACTAGTAAATGTCAGAGGTAGGAAAGGAAGTTCAGTCTGTTTCACCCCAAATCTTGTCCTCTCATTTTTATCATCATTTTCCAAGCTCACGGATGCATTATTGGTCTTTTGCTATAATTATTTTTCAACTGATTATATATGAACAGTTGGAAAAAATGTGCACAAGCTATAATCTATATAATAGGAGAAATTTTACTTTTTATTAATTGTAGGAAATTAAATACATTAATATCTTCAGTTCTTAACCACAATTACCTCTTTTCTCATCATGGAATTAAATATTTGCCTGCCTCTTAGCTTCTATTTGGTCAAAAAACAAATAAAAACATGGGACGCCTGGGTGGCTCAGTTGGTTAAGCCTCTGCCTTCGGCTCAGGTCGTGATCCCAGGGTCCTGGGATTGAGTCCCACATCGGGCTCCTTGCTCAGCAAGGAGCCTGCTTCTCCCTCTGCCTGCTTCTGTCTGTCTGTCTCTCTCTCTCTCTGATAAATAAATAAAATCTTAAAAACAAAAAACAAAAAAACAAAAACAAATAACCCACTCATCCTGTGCCATATGATTAATTAGGAAGAAACAAATGCTTCTTAAAAACCTGTTCTAGGGCGCCTGGGTGGCTCAGTTGGTTAAGCAACTGCCTTTGGCTCAGGTCATGATCCTGGAGTCCCTGGATCGAGTCCTGCATCAGGCTCCCTGCTCGACGGGGAGTCTGCTTCTCTCTCTGACCCTACCCCCTCTCATGTACTCTCTCTCATTCTCGCTCTCTCAAATAAATAAATAAATCTTTAAAAAAAAAAAAAAAAAAAAAAACCTGTTCTAGTTCAAGAACATCCTCTTCCAGACCTTCCACCTCTTTCTCTCCTATTAGCCAGTGGATTAAGATGAATGATGATTTTGTGGGGGTATAAAACAACTTTTCAGGGGCAGGGATTCATAAGTATTTATGTTTTTAACCTTTTAAAAAGTAAAAGAATGAGTAAGGCATACAAAAGACAGTTTGGTGAGCTTGACTCTATACTTCCAGGTACAGACAAGAGAGAAGGTATTTGCTTTAGGTTAAAAAAAAAAAAAAGTTACTAAGTAGCATGTCAAGTCTATTAGGCAATTAAATTCAAGGAACCCCAGACTACTAATCCCACTCTCACCCTCTACCTTTATGGGACATTGAATAGAAAGAAAGATATTTTCTTTTAATGATCTTTCACTTTAACAAATATTTATTGAATCTTTGAATATGGAAGGCAAGCATACTTCCTGGTCTTTGATTCTGATTCCTCTTTATTATAATTTATTATTAAGTTTCATAAGAAAATAATCCCAACTTTAATCAAATGTATATTTAGAATAATCTATTCAGTAGTAAAGAAAAAAAACAAAGTTTAGAAAATCATTTCATAGACTGTACAATTGGCATGCAACACATAGAACACATTTATAAAGAATTTTGAACATAAAATTGAATAAGCAGGAATATGTGCAAGTGACAGATTCAGAGCTGAAATATATATAATGATTTTTCTAAATTTTTTCTATTCCTTTATCTAAAATTAGAGAAGCAATTATATGGAAGCCATAAGTAGAGTAAAAGGTGATTAGGAAACACAAGGAGCCCTTTAAGAAATAAAATTCTGACCAATTATTTGAAAGCAGAAAACTCAGCAAAAACAAGAGTGAGAATGTAACTTAGAATGTTGGAAAATCAAAGTACTTTGTTGGGGTTTCTTTATAGCAACTCTGTATTAAATTGCTTGCAAAAATAAGGACCTTGTAAAACTCCTGTTGATAAAAAGCAGATAAGCAAGCACTAGGAAAATAGGAACATATTATATGGGTCTTAAGACCATGCCTTTTCAGAGGGTCCTAGGGACATATATTTAACTATGCAATTAACTATGTATGGTTTTAAATCACTAAGTACAATTTCTGAAACTCACAAACTTTCATTGAAGTAACTTAGTTTGCTCTAATAAAAATAAAACATGGAATACGTGGATGCTTTTTTTTAAAAGAGAAGATATTTGGTAATAATCTTTCACTTGAACAACCTTTATTGAATGTTTAAATATGGCAAGTACCCTTGATTTCCCCTCCTATCTTTGGGGATTCTCTTTTAAATAAGTAGTTCATGCTAGGCCTAATCAAAGTTAAAACAACATTTTAGCTCTCTAGAGCAAAGAACATAATAAATAATTTCATATTTTTTATAAATAAGCCAATCACTTATAATATATTGACACATATTCATAAATGAAGAAACATAAACATAAAATTGAATTAGCAGGCACTGCACCTAGATTTATACTACTAAAAATAAAACTGTGATGTTTTCTCTAAAATCTAAATACTAGTATTTGCAAAAAGATGTCCAAGATAAATACATATCCTTGACAAAGAGCAACATTTGATAGGTGGTTCACAGAAGACAAATTCAACAATAACTCAGACTATCTGGAAACATAACACAGGCATACAAATATATATAATATACGATAAGGGAATTTTCTATGTGAAAAACATTTTCTATTAAATATCATAAAGAAAATGCATCTGCTACAATAGCAACTAGAATTACAAGAGCATACATCAAGAAGGATTCTTAGAAGCAGACATTTTGACCAGGCATTTAAAATGTGGTGAGGATCTCCCAGACAAAGGTGGACAGACACTCCCAGGTGGAAGCAGCTTAAGGAGTGGTGGCGCAGAAGTGGGAATTGTACTGTGGGAGGCTTGGATCCCTCTAATAGAGCAAATGTAGCTCCAGAAAAGTTCCATTTGCTGATCTCCTTTCCATGCCATCAAATCTGGTCACTGTCAGTAGGTGAGGTTGATGAATCTAGGAACATTTAACATCTACTTGGTCTTCTATCACTTCCTCCTATGGTTGGCTCACATATACTTTACTTACTTTTAGTTTGTCTAAAATGTCTCACCAGCTATTTGCTTCTGAACTTAGTTTCACCTTTTTGCCTAAGAACATTGAAAACCACATGATTGGGTAGTGTGATCATTCCACCCCCCATACCCTCTTTTAAGTGTGTAAATCTCAACCATCTTTCTTCTTGCTTCTTGTTATATGTTTCAAATTGAATTAATCAATACACAGTGCAATTTAAGTAGTTTAATTTGGTCCTGCAATATAGCATGCTTAGCAACAAAGAATATTAGTAACATAAAGAAAACATGGGATGGTGAGGTTTGTTTTGATTTGCTTTTTGGAAATTTGGAATAAGTATACCTATTATATGTTTAAGTAATAAGTATAGTTATTTATTATACTAACATTTAAGATGCTAAAAATTATCTAATGGAGATAAGGAGAATTAGAAGATACCTAAGTGGGAAGGGGTTATTGATGAAAGATGGTTTTGTGTAAAGGGTTTGGAGAAATGGTGAGCAGAGGTCCTATGGAGGAACTAGCCTTGAACAGGAGGAAGGACATTTCTTCTGGCAAAGGAGAAAAAGATTTAGATAAAGTCATGGTGTAAATTGATTTGAAAAAGGGCATAGGACGTCAAGGGCATTCTACATGTACTTATTTAACTAATATTTATCAAGCAAGTATGTGCAAGATATGATGGTAAGTGTTAGGTCTTCATTAAGGCAGTCTATACACTCACAGGGAAGACACGTAATTCAAGACGAAATAGTTGAGATCTTCATAATCAGTCATAATTAGTCAAGTGTGGAAAAGTATGAGGGCTAGTAGCATTTCGGGCAGAAGGAATATCTGGTATAAAGTCCTAAAATTTAAGGATCATATGACATATTCAAAAAGTAAAGGAAGTTGGTTGAAATAAAGAGTATGTATGTACGTGGAGGGGTAGAAGGCTGGGGACATAGGACAGTAAGACGGATAAGAAAAAATTGGAAAGGTAAGTCGGGTGGATAGATTTTGAAAATTTTCTGGTTTTATCCTAAAGACAATGAAAACCATAAGGGCTTTTAAATGGAATCTGACATAAAATAATAATAATAATAATTATTATTATTATTACTACTACTACTACTACTGCTGCTACAATAATAAAACCAGCTATGTGGAAAATGTATTGAAATAACATAGAGAAAAGGAAGACTGGAAGGCACAAAGCTAAATGGATAAATATTTCCCAAAAGAAGTTTGAAAAAACATAAATGAAAGTAAAATATGTTAAGATCTTAAGGGGAAAAATAATAGGAGTATGGCTTTATGTTTTGGTAGCTATGGCACATACAAGAACTGGAACACAATCTTCAGCATTTAGAAAGGGCCAAATTATATCACAATCAAAGATATACACATTGTTACCCATTCTAAAATGTTTGCTTGGAAACAATATAAAGTATCCTCTAATCATTTTCTTGTTAATATTTGTTACATGGTTATACTCCACCATTATAAGAATGAGAAAAATGAAGTCCATGCAGTTGTAAGATATCTAAATTTTCTACAGACATTTTATACCCATTCCCATCACTCCCAAAATTTAGCTTAGTGATAGACATAGAGTGCCTGTAGATATTGATGGAAATTTCCCGTTTTCGATGTGTGCTTGTGGTGCCTCTGCCATAGTCCTATTTCAAATTAATTTCTATTAAGAATAATACATAGCACCACTATAATTGCTCAAGTCTATAAATTTCTGTGCTATTCCTAAGTTTTCTAAAGCATTTTTTTTCATTTTGGTATAGATTTTTTTTTAGTCTTAAAAAGCATATATGATGATGCCCTAATATTGGAATAATACTAAGCCACTAGCACTAGCACTATAATCAGGGTGGAAGGTGACCTTAGATCTGGACAGGGTCCTAAAGACCCTACTGCTCCAGGTTTAACCACTTGCTTAATGGATTTTGGAAAACTCTTGGGAGTTCACTGGAAGAGATTAGAACAGCACCTACATTTGCAGACTCCAGGGAACTCACTGTGTACCAACTACCAATTTTATTGTAGGAACACTGACCCTGTCATAATGTTAATTTACTAACAACTTCATCAATTTGCTGTCTTCTATTCTGTTTGTGATATTCTTCCTAACCCTTGTTTCCAAATCATATATAAAATATATTCCTTTTCCCTGTCTATAAGAGTTGAGGATACTATGGCTTGCCCATGTCCTCTTTTTTTTTTTTTTTTTAAGATTTTATTTATTTATTTGAAAGAGAGAGACACAGAGAGAGAGGGAACACAAGCAGGGGGAGTGGGAGAGGGAGAAGCAAGCTTCCCGCGGAGCAGGGAGCCTGATGAGGGGGCTCAATCCCAGGACTGGGATCATGACCTGAGCCGAAGGCAGACGCTTAACTACTGAGCCACCCAGGTGCCCCGCCCATGTCCTCTTTACCTGATTCTTGACCTGCAATTAATTTGGTTGTCCCTATGGGAATGGTTACACCTTGGCTATGCCTTTAGACCTAAACAGTCATATTTCTCATAAGCTTGCTTTGTTGAGAATACGTTTTTTGAATGCTTTTCCAACAGAGCTTTTCCGCTTCCTTTCAAGTGGTTCTTAATAAGCATGGTATTTATTGTTATTCAGGTCTATAGGGGGCCACAGATCTGTGGTGTGGTTCATGCAGATGGTGCTGTCTTAAAACACCACATCTAGGGCGCCTGGGTGGCTCAGTTGGTTAAGCGACTGCCTTCGGCTCAGGTCATGATCCTGGAGTCCCGGGATCGAGTCCCGCATCGGGCTCCCTGCTCGGCAGGGAGCCTGCTTCTCCCTCTGCCCCTACCCCCTCTCATGTGCTCTCTCTCTCATTCTCTCTCTCAAATAAATAAATAAAATCTTAAAAAAAAAAAAACCCACCACATCTATTTTCAAGAACATACTTTTAAAAAAGATGCAATATTATTAAAAACAAACAAAAGAGATACAATTCATTTCCCCACTGTCTCCACTATTTCTCACAATTTAATTAACTTCTGTATTACTGTGGTTCTCTTTCTCTCTCCTCATGGTGGTTTTCTCCATTTTCTGGCCCTATATATTCATCATTAATATCATGTGGTATAATATTTTTCCTTGAACTTAGCAATTATATCTTATGTTTCATTAACATCTTCTCCACCAATTACTGTTCTTGGACTCATTCTCATTTAATAGTAAATGATTGATTGTATACTTCAAATACTAGAACATGCAGCTTTCTCATTATCAAGCAGTGGATTTATAGATTCCTTAGATCCACTATCAGAGTTCTTGATTCATAACACATAAAAAATGTGGCATGCTGACTAAATTATGACATAAGCCAGAAAACTGTCCCATAAGGATTCATGTTCTCCCAATTGAGAAATTGTACAACTAAATATCACAATGAATAGATATAGGATTAAAAAGTCATATGAATCATCTTTTTCATTATCATCCCTCGCCCCTCTATCTTGCCTCACATCCTGGCTAACCACACAAGCCTTTCTGACAAAGCAGGGATGCCTTTATATAAGCAGGTGTGGCATCAGTTAAGAGAGTTCAAGAAGATAAAGTGACAGACAGCTTTCTTACACTGGAGTCTTCTTGAAACCCTCTCACCATTCCCATGGGAATGCTCTTGATGACTATAGTGTCCTTAATATATGTGATTTTAAATGGAGCTGGAAACTCAGTCAGTGGCAGAAACAAGATCACAATAGTAGTTATGCAGCCATCAAAAGGAATGAGATCTTGCCATTTGCAACGACGTGGATGGAACTGGAGGGTATTATGCTGAGCGAAGTAAGTCAAACAGAGAAAGACATGTATCATATGACCTCATTGATATGAGGAATTCTTAATCTCAGGAAACAAATTGAGGGTTGCTGGAGTGGGGGGTGGGGTGGGAGGGATGGGGTGACTGGGTGATAGACACTGGGGAGGGTATGTGCTCTGGTAAGCACTGTGAATTGTGCAAGACTGTTGAATCTCAGATCTGTACCTCTGAAACAAATAATGCAATATATGTTAAGAAAAAAAAAAGAAGATAGCAGGAGGGGAAGAATGAAGGGGGGAAATCGGAGGGGGAGATGAACCATGAGAGACGATGGACTCTGAAAAACAAACTGAGGGTTCTAGAGGGGAGGGGGGGTGGGAGGATGGGTTAGCCTGGTGATGGGTATTAAAGAGGGCACGCTCTGCATGGAGCACTGGGTGTTAGGCACAAACAATGAATCATGGAACACTACATCTAAAACTAATGATGCAATGTATGGTGATTTACATAACAATAAAAAATTTTTTAAAAAGAGATAATGTAAGGGAAAAGTGTACTTTAAAGTAATACACAGTCTGGAATTCATTTTCTTATCACTGTTCTTCAATACTTCAAATCAGATATCTAATTTATTAGCTCTACTAAGTCTGAACAACTTATTTGCCCTGTTCTGTTCTCTTTTGGTTATATGTCTGGAGCATGCCATTATATTCCTAATGAAAGAAACAAATTTCCATTTAGAAAGAGAGCCTCCATTATCAGGTACTAATAAACTATATGAGTAAGATTCAAGATTAGGAGTGCTGGAAATGAAAACTGACCTATGCTGAAATTAAAACTATAGTAATGTAAATGGGTATCTCTTGTGTGAAATGTTCTCCAGGTGGGATGGGACTATTCTTCGTGCCAAGTGAAACTTACAATGGAGTAATTAGAATACATTCTTTGTTTACTTACTGAAACTTATTTCATAGCAAGATGAATTTTCTGAAATAATATGTGGGAGAAAAAGAAGTTATGTCATACTTAAAATTAATTTCACAAATTGCTAAGAGTTTATGGATTTTTTTCCCCAAAAGGGACTAAGTATACAGAAAACCTGGTGATGTCTAAATCAAAAAGATAAGAAAAGATGTCTAATAGTGTGCTAATAGTGTATTGCTAATCACATTGTTAATAGTGTATTAAGTGGGTGTTACAAATCTCTGGAGAATTTGCATTTTTTTCAATTAATTATATCTTGAAAGATAGAGGAAAATAAAAAAATAAATTATCAAGAAATGTAAACCAATTGGTTTTGCCAAACCTCTCCAATTAATCGATAAGTAATAGAGCCATAAAATTGAGTATCAGCCTCAGTGCTCACTGTGCGCCACTTATTTTGACCCAAGTATGAGAACAATGCTAACGATACATTAACGTTGTCCTGCATTTATAAGATGACACTGCCAGGTACCCAGTGGTGGGGTTTTTTAAATTATTTTTTGAAGATTTATTTATCTATTTGAGAGAGAGAGAGAAGGGAGTGGGGGGGGGCAGGGCAGAAAGGGAGGGAGAGGGAGAATCCCAAGCAGACTCCCTCCTGAACACAGAGCCCACCATTATGGGCCTTGATCTCATGACCCTCAGATCACGATCTGAGCTGAAATCAAGTCAGACACTTTAACCCACAGAGCCACCCAGGTGCCCCAGAAGTCTTCTACATTTATTAAAATGCATTTGATTGTTGCTATTTTCTGACTTTAGAGGCATTTCAGTGTCCAAATAATATTTGTAAATACAGATTTATAAATAGCAGTTAAGTAATGGGCATGCTTATTTAATCAATAGCTCTAGTTATTGATACTCGGAGATTGATAAAAATATTGTAAATGCTTATTTGTTTTTTTTTTTCATTAGAAAGCCTAAAAACATGATTGCATTAGGATGGTTGTCCAAAATCAGAACTTAAAATATAAAGGGAGTCTCTAACTGTGACCAGAAAAATAAACCTCCTCAGTGAAAGAATATCCATGGCTTAGAATTTAGTCTCTGAAAATCTAAGGATTACATGCTGTTAAAAAAAAAAAATGTGTTTAAATAAACCCCTTCTTGAAAAACAAAGCTGGAGTTGTCACACTTTCTGATTTAAAAGCATATTACAAAGGTATAGTAATCAAGGAAGTATGGTGCTGTCATAAAATTAGACATATAGACCAATGGAACAGAAATCCAGGGCCCAGAAATAAACCTTCACTTATATAATCAACTAATATTTGACAAGAGAGCCAAGGATACTCAATAGGGAGAGGATAATCTCATCAATGAATGGTGTTGGGAAAAATGGATAACCACATACAAAAGAATAAAATTAAACCGTATCTTACATCAATCACAAAAATTAACTGGTAATGGGTTAAAGATTTAAACATATAAAATGAAACCATAAAACTTCTAGAAGAAAACATAAGGAAAAAGCTCTATGACGAGTCTTGAAGCAACACTTTTTCTTCTTTTTTTTCTTTTTTCATCAGTCTTATATAATACCCAGTGCTCTACATCATGCGCCTTCCGTAATGTCCGTCACCCAGTTACCCCATCCCCCCACCAACCTCCCCTCCAGCAACCCTCAGTTTCCTATGATTAAGAGTTTCCTATGGTTTGTCTCCCTCTCTGATTTCGTTTTGTTTTATTTTTCCTTCCCTTCCTCCATGATCCTCTGTTTTGTTTCTCAAATTCCACATATCAGTGAGATCATATGGTAATTGTCTTTCTCTGATATACTTATTTCACTTCGCATAATACCCTTTAGTTCCATCCACATCATTGCAAATGACAAGATTTCATTTTTTCGATGGCTGAGTAGTATTCCATTGTGTGTGTGCATGTGTGTGTGTATATATATACACACACACACACACCACATCTTCTTTATCCATTCATCTTTCGATGGACATCTTGGCTCTTTCCATAGTTTGGCTATTGTGGACATTGCTGCTATAAACATTGGGGTGCATGTACCCCTTCAGATCACTACATTTGTATCTTTGGGGTAAATTAGTAGTGCAATTGCTGGGTTGTAGGGTAGCTCTATTTTAGTTTTTGAGAAACCTTCACACTGCTTTCCAGAGTGGCTGCACCAGCTTTTATTCCCACCAGTAGTGTAAGGGATTCCCTTTATTGGAGCAACACTTTTAAATATGACACCAATAGCACAATCATCAAAAGCAAAAATTAGTAAGTGGGACTACATAGAACTAAAAAGTTCCTGCACAGCAGAAGAAATGACCAACTAAATTAAAAGGCAACTTATGGAATGGGAGAACATATATGCAGATCAATCTGATAGGGGTTAATATCCAAAATATATAAAAACTAAGACAACTCAATAGAAAAAAAACAAAAAACAAAAAACAAATAATCCAATTAGAAAAATGGGAAGAGGAACTGAATAAGTATTTTTCCAAAGAAGACATACAAATGGCCAACAGGTACATGAAAAGATGCTCAACCTTACTAGTCATCAGAGAAAGGCAAATCCCCAAAATCACAATGAGATATCACCTCACATGTAGTAGAATAGCTATCATCAAAAAGACAAAAGATAAGTGTCGATGAAATTGTGGGGGAAAAGGAACTCATAGGCACTGTTGTTGGAATATAAATTGGTGCAGTCACTATGAAAAACAATATGGAGGTTTCTAAAAAAATTAAAAATAGATCCAGCAACTTACCTATATTTACATCTATATAGTATCATAATATATATCAGTCATGAGAAAGAAGAAAATCCTGGCATTTACAACAATGTGTATGGCCCTTGAGGGCATATTATGCCACATGAAATAAGTCAGACAAAGACAAATACTAAATGATACAAATTATACATGGAATCTAAAAAAGCAAACTCATAGAACCAGAGAGTAGAATAGTGGTTGCCAGGGGCTAAAAGGTAAGGGGATGGGGAGATGTTGGTCAAAGGGTACAAACTTTCAGTTATAGATGAGTAAGTTCTGGGAATCTAATGTATAGCATTGTGACCATCGCTAATAATACCATATTATATACTTGAAAGTTGCTAAGAGAGTAGATCTTAAGTATTGTCACCACAAAAAAGAAATGACCATTATCTGACATGATGGAGGTGTTAGCTAATATTATGGTGGTAATCATTATTAATACATAAGTGTATCAAATCAATACATCTTATACCCTAAACTTAAACATGTTATATACACAATTATATCTCAGTAAAGTGGGTGGGGGGGGAACCAAACAAATAAACTTTAAATGACCATATTCTTACATAAAAATTGAGTGCCTTCAATATAGATAAATAAATAACCTTAAAACTCCAAAAACTACTACAGATGTTATCAAATACCTCATTCTAATAGTGAGTTAGGACTTTTGTGAGATCTTTTTTTTTTCTTTAACTTTCAACAATTTACTAGTCAGTTATATTTTTGTTTATTAAGTGCTGTCCTTTAAGGTAAGATATGGTTTACAAATGAAGTCTGCAATTTGGGATTTTCACTAAATGAGAGGAAATTCTGTTCTCCAACTTTCATTTTATTTTTGATTTGGTAAGATACTGAGTAAAAAAAGTATCAAATACCAATCATTTGTCCAGAACTTTGTAGATGCTCTGAGAGATGCTGGAGTTAGTACTGAGAACCATTCTGTTGGTTCTAGGATTCCCTTAGTTACAAATGTTAAAGATATTTTCACAGTGACAGCATCCTCTACAAGAAAGGAACCATGTAAGTAATGATGGCTGACTCTCAGAACTGACTCAGCCACTACTGCCTTCTTAAAATACTAGTCTCCTTTAACTTCATGACTTCTTTCCTTCTGGTTTCTGTTTAACTTTGTAATCACTTTTTATCAATGTCTTCATGAAGTTACTCACTAGTCTTTAAACTCCTGGTGGGTGCGGAGTTCACACCCCACCAGGCCCCACTGAATATATTCACTCCCATGGATTCACTTACAAATTGTTTATTCACATCTTATGAAGGAATTTATTACCCACGTCTCTCCTCAGAGCTCTGACAGATTAGATGACTTCACCAAATGTCCTTAAACTGCAATTGAATGCATGCAAAACTGCACTCTTCATTTCATCGCCCTTACAGTATAAACCTCCTGTATTTCTGTCTAACAAGTTCAGAAATCATGAATCACCCATGCCTCCTCCCTTTCCCATACCAACCTACCACCTAAACCACTGCCATGTCCTATAAAATTTCTCTCTTCCTTTGGAATCTATCTCTTCCCTCTATTCCCTCATCCTTAATTCATAGTCTCATAATTTCTCTCCTGATTTATAGTAACTTGTTTTAAATTGTCTCCTTTGCTCCCAGTTTTTTTCTTACCTCTAATTTACTTTGCATACTTTTGAAAATCAGATCATGTTATGCAGTGTCAAATTTTCTAATTGTCTTCAACATCAAACTCCTTAGCTTGACTAATAAGCCCTTCAAAGTCTGGCCTTTTTTTTTTTTTATCTCCAATGTTGTATTTTATAATTTCAACCTTCCTTTTACAATCAACACCTACCCACTGCCACTCCTCCCCTATGCTCAACATACAAAACTGTTGTCTGGTTATATTAATCTACTTAGAGTTTCCTCAGTGTATCAGGATCTCCTGAGTTTTCACATATTGCTCTTCTGTCATATTGACTGATATACTTCCTTCTTCACTTCTTGTCTATCAGATCCCCACCATACTTCGTCTAGCTCATAGATCCTTTTATTTTGAACCTGGGTTTAGATGTCCTACCTCCAGGAAGACTTCCTTATAAATACATTAATCATGGCCTTTATCACACATCATCTCATCTGTTTCCATGACTGACTTCCTCATAAACTTTAAGCACTTTGACTTTGAGGATCTGACATTATTTGAGTTTGTATGTTTAATACTTAGCATTCTGGTTAGCACTGGGATGCAAAGTAGACATTTGATATATTTTACTGAATTCATGAATTAATAAATAAATTTGCAATAATTAATAATTATATAATAATAAATAATGCAATCCTGATACAGTAGCTATTCAGATATTAGTGAAAGGAAAATATATTCACATATTTCAGAAAATCAGCAGTTACTGTGAGACACACTGTACCATTATGAAGACATACAAATAATGTTTAAAACACTTTTGTGAAACTTTGCATTTTATATCTATACAGGAGGATTTTAGATTTTAGAACCAGAAAAATATGTATTATTATCATTTTAATTCTTATTAAACAAGGTCATATAATTTTATAGTATTGACATCAATATATTCCTGATTATAGAAAATATGGTAAACAAATGACACTATGAAAAATCTTATAAAAGTTTGGACATTGACAGAAAAAAATCACTTACAAACAAAAGGCATGAAATGAACAATTTCCTTAGTGGGGGCAGGGGTGGACAGGGAAGAATATTAATAGAGTCAGCAAATGCATAATGTCATAATGACTAATAAGGTATTTTTGCCTTGCACACTTTTAACCCACGATTGTCTAATAATGGTAATCTCAATATTTTGGCTTTATTTCTTTAGCCTCTGGCTCTGATATTTAAAATGGAAATTACATTTAAAATTAACCTAGAAAGGTTAACACTTAAGTTTTCATTAATCCTTTTCTCCTTAGTGGGAACAGCTCCTCAGATTCTCTTTAGCTAACTGGATTATGTGTGCGGTGCATATGTATGTGCATGACTGACTTTATGTGGTTTTTGGTACAGATAGGAGTGAAGAAAATGAGCAAAAGGATTTATAATCCCAAACTATTTGTATGTAGTGTTTTTGTTCCTAATTAAAAACATCAAATTAAAAAGCATTTTTACATTTTGTTATTACTTGAAACAAATAATATGAGTTCGCCTTCCCTAGAAAGATGGAGCAGAGCAATTCTTCATGAAAGGCTCTAGGAGCTGTCTCCAGACCGAATATGTATACCTTGCCTTGCAATCTCCAGCAGGGTATTAAGTATCAGCTGCCTCAAAGGTTGGCGCCAACCTTCTTCTTCAGTGCATCACAAACCAGAATTAATTGCAAATCAATCGAACAAAGTACAACTGATCAGTAAACCAATTAGTAATTTTAGCTATTCATCCTGTCTTCATTTACTAGGGGGAAAAGTGGGGAATGGAAGTGCTTTTTAGAACACATATAAGATTCCAGTCTTTACCTCACTGCCCTCTGCTTCCCCACCCATTTACATTACAAGAACATTCTTATGTAAACCCTGTGAAAAGCACGTTACATGAATATTATGCAAGTAGTCTTGGAATTTGTCTACTTTATTTTGGAAGTATAAATTAGCTTTGGCAAATAATTCCTGGACAAAATAAAACTAAATAAGTTTTCCTATGCAAATATGGTATGTTCTATTTTAAAATCAGCTTTGAGAAAAAAAATTAATATAACATTTTTTCTACAGTTTTTATTATAATATGCTCATTCTTAAATGATAGATATTTGAAGGTCTCTGATTTAAGGGTAAGTAACTCTTAAACGTATATGTCGGTATTTGTCCTAAATTTCATTATGTGAGTGATATTTTTTCACTATCCTTTGGTGTGTGTATATATATACGTGTGTGTACATATATATGTATACATATGTGTGTATATGTGTATATATGTATATAGAGAGAGTATACATATACTTTAATATAATATATATATTATAATATAAACATTCACAAAATAAATCTATATTTATAGCTTTCTCAGTTTCCTGTCAGTGCCAAATGATCTTACCTTTGATAGTACCTCATATGTTACCTGTTAGTGACTGGAGGTTCATATTATATACTTTATATATGTTTACACTCTAATACTGATTAGGATTTTTTTTTTCTTTGTTACTTAATTGAAGGCCAGAACATCAATTTCGAGTGAGCCACTAGGCTGGGTTTATATAAAATTATTCTGCTTGAGAAAGAAATTAAATTCAGGTTAGTATTGTCATTCATAGAAGATAATATGTTTTTAGTCTAGCTCAAGCGAAGATATTTTTAAAAACTGCATTTACTTATGGATTCAGGCCATTGCTAGTACCATCCTGTGAGTACAAATAGTGGTATCCCAGAAAAGTAAGTTTCTATATACACTAGTTAAAACAGATTTAGTATATCTGAGACCACTTGAAATTCCTATGGAAATTCATCAAGTTAGCTTAGTTACAGTACTCTTCTATAAGGCTCTGCTGCTTAAAAAATCAATGATAGAGAAATCTAAATGGTCATCATGTTGCCTTTATCACTGGAGAGGAATTTATCTACTTCAAAAATCTTTTTTTTCACAGCAGGTCTCCAAGGATAAATATATTTCAACAGGAAATCTTAAGATAAAGGAGTAGATTGTCTAATAAAATCACTTCAAGCATAGTACAGGTAACTTATAACAGAGTATTCTCAATCCCTTTGATCCATCCCTTGTGACACTACTGTCATTCATTTCACTTATCCACATGCTATAATTACCCAAAACATTGTTGTTATTATTACATTGAACAGTTATCTTTTAGATAAGTTAATAACAAGAAAAATAAAAGATTTTGTTTTGCTTTAATGAATTCATTCTTCAATACTCTTCTTTCCTTTATAGAGATCCAAGTTTCTGAACTATATCATTTTTCTTCTTCATGAAAAATGGAACATTTCTTCTAGGGCAGGGATGCTGGCAATGTGCATGTTACACATTTAAAAATTGTCCTACAGTTCTGTTTTCTTTTATTTCCTTTTTTCTCCCAGTCTTTTTTTTTTTCTCTCTCTCTTCTCATTGTTTCTCAGCTTGGGAAGTTTCTACTGACCTATATTCAGGTTTAGAAAAGCTTACTTCCTCAGCTATGTTGAGTACACTGTTGAGTCCATCAAAGGCTTTCAGTATTTCTATTAGTGTTTTTATTTCCGGCATTTCTTTTTGATAAACCTTTCTTAAAGTTCTCATGTCTCTGCTTATATTAACTATCCCTTCCCGCTTGTTGTCTAATTTTTTTTTTTTCCATTAGCTCCTTTAACATATTAGTCATAGTTACTTTAAATTCCCTGTCTGGCAATTCCAACATTTATGTCTGAGTCTATTTCTGATTATTGCTTTATCTCTTCACACTGCTTTTACTTGCCTTTTGGCATATCTTGTAATTTTTTATTAAAAGCTGGACATGTGTAATATATAATAAGAACTGAGGTAATCTGGTATTTAGTGTGAGAATGTATGATAATCTGGCTAGGAGTCAGGCTATGTTTAATGTTTGTCCTCTAATGTCCTTATTTTTATCTCCCCTCTTGACTTTGGGCTTCCCTATATATTCTTCAACTGAAAGTATCAGGGTCTTTCAGCGGTAATACACTGTTATACTCAAGGAATATTGGTGTTATAGAGATGTGTAGAGGAGAGAGAGGGTTCTATACTCTTCTAGTTGAATCTGAAAACCTTTAGTGAGCCTGTCTCTTGGGGCTGTGATATTCACAGGTGTTTCTTCAGTGGTATAACTTTTTTCCCCCTCTGCTCCCTATTCCTTTCCTTGCCTACATTGCCCCTGGTTTATTTCTCTGAATCCCTGATCCATTTTGAGTTTTTTTTTGTTATTGTTTCTTTGAATTTTCTTTCTCCTCCCTCAGGTGAGACAGTAAGGCTACAAGTTTGTCTAATGGGAGAAGGAATGCCCCTCTTCCAACTAGTATAAAATATTGGCAAAGTCATTTCTCCTGGAGTATAGACCTTTTATATGGAAAAAGTTCAGGGCATATATCACAATGATTACTCCTTCCCTTCCCCTGCCAGCATTATGAGGGTATATTTCTCGGTTCTTTGCCATGAGAACTTAGGTGTGGGAGAGTAGTTGCTAGATGTAAAGCTTATGAAAAGGGGGGTGGTTCCCATAAGACTATGACCCCAGGAGTTTCTTAATGTTATGCCAGTTGACATTCAGACTCCAACAACTTGTCAAAAGTAACATTTAAATGTTCCTACCAGTGTAAGGTTCCAGCAACTTATGCTCCAGATAGGCAGATCTCAACCATGTCTCTTGGTATGAGTCTGTTTCTCCTAATTATGGGGGTAGCAATTTGCCCTGTAACCTCAATTCTTTGATAGATCCAAGAAAAGTCATTGATTTTCAGGATGTCCTTTTTGTTTTTGTTGTAAGGACAGGAGTGATAAATTCCAATCTCTTGGCATGTTAAAGCAGAAACCAGAAGTCAATGCTTTAACATAAGAAAACACAGGTTATTATAGTACAATGTAAGGATGGTAAAACTCAAGTGTGACAGACAGGAAAAACTTTTGGAATGAAATCATAACAGATAAATTAGCCATGTGACCACTCAAAGAAAGAACTTTCTAGACAGAGAATGTAGGTATGCAGGTGCAAGAAAGCAGTAGAAGAACATCATGTGGTAAAATCTAGCAGTAGTATAGAGTTCAAGAAGGTAGTTATTAAGAAATAAGTTTACCTGAGGCGCCTGGGTGGCTCACTTGGTTAAGTGTCAGATTCTTGGTTTCAGCTCAGGTGGTGGTCTCCTGGGTCATGAGACTGGGCTCCACGTTAAGCTCCTTGCTCAGCTGGGAGTCTGCTTAAAGATTCTCTCCCTCTGCCCCTCCCCCCACTTGTGTGCATGCTCTCTCTCTCTAGCAAATAAATAAATCTTAAAAAAAAAAGAAGTTTACCAAAAAAATATATCTAGTCTTTGCATATTTTTCTTGTATCTTCTGTTAAGTTTTTTCCTGGTATCCTGTTACCTAAAATCAAAGTTATGTAATTAAAAGATTGATTCCAGTACATAGAATCAGCTCACAGCTTAGAGAGATGCTGAATAGTCTAATCTATCAAAGAAAAAAAAGAACTCCTGTGATATAAGTATGTCCTTCTCCTTTTTCTTTTGTATATTTAAAATGAAACAAATATGTATTTATTAAACTTTAGCAGGAAATTATGTCAATAAATAGACAACTGGTTTTGTGTGCTTTTTTAAAAGATTTATTTATTTATTTTAGGGAGGAGGGGCAGAGGAAAAGGGAGAGAATCCCAAGCAGACTCAGCGCAGCTCATGGTGACTATAAATAGTGTAAAGGAATTAAAGCAGGTTTCTGAAGGTTGTAAAATTTTCTTTCATTCGATTTTTTTATAAAATTTTTCAATTGTAAAAGTAGTAGTGTGAATCCTATATGTTCTATTTAGATTAAACTGTTATTACTTTGCCATATTTGCTTGTATACTGAAGTAGTTTAAAGCAAATTTTAGACATCCTGGCATTTTACTCTTATTATACTTTAATACCTAGTTCATATCCAAATTTCCCCAATTACATGAAACGTCATTCTATAATCAATTCGTTTGAATTTTAATCCAAAAAAAATTCTGCAGACTGATTTGGCTATTATGAATTATTAAAGAGATCAGGTCAGTGTTCAAATAAACTCTACATTCCGGATTTATCTACTTGCCTCCAAATGGTGATGTTTATTTTATTTTTTATTTTTTGGAGAAAGAGAGTGCACATGTATGCACACAGTGGAGGGGAAGAGGCAGAGGGAGAAGAAGAGGAAGAAAGAGAATCTTAAGCAGTCTCCATGCCCAGCTCGAGCCACACTCAGGGCTCAGTCTCACGACCCTGAAATCATGATCTGATCCCAAACCAAGACTCAGGGGCTTAACCAACTGTGCCACCCAGGTGCCCCACAACTGGTTTTGTTTTATTTTATTTTTATTCTGTTTTGTTTTGCAATAGTAAAGGGGAACAAAAGAGAGGGTGTAAAAGGGACCTTGAGGGAGAGAGGCTCACAAGAGCACAGCTCCTCTTTTTATTGCTGTAGACACTACTCAAGAGTGAAGACTTTCACAATCACTGAAAAGGTAGGTTATTGAACATCTCCTCCCCCTATAGGTGAGCAATCACCCCAACCTCTGCATAGGTAGCCATAGCAGGCAGACAATGATGTCATCTACAGATATAAAGGATTCCATCCTTATAACTCAAATGTGACCTCTGGATTTAGACACTGACAAAAGAAGATGACATATCCCAAGAATCTAAAATTGGGTAACTGATAATACTGATGCTTTATCTTTGATCTATAGCTTATATTTTAACTTGTTGGAGTCAAGGTACATTTTCTCTTTCTCTCTTTCTCCCTTTCTCTTTCTTTCTTTCCTTCTTTCTTTCTTTTTTTTTTTTCATTTTGAATAACCAAGGACACTGACAATGCTACTTACCTAAAATACAGTTTATATTCAAGTGAGAAATTCTGATTTGTTTCATTAACATAATAAATGTTTTGACTTCTAAGTAGTTTAAGGAGCTTTTAAAGAACCTGGGAGATTGAATTAAATCTAAAAAATATGTATCTTTGATAACTTTTATTTCAAACATGAAAATAAACATTGTCCTTGATACCCTTTAATTATGAGTAGTAGATTTCTGCCTAGACTTTTTAGCTATGGTCCTGTGGCTGAGTTTCCTGTTGGAGACTGTAGTAAGATGATATAGGAGAGATGTAATAGAGTGATTACTTCATAATAAACTTGAAGATGACCAATAGAAAGCAGGGATATGCTCAGAAAACCTTAGCTCACCTTGGATATGGCTTGCATGGAAACCCTCTCAATATTCCCCACTCCGGGCCCCTGGTCTTTTTCTGTTCCCCATCTCGGCCTTCCTCTACCAATACCTTTGTCTCCATGTGAATGGCCTCATTTGAGTGTCTATTTGTCTGTTTGAATTAGAAAAAGTCTTTTTAGCAAGTAGACAGTAGCTTAGGTTCCTTAAATCTATGGCCTGGGCAAAATCCTCTCCATGCCCAATATCTGTATTCCTTAACAGTTGTGCAGTTCCAGAGCTTTGAGGGATCCCAGAAAATATGTCTATATTTAGCAGCTTTGGTTTCAGATTACAATTTTGTTACATTAATTGGGTAACCTGAGCATTCATCCACCTGGTTCTTAAGTCAGCATCTTCTAGCACAGAAGAATTTGATTTTCCACCTCTTGTTCCCTATTTGTCCATGCTCTTATCCCACCAATTACTCTCAGTTTTATTATATATTAATACTCATTGTACTGCTGGTCACCACCTAAAAGCCCAAGGTCAAAATTCCAAAAAAGATGCTATTTCCTCTCCATGGGCATCTGCAAAGGAATATAAATAAGAAAAGCCACACTTCTTCACTATCAGTCAACCCCTCAGTGAATCCAAGATGACTATTTTGGCTGGACAAACAAACATAGTACACAGTTTTTAATTCAGGGACCAGGGCTATTTATAAGTGGAGTTTTAGCAAAGGTGGTGAATGGTTAAAGTTGATAAAAGGTTCAAGGTTACTATAGATTTTCCTTCAGGGTCCAAAGAACTACCAACTGAGAGGTTAAGTTCTTCTTCACAAAGATGTTACTTCCACCACAGGCCTCCAGTTCCTAATCACCTTTCCTTGCTTTCAAATTTGGCACTGCCCCCCACTCCTTCAAAATTTTCTTGCATGAAACTTCACTGTATGCACAGGTGAGGACCTCATCCTGGATCCAACTCTCTTATCTCATTTGTACATTTCTGAAGTGTGAGTCATTGATTTCAGAAACTATCTCAGAATATTAGCAACACAGTAAGTGCTGGTCACAACTACACAAGCTGAACATGAGAAAGGTGTGGAAGAAGCTTCGGGGCTCCAAATTCAGAAAACAAATCCAGAGTAACAGCCAACCAGATTAGATTTCCTCACCAGGGTAGATTTCAACACATCTGAAGCTTTAACTATTTTACTTGTAAGGCAGAGCACCATTGCACACATCTCCCAAGGACCAACAATTTTAAAGGAGAGTATAGGCTAATATCATTAAGAGGTAGAAAATATTTGCAAAGTGCCCTCTCCATCAATGAACTTTGTAATTTACATTATTATGTTGAGCAATTAAGTTATCTTATAGAGCCCCAAATATTCATACCATTGTTATTTACCTTCCCTGATGAGTAAAAAAGGAAGCAAAATTATCACCTTTATTACTCTTAGAGGTCAAATTGTTGAGTGTGGATCTAGATCTCTTTGCCATGTGCGTTTGCACTATTAAATTCCAGTCATAGACAAAACTGAACTTGGAAAGCCTTTCCACACAGAAAAGTCCTGCGTGGGTCTGATTTATGACATAAAGGAGCGGAAGGAAACTCATTCCTTCCTTGGTCACGTTTGTACTCAAGAGGAAAAAAAGGACAGATATGATCTAAGTGTGCTAGTTATTCTTCTCAAAGAATCCACTCTACCTCTCTAAGTTAAGTCAGTAAAGGAGCAAAATGTGTGCTTAGGGAAAATCTTCCAGAAGACTGAAAAAGCAGAGAATGTGCTTTCCTCTAACACAGGGTAGTACAAGTACAAACTGCCTTATCCATAACTTTGAAATCCAAAAGGCTCTATTTCTTTTTTCAAATTTGGAACAAATTCATTTAGCTGCAAAACCTCAACTGAGCAGATGTTATGCCATTTATTCATTGTTCCTACTTGGGGCAAATATTAACCTGTTATTAAGCTATTGTCTCTTACTCCAATATAGCCTTCCATGTTTGGCTTTGCAAAGCTGGGGCTGAGCCACTCCAAACACATTTCTTCTTTGCTAACTGGTTTCTCATTCTATTTTACCAGTAAGAGGCACTAAAGGGAGGTAGGAACAGGAGAGGACACTTGCTTTTTTCCTGTTGGTTTGCTGTTCTCAGCAGAATCCCTTCCACAATTGTTTCCAGCCTCTAGGTTCTTTTGATGCCTATAGAATCAGCCCCATCGCTACAGTTGGGAAATGCTTTTCTCCTAACCTTCTAAATTCCCATAAACTCTTCTTGCTCTTATTTTCTCTGGATGCCCCAATGTTTTTTTTCTCTCTCTAACACCTGTGTAGCCTATCTCTCATATTAAATTTCCTCTACTGAAATATCTAGTGAGATTTCTCTTTCCTTGACTGGATCATGACTGATACTGGTATGTTACCTCCCAGAACCTGCTGAGTATATTATGTCACACATGGCCGTTAGAAAGGTCATTACCTTTCTAAAACTCCAAAAGTTCAGAATTCTGAAATACTTCTCATGCTTAAACTTTTGAGCAAGGGATTAGAGAAGAGTATTTCTGTAGTGCTTTTAAATAACTGCATCAGAATCCTCTTTTCTAAAGGGCAGACTCCTGGGCTACACCAGAAATCTCAGAATCTGACACTATGTCCTAGGCTCCACACTTTTTAAAATATTTCCCCAACCTTTGCTTGGCTTAAGAACCACCCTCTTCTATCCACTAGAAACGAAAAATGGCCGCATATACCTTAGTGGCTACTCTCCTAAGAACAAAACAGAGAAGCATGAACTGAGCATTCCAGAATGTTCTCATCAATTTACTAACAAAAGCCCATGTTCTCATAAGACTCCATCTGAGGAAAAGGGAGGAGACAGTCTACTGTTACCTGTATTACCCTGACTGAAAAACTGAAGTATGTATAATGATTGGGGTGATGTTTGTGCTGGCTTCCACCAGCATGGCCCTTGAGACCACCCAGTGCTGAGCACCCTGCCAGTTAGGGTTGAGTAGTATTGTATACTTTTTCTGGTTCTAGCCTCTGGTTCCTCTCAGCCTCTATACCTGCTGGATTCATCCAGCTGCTGCTGCTTTCTATGTTAACTCTTCTTTCCTTACTATCACCTATAGATGCTTATGGAAATACAAATGGGTGTTTAACAACTGTCCCAACATCCTACAGTTTCTGAACTATTATATATGCAAATGAAGCTATGTGTACAACCCCTTAGGAAACATTTCTTTTCAGTAAAGATTAAACAATAATCATGGTGTTCAAAGGTGAGACATAATATGGACCCAGACTGCCAGCAAGATAATTGAGGTGTGTGGGTTGATACTTGCATTTTCATTGATGCTGGGTAGATAATAGAAAATTTTCCCTCCATGTGATGCAAATATAAAATTACTTAAGTATTTAATCTAAATACAAATATAAACAGTCATACAATCACATACTTAGCATAATATGAAGTTAGGCTTGAAGGGACCTTGATCATAATTGAAACATAATCATTATACAGATCAGTAGCCTCCAAATCATTTTAATTGTGCACCATTATATTCATCCATATAATGTATGTAGATATACATGGACTACTTTATTAATACAATATGCACATTATAAATCATAAAGGAGAAAATATGAAAAAAAGAAAACAAATATACTCAGAAGCTCCAATGTTATCTTCCTCAATCCCAATAGAGCACCTGGCATGTACCATCAAGTGCACACACCTGGAGATCAATGTGGCAGCAATAATAATCAACATCTATATAGGAAAAGCAAATCAATAACAATACTAGCAACTAAATATGTCTATCATCAATGACAGATTTCTCAGGTAAGCATATTCACACCCTCTCTGCTTGCTATGACAGTTGATGAGAAATCTTGTGTTTCCATTTTTTGCGGTAGGTAACTGTATGTGATGTCTTTCTTATCTAGCTTTCTCTTCTCATGGTCCCATTGTTCTTTGTTTGTTTGTTTGTTTGCTACAAACAAAAGTTGCTGAAGGCACCTCATTCACCATATTCCTACCTTACTTTTCCCCTTCACTGTAGCCCCTTCTAATTTGTGTGTTGTGTATTGTGTGGCCTCCTTAGATTACTTTCTGCCCAAAACTATTTTTGATTATCATGTAGATATATAGTATGAATATCAGCATATGCTCCCCAAAGGTGGATTTTCCACAAATTAAAATATTCTATTTAGCTCTAAATATGGAAACTAAAAATATACAACCCACTGTGAAATGAATTACTTATACATTGTGTGTCACATTTTAAACTAGCAACTCTATAACCTTAAAATACAACTCAATCTTAAAGTATTAATTTTGAAATGATGCATTTGTGCTAATGATTTACTGGTAGGAAAAATCCTTTAATCTAACCCTTTTGCTTATGAACTTGAAAGTTGAACTCCATAGAAATGACTGACTGCAACAGCAGGGCTTTTCACCAGCTGATCAAAATTAACAGTTTCTTTCAATTGTTCTAATTAAGACCAAGGGGAGTTCTGGAATGTACCAACAGTATCTCAAATTGCTCTCATGCTTAAAACTAGCTCTTGGGAAGGAGTATCAGCTTTTACCTTTCCCCACAAATAGTTTAGTCTAAGTTGCTATTATTACTATTTCCTAAAAGACCTTTTATGAATATATCCCATGAGAATTATTTTCAGTTTTATTTTATTAGATTAGAAAGGATAATAATTAAAGATGAGAAACATAATCATCTTGAGTAGAGATTTGTTAGAAACCAGAGCTCATCGATGATCTGTAAAACTGATGAAAGCTTTATAAATATTGGTTAGTGTTTTGCATAGTAATAATTTTATCATAATAACTATTTTACATTCATACTGGAAGTACAACTAGGTAAATCAAATAACTGAATCATGATCATGGTAATAATATAAAAATTAAACTTATTTAAACTTTAAGTAATATAAAAGCATTGTTTTAAAGTGTATATTTTTTTCTGCTAGTTGAATATCTTTCGAGAGACATTTTCTACCCTTCAAAAGAGATGCTTTCCTACTACACTTTAGTCTATTGTCATTCATCATCTAAAGTTCTGATTAGGGTTATTAATAAAACATGTATTCTTCTTTAAAAATTATTCACTTAAAATGTTCATTTTCTTCAAGACTCTTGCTTTGGAGTGTTTAAATAGATTTTACAATTTAAATAAAACATTTACCTTAAATGTTATAAATGGGAAAGCGTGCATAAAACAAATACCAGTATTTTCATCATTGAAGCAAAAGTAGGGTAAAGTTTAAAATCTTGACCTGTATGTGATTCAGTAGCAGGTTATTTAAATGTTACTTATAAAGTGATAAAAATAATAAAAAATTGTTTTCAAGGTCAACCTATTAAATTCCATGTGCCCTATGTATTATGATAAAGATTCCAGATCCCTATAAGTCAACCTAACACCAGCTTGCTTATAAAGCATGATTGTGTTATGAGTGATGAAAATATTTTGCCTTGCCTCATCACCATTTTAAGACATTTCTTCTTTGAATGTGGTAATTCTCAGTTTAAAGATCTTTGAGAGGGCATACTCTTTAACCTCATACACAATCCCTAAATAAGTAATTGACTCTTTCAACTCTCATCGCTGTGTTAAGATACAAGCAATCTCTTGTTGTAATTAGCATTCTTTCCTAGGAGAAGGATGATGATTGGGTGGCTAAGTGGGCTAGCAGTCTTCAGAGAAGCATTCTCTTCCCTAGGGCTGGTCACAGACTATTTAAAACCCTTGTGAAAGAGTCAACAGGATTAACATAGAGTCAACTTCCTTGGGAAATGGAGCCAAAGAGATTCTAAGGAGACAAAATACTTCAAGGCAATCACACTAGTGGTGAAAATCTCCAGACTTACTGGTCCTGTCACATCTAATTTAACTGATGACATGAACATTAAGCAGGGCCACAAAGTCTTTTTCTTTTTCTTTCTTACTTTTTTCTTTTTTATGAGCTTAAACTCTTTTTTTTTTTTTACTTCCTGAAAGATCAGAATATTTCCAATTTTTTCAAACAGAAACTAAAGTGAAATCCATCAGAAAACATCTTCTATTTAGACATGTATGCAAGATGATTAGCACCTTTAAATAGAAATCATTTTACCACCAAATATTAAAATGTATTCAGTTTTCTTTTATTTTACTTCTAACTCTTATTATATATCTTTTAAAAGTTTTAATTACACATGAAGTTTTACATAAATTATATGTAAAAGTTTTACTTTATAGATAATTAAAGATTCTTAAAATTAATATATATTTTTGTGTAACTTATTTGTGTAAATTTCTACAAGGATTTGAATATATTCACATTATCAAGTCTCATAATTGAGGATTTAAATATATAAGTATAAAATAAAACTTCAGGATACACTTCCATTATTTATTAAATGATTATTTCATTGTCAATAGGTTAAGTCCAAATATTTTACTAATATTAGTTTTTTTCATAGAAGACAAAAATTTAAAATATAAAGAGCTATCATTCTTTGTTTTATCTGTATAGTTAGAAAGACCTTTTATTAACTATTAATACAAATTGTGTACAAATCATTATGGTGCATATTTGAAATGAAGATATAGATAACAGTTTTCTCATCTAAAGCATTTATAGTGAATTTGGCTAATCATCTTGATGAATAATAGGACCTATTAACTATGGACAGTGGGCTATGTCTGTAAATAACTGGTTTCTAGGTTGAAATGGCAACACTGGTGTAACCATGTGGGCCAGCATTAAATTCCATCCCAGGAGAGTTGCAGATGTCAAAAACCCTATCTGGGTCTATGGGTGGGAGAAAGCCTGGGGCTTTTAATTATTTATCAAATTTAAACTAGATCGATTTTCTATGGGAAAGAATTTTTATTTTAATAGAAAATATATAAATAATTATTTTGTATTATTTTGGTTACTTGTTGGTTCAAGAGTGAAGATTCGAGTAATTCTGGGATGGAGTTCAATCCACTTACTAATTTGTTCATTCACTTATGTATGCAATCATTCAATAACAGTGCATACAATGTACTTGGCACTGACTTACACATTTTGCAAATACTATTTCCTCCCTCACCTAAGATTTTGAATTTCCTGGTATATGTAATTGTATGGATTTTCACTGACAAAGTAAGCAAACTGTTCATGATTGTCACACTGGCCTAGAGTTAGTTGGAAAGAAGGATGAAGGAAAAATAATAATAGAATCTACCACAAGGGAATCTGTGCCTCTGGGGAAAAGAAATTGATATTAAAATAAGACCAAAGCAGACACAATAAGGGCAATTCAGTGATAAAGTATGAAAGTCAACAGGGTGGCTATTATTTAAAGCCTTCTTGACTCAGGCACTCTGGATATGTTATGCCTCCTGAGAATGAAAAAGATACTGTGTGATAGTGTGTGACATATTGTGTATAAACCATTTCATCAAACTCCCATACTTGGGCCCAAGCAACCCTGGTATGGACACCCATAAGTTATAACAATAAATGGAGGGAAACTTTCCTTTTCCTACTTTGAAACAAAAACAGAATTGGTACAGCTCTGTAATAATGGAAAGATTAGTTAAGATAATGTTCAAAGAATCTGAAACCTACACTATGTTTTAAATATGTTGAGCTGACATATATAAGAAAGCAACCGTGGAATGAATGCTGAAAGTCATGCATTCTCACAGGAGGAGGCTGATTAGGTAGAAAAAACGCATATTCTAAATGGTGAAGCCTTCAAATTCGCAGAGGTCATTATCTACTTTCAAAAAGACCAAGATGCCATAAAAGGTTAAATGCTAACTTTCTGCTGTACCTAAAAATGATGTCCATGGCTTGGGGCCTTTGTATTCAACCCCTATGACAGAAATGTTAATGGAAAAAATTGAAGGTAGTTAAACTGGCATCATGTCAGAAAAAGTTACATTTCCTAACCTATTACTTGTATACCATTAGAATACTACACTAGATTGTAAAAATGACTTACCAAATCTTCCACTCCATGTAAATGTTTCCAAAATAAAGGACCATTTTGTGAAGAAGTCAAATAAAATACTTGAGTAGATTTTGAGAGGTTAGAAATTTGGCTATTTGAAAATAAAATATTTGAATTTGAAAAACAAAAACACAAAACTTATGCAACCCAATACTTAGGGAATCTATTGTTTACTCATATATTAATTTGAAGGTAAAAACAAAACATTATTTTGCAAAATTATACTACCAGAATTCTTAGGACAAACTACAGCTGCATAGACAATAGATGGATAGATTGATCAATCTTTTCTTTTTAAGATTTTATTTATTTCTTTGAGAGAGAGAGAGAGACAGAGAGAGTACAAACATGGGGAGAGGCAGAAGGAGAGAGAGAAGTAGACTCCCTGCTGAGCTGGGAGCCCGACGCGGGGCTCCATCCTGGAGATCATGACCTGAGCCAAAGGCAGACTCTTAACCATCTGAGCCACCCAGGAGCCCCTGAGATTGACTGATCTTATTAGGGCAAATGGACTTAAAGTTTATAGAAACAAGAGGAATCCATCTGGTTTCCCCTAGTGATTTTTAAATAATAGATTGGATTATAAACTTGAACACTCAACTCCTCCAGTTACAAAATGAATATAATAGTTGCCTTTTTATTTTACTTCATGTTCTAATGAGAGATAGTAGATAAGAATGCATTTTGGAAAAAAAATAACTTTATGACAATATAAAGGAAAAATGAATTTACATGTAAAATTGTCTAAACTGATAAACATGAATGCCTTATTTATCTTTTTAATCACACAAAAATAGACCACAGGTAGGGTTATAATTTTCCCAAGACACCTATCACCTAAAAAGGTGATAACAGTATCTACGCCAACAATGGCCCAGTTTGCTCACAAATCTGTTCATTACCCTTCAGCTGCTCTGCCCTATATGGTGGGAGGGTTAGCCTCTGCAGGCTCCCCAGACCCCTACATAGTTAACTTGTAGCTAGCTGTGGTTCAGGAGACACATGGGTTGAAAACTAGAGATTAGGAAAAAGGGAGAAGCTAGGATAGTTCACTTCCTACTTTGTACAGCCACTCTAGCTGCAATCACTTCCCTTCCCAAACTCTAACTTCCACCAGAATTTCCTGTTTAGCTACAATTTCTCTTGTGTGACTTATCTCTGAATTTGCTTAACCTTTCCTCTTATCCACATCCCCTCAAATAATCTTGATGTGACAGCAGCTTCCTGCTCTTCCTAATCCCTATGTTGCCTCACTGTTCCATGGGTGCCATCTTGGCTTTCATCACCAGTGTAATCAATTCCTGTATTAAATTCTCTCTGTTTGAAACATGCAGAGTGGTTTCTGTTCCTCTGGTTGAACACTGGCCCATACAGTAGTTAATGTATTTAAAATGTTTTCAATATGATCTGCCAGACTCCCTTTGAAGTGCTTTATATTTACTAAATCAGTATCACAACAACTATACTAGGAACGGGTATCAGTTTTGTCTCTATTATATATGAAAAATTAAATCATAGATAATATTTAATAATAGCTAATGTTCTCATGGCTAGTAAGTGGTGGTGGCAAGATTTTAATCCAGATAGTTCATATTCTTTATTTTATTTTCATTGAAGTAGAGTTGACACACAATTTACATTAGCTTCAGTTGTACAACACAGTGATTTCACAAGTCCATACATTATGCTATGCCCACCACAAGTGTAGTTACAGAAAGTTTACATTCTTAAACATGCACTTACTGCCTCTCTGCTAAGGTTGACCTCACTACCTCTAAAGAGATTATCACCCATCCAAGCACTTAACCAGAAATGTACCACTGAGTGTCCAGAGTCCCATGCCATATGTATGACTTAGAATAGTTCCAGGCACAAAAATGAACTATTGGGACTTCATCGAGATAAAAAGCTTTTCACAGCAAAGGAAACAGTCAACAAAACCAAAAGACAACCGAAAGAATGGGAGAAGGTATTTGCAAATGACATATAAGATAAAGGGCTAGAATCCAAAATCTATAAAGAACTTCTCAAACTCAACACCCAAAGAACAAATGACCCAATCAAGAAATGGGCAGAAGACATAAACAGACATTTTTCCGAAGAAGACATCCAAATGGCCAACAGACACATGAAAAAGTGCTCAACATCGCCCGGCATCAGGGAAATCCAAATCAAAACCTCAGTGAGATACCACCTCACTCCAGTCAGAATGGCTAAAATTAACAAGTCAGGAAACGACAGATGTTGGCGAGGATGTGGAGAAAGGGGAACTCTCCTACACTGTTGGTGGGAATGCAAGCTGGTGCAGCCACTCTGGAAAACAGTATGGAGGTTCCTCAAAAAGTTGAAAATAGAGCTACCCTACGACCCAGCAATTGGACTACTGGGTATTTACCCCAAAGATACAAATGTAGTGATCTGAAGGGGCACATGCACCCCAATGTTTATAGCAGCAATGTCCACAATAGCCAAACTATGGAAAAAGCCAAGATGTCCATCTACAGATGAATGGTTAAAGATGTGGTGTATATATATACAATGGAATATTATGCAGCCATCAAAAAAAAATGAAATCTTGCCATTTGCAACAACATGGGTGGAACTAGAGAGTATTATGCTAAGCGAAATAAGTCAATCAGAAAAAGACATGTATCATATGATCTCACTGGTATGAGGAATTCTTAATCTCAGGAAACAAAGTGAGGGTTGCTGCAGTGGTGGGGGTTGGGAAGGATGGGGTGGCTGGGTGATAGACATTGGGGAGGATATGGACTATGGTGAGTGCTGTGAACTGTGTAAGACTGTTGAATCACAGACTGTACCTCTGAAACAAATAATACATTATATGTTAAAAAAAAAAGAAGAAGAAGAAGAGAGTAGGAAGGGAAAAATGAAGGGGGGGAATCAGAAGGGGGGATGAACCATGAGAGACTGCGGGCTCTGAGAAACAAACTGAGGGTTCTAGAGGGGAGGGGGTTGGGATGGGTTAGCCTGGTGATGGGTATTAAAGAGGGCACATATTGAATGGAGCACTGGGTGTTAAACGCAAACAATGAATCATGGAACACTACATCAAAAACTAATGATGTAATGTATGGTGATTAACATAACATAATAAAATAAAATTTTTAAAAAGATGCAAATCATGGTACCTACTGCAAAGTCCATAAATTTAACCACCACATCATGTTATAATTGCATAAAGCTGCCCTATTATTCATTTGCATTTGAGCTAATGATGGACATTTGTTGTAGCACAACTATAGAGTATATGCTTTTGGTTTTGTTTATTAGTTTGTTTTCCTGCAGCTGAGAATAGTAGACCTGTGCCTTCTTAAACCATGAGAACAGAAAATAATTTCTTTCAAGCTCAAAAAAAAAAAAAGAATAATGCCAAGCAAAGAGGAAGCATTCAATAATTCAAAAAGTTTTACCTATCATTATTATTATTCACTTAATTACAACATTTGAGACCCAAATTTTGCACATGGAACACAAAAGTATTTATCACTTTACATTTTTGTGATTAAACTTTAAATATTTGGTAAATAATTTAAAAAATTTAAAAACTCCAATTTAATAATTATAACAAGATAATTACCATATTATTACTAAATGTAATTTTGCCAACTGCTAACTATAATTATTTCTTTTTTAAGATTTTTTATCTATTTATTAGAGAGAGCAAGAGAGAGAGAGCACTAGTGGGGTGAGAGGCAAAGGGAGAAGCAGACTCTCCACTGAGCAGAGAGTTCAATGCAGGGCTCCATCCCAGGACTCCGGGATCATGACCTGAGCCGAAGGCAGATGCTTAACCGATTGAGCTACCCAAACGCCACTAAGTACTATTATTTCTATAAAGGAAAAATGTTGTGATACTAAAATTGGGACAGATATTGAGAAAAGTATAGATCTTGAAATTAAATAAATTTAGTATTATGAAAAATTTACCAAATTACTCATTAAATAACTCCATAGTAGATTGTAAAATTAATCCACAAACTCTACTCTTGGAAAAGAATTCCTTTAAGTATTATATTGCAATAATTATAGCAATTAAAAGTTCTAATAACTACTCTTAAAAAAAAAGAGTTGAGGTAAATGTTGTTTATCAAGCCAGAATATCTTCTCTCCCTTCTTCACAAATTCTAATTTTTCTCAAGAATTTAATTTATACCTACATGTCCACAGATCTTGACAGAAGATGGTCTATTAGGAGTTACAAAAGATAAAGTCATCCAGTGGAGTCAGTAGCATGGTAGACTGACTGACACAGTAGATCCAGGACAGACAGACAGAAACTATCTGGGTACTGATGAAGTTATTGAGTTATTAGATAAACTAGTCCTGAAACCCACCCTACATTTGGATTTCCAATTATTTGTTCAAAAAGGTGTCCCAATTGTGTTTTTATCCCATGAAGCCTATATTAAACACAATACAATGATAATAATAAACAATAGATAATAAACAATAGATAATAAACTTTAAGATTCTGAAGCAATCTTCCCTGACAAATTATCTACAAAAATAGATGAATAAAATCTTTTTAGAAGGGCAATAATTCTAATTTGTTTTTCTACATCTAATCCCCTAGTGATCCAGTAAAATTAATCATTTCTAAATAATTTTTAGTTATTCTTTTGAGAATATAATTTAAGTTATATTACTTTGAGAAGGTGAAAGCTAAATAATTTTCCAAGGAAACTGTGTGTGCCTATCTGTGCAAAATTTTCTGAAATCATACTTTTAATCTGAAGTCCATCCACAGAATGTTGAGTTAAGCTATAGACTGCAGGTTAAGAGGCTTTGCACCTCTGAAAATAAGCATTCTTAAACTGAAATTTGATATCAATTTCTGGCTTAGAAATCTTTCAGTAGTAGGCAATTACCATACAGGATAAATTTCAAGTTGTTTTGTATCAAAACCACTTTATCACACCCTTCATTCTGCTTTTTTCTGGACTAATAAATCAGCAAATACTGAGCTCTAACAGTTCTTCAATGTGTCTTGGTGTTTGCTACCACTACACCATGGTTCTCAACCTTCTTTAATTTAGAACAACTTGGGGCAGATTTCTAAAAATACCAAACCATGCGCAGTAGCCCCAGAGATTCTGATTTAATTGGTCTGGTGTAGGGTCTAAACATTAGTATTGTTTGAAATTTCACCAGATAATTCTAATGTGGTATTTGAGCTGAAAAACCTGTGATTTGTCAAGTAAACTGATTTTTTCAAAAATATTCACTTTAAATGTTGTGGATCACGAGTAGGTGTAGAGCCTATGGTCACTGAGAAGCAGGTAAATTAGTAGAGTTGTTTAACGGATAGAAGAGTAGTAAATTAACTGGGTATTTACCCCAAAGATACAAAAGTAGGGATCCGAAGGGGTATGTGTACCCCGATGTTTATAGCAGCAATGTCCACAATAGCCAAACTGTGGAAAGAGCCAAGATGTCCATCGACAGATGAATGGATAAAGAAGATGTGGTATATATATACAATGGAATATTATGCAGCCATCAAAAGGAATGAGATCTTGCCATTTGCAACGACGTGGATGGAACTGGAGGGTATTATGTTGAGTGAAATAAGTCAAAAAGAGAAAGACATGTATCATATGATCTCACTGATATGAGGAATTCTTAATCGCAGGAATCAAACTGAGGGTTGTTGGAGTGGGGGGTGGGGTGGGAGGGATAGGGTGACTGGGTGATGGACACTGGGGAGGGTGTGTGCTCTGGTAAGCGCTGTGAATTGTGCAGGACTGTTGAATCTCAGATCTGTACCTCTGAAACAAATAATGCAATATATGTTAAGAAAAAAAGAAGAAGAAGAAGAAGAAGAAGAAGAAGAAGAAGAAGAAGAAGAAGAAGAAGAAGAAGAAGAAGAAGAAGAAGAAGAAGAAGAAGAAGAAGGTAGCGGGAGGGGAAGAATGAGGCGGGGGAAATCGGAGGGGTGGACGAACCATGAGAGACGATGGACTCTGAAAAACAAACAGGGTTCTAGAGGGGAGGGGGGTGGGAGGATGGGTTAGCCTGGCGGTGGGTATTGAGGAGGGCACATTCTGCATGGAGCACTGGGTGTTGTGCACAAACAATGAATCATGGAACACTTCATCTAAAACTAATGATGTAATGTATGGGGATTAACATAAGAATAAAAAATAAATAAATAAATAAATAAAACATTTCCAAGCTGAAAAAAAAAAAAGAAGAGTAGTAAATTAGGAAGAATCTTTCTTGAGAGGTAAAATTAAGAATGAGATTCCAGTAGGACAATAATTCATTCTGGGAACAGCAGTCATAATAAGTCAATTGTACCCTCTTTTTCCCTAAACCCCTTCACCCAACCCCTGCAACCCTATAGGTAGATGGCAAGATATGCATTAACTATGAAATAATATGAATGTTCCTGTTCCATTATAGTGTAATCCTGTATGTTTTTGTGTCACTATTCACTTGTTTGGATTGTGAAGTAAAAGTTATTTATAAATAATATTTCCTTTTCTTCCAATTACAAAGGTATCTTATGATTTAAGGCAGCCAGCGAATGAAATTCTAGATCTATACCTCGCCAAAAGAACAACCTCCTCCTATATTTTTAATGCCTTTAAAGATATAAATAAATCATTACATCAGGGATAATAGAGAAGTAAATGACGGCACCCCTGCCATTTGCAAACATAATACAAATAATCATTAAAATAAAATTAATTGGATCTGTTCACATATGTCATAGTGCACACCTGTTTTTTTATCCATAATATTAAATAAACATTTGCTTTAGGTAGCATTATTCTATTGGGGATATGTTAAATATATCATAATTCAAAGTGGTTTGCATGTAAACATTTTCACATATTCACCTAAACCAGTCTTACCCCTTTAATAGTAAACAAACAAAAATTCTTTTACAACAGGGTGAGCAGAAAAAAAGAAAAGTGGAATTATTTGTACCAAGATGAGTGATTAGTAATAGAAATGCTCATCATTCTAAAAAAAATTAGAAAATCAGTGACTTGAAGATATAGGAAAGCAGATTATCTGAGTTAGTATGAACCTGGGCAGCATTATTAGGTGTCATTTCCCAGCGAACCTACAGTAAGAAGCCATAAGGCTTGCACCTGTCACCACTATGCTGAGATTAGTTACTCTGCTTGGCATTAGATTTAGTATGGTGCTGAATGCTGTTTCACACAAGACAATCTGAATATGTCGCCTAGAAAATGAATATAAAGTTTCCATTGTTATTTTTTTTAGGATTTTGGACCCTGTATATCCCTACTAGAAAGATTTTTTCTGTGGAACTCTGATATGCTGCCATGTACATAGATGTTTTACACAAATTACATGTCCCTTTGATGCATTAAGATACAGAAGCATAAGACATTCATTTTCTTGAAGAAATTCTAGGCTTCTAAAAGGAATTTAGTAACAGGATCTTACTTTGGACCTCACACCACCAGGGCTGTCAGGCTCTTCCTTCTCTAAGATTGGAACACATGTAATAACAAAATGACTTAATAGCAAAAGAACACATTACTTTATGAAAGACAATTTTAACTATCTCAAACCTGGATAAGTCATGTTAGTGCTCAATAATTGCTGTTTTAATGCTAGCTCTTTTAGTTTCTCCAAGAGACATCGTTTGCCTATTCTTTCTCCCTAGTAGAGGAGGTGAGGTAATTCCATGGATTAGTTACTATTGTTAGATAATTATGGCCACACAAACCATAATGGATATCACTTGCAACACCCAGGTAGATGGAGGATATGACATAAATACTCTTGTTCATAAATGATCTCATGTTTGGGAAATGGATAAATTAAGGGCTAAATTAGAACTTAAAGTTATCACCACCATTATGACTGTCCTCCTTGGTTGCCACTGGCCAGAGTGAAAACAATGACCAGAGGTCATAGGGTTATGCTAAGGCCTGGCCTATCTTTGTGTTTTTATTCCAGAAGACAACTTAAAGAAAATTAACATGAATTAACGTGAAGCAAATTGGCACTTGCTGAGAAACTGTATCTACAGCCAGATCTACTCAAGTGCACATGGTCTTACTTTTTTTAGGGGGTGGGAGGCAGTTATTTTTTTAAAAAAGGAAACCCTCAAATGAGGATTACTACCAAGGAAGCTTGAGATTTTCATTAACTAGGAAAGTTACCACCATGATTTCTTATATTGCCCCAATTCTCTCATGATGCACAAAATATTAGATGATGGGGAATCTAAGACTCATTGTAAAGTAATTCATCAATGATCAAACACAACAGAGCCAGGAATAGTTGTGATAAATTTTATACCGCAACACCATGACAAGCAGAATAATGTCCTTAACAACAGCATTTCCAATAAAAAAAAAAAAATGCAGAAGTGGAACTGTGCATACCAGAGCCTGATTTTGGTGTTTTGGGATTTGGAAAAACAAAACAAAAAGTGTTAACACTCATGAATTGATTTAGTCACTCATTTATCCATTCAATATGCTTCACATTATTCCTTCGATAGCATTCCCACCATAGCATAGCATCCCTACCATAATGGCACTGAAAAAAACAAAGCATCCTAGGAGTTTCTTAAAAGATGCTGACTTTATTTGGTTTCATTCTTCTATTGGTTCCCCAAAGATAACACCCTTTAAAATGATGTCTTAATGTATTTCTTGATTTCAGAGCAGGCTGAGCTTCTCTAATGGATTGCCGCCCCCTCATCCAGACCCTTTTCTATACTCTTTATAAGGAAATGCCAGCCAGCTGGAACAGCAGGGCAACAAGTACAGCTGGGAATTCCTGGCCCACAGGTGTCCATTCTCACATTTGATAGCTTGCCAATATCAAAGCTAGATTTGATGAGGGGATCCCCACAGTTGTTTCACAGAAAGAAAATTATCCACTGGCACTAATAGTAATAATCCCCTCTTCCATATCTGATTTAGTACTTGAGCTAGAGCCACAGGACCCTTTCCCTACCAAGACTGAACCAGTATCAAGTTCTCCATCCTTTTAACAAGTGGGTGGCAGACTGTCAGGACAGGAATTAGATGGGTACAGGTGGCACCACCTGCTTGAAATGCTTTTCAGTATTTTGTGTTTCATTATTGCTACACACCATTGCACCATTCTTTCTTTTCTTGCCAATAACCACAGTACCATTTGTTTGAGCTTAAAGTTTGTTCCAAACTCAGATTTTGGATAAAAAGAAAATGAAAGATTTTTTTTTTCATTGAGAATATGGAACAAGTTTCAGAAAAAAAGTAATTATTTTGTGTAGAATGGAATACAATCTAATCTCATTAGAAAGTGCACAGATTCATTAGTAGATAGATAAGAAGTGATATTATTGATGATTCTCCAGGAACTATCTTTGCTTATTGGTTTAGCTGAAATATAATAATCAGTAAACTTTGTATCCTAAATAATATGTATTGATACAAAATTCAAATATAAATTCTATAAATTAATAATGATGAATTCCTAACTTATCTAAATTTTATTTTGATTAGTGTCTTTGACATTATTTCTTTTAGAGTATTAATGATCTTATTTCATGTTTCAGTTAACTTTTAAACAGATAAATAGACTGGCATTTGCTGGGCTCATGAGATGTGGTATAATTTCACTGCATCATCTTGAGTGAGACAGCAGACAACAAAGAAATTGTTTACAAACTAGAAGCAAAGGATGAAACACTTTAATCAAACTCTAGTCTGAGTTAAAAGCATCAAGGTAATCACTTCAAAAGAGTGTTTTCAAACTGCCTGAAGATCATGTGCAGTGGTTAAGAGAAGCTCTGGAGTAAGATTGCCTCACCACAGCACCTACTTTTCTAACTGCTCTCAAAATATGGCACAAAGACAATTACTTAAGTTTGTTGGTTAAATTTATTTATTTGTTTTTACCTGTCAGGGTCCTAGTATGAAAGATAAAGCACATTTAAACAGCAAAATTGTACATTTAATAAAAGAACCATTTATAAATGTGTGGGAGGGATAAGGAAACTAATAAGGAATGGTGCTGTCCCTAGCACAAGATCTGAATGGACAAGGAGAGGGAATGATTACTGGAACCCAAAGAGAGTAATTGTAAAACAGGAAGAACCAACTAATAGCATATGTGGCCTTAAATAGAGGGATAAAGCTATTGCCAACAAAACAGGGCAAGAGACAGGACCTCATTCATCATCTGTCCCCCAACCACTTCTGGGTGCCTCTCATTGACCTAACCCAACCAGAAGCCAGAAGTAAGGGAGTCCTGTAATGAAGGCTATAAAGCTTTGTCTCCCAAAGAAACAAGGAAGGGGTCAAAGGGTAGAGATCTGGAATGGAAAACTGAAAATATCTAGTACCATCCATACATTTTTCTATAAAATCTATTCTTTTTTTCTTTTTCAGATTATGGCAGTCTAATGTCAGCTTACATTTTATTTACTGTATTCTCATAAAGTCATGAAAAAATGAGCAGAAAGTGAAAAAATAAACAGCAAAATAATGAAAGGAAAGACAGATAGATAGCCATATAAAACATTACTGCTACCAGCCCTGCTTCTATACCTGGTCACAAGGTCCAAGTTGATAATTACAGTTTTTATCTTTCACCACATATTCCATGCTCTCCTTAGCTTTAGCCATCATCTTGACTGGATGGTGTCCTTTTCTTGCTGCAGTAAAACAAACCTCTACTCTTGGATGGTCTTACTTTTATTGAATTATCATAGCTTTTTACTGATCAGGAATATTAGGCAAGAGATCTCTAAGGGATGCCTTAGTAAATCCTCCTTGCCTCAATTGTACAGCTGAAACCCAATATCCCCACTGAAAATTAGTATCACCCTCTCTGACTGCTACAGTGATCCTCTCTCTCAGCCTTTTGGTTAAGAAATGTACCCAAAATGGACAGAGGGAGACCTCCACTTCCAATTTATCTGACCTACAATAGTGTTCTCTGATAGGATGACTTCTCCCTTAGGTAGTAGGTATTCAAACACCAAAGTCCAAGGTGGCAGGGAAGATAAAATATTTTCCAGGGGGTAATTTTGTGAAATAATGAGGGGACACTTCTACCTTCCTCAGAACAACAAATTCTGTATATAAGATAATACCATCACATATCAATCACAAGTTTATGGCAAATAGCATATCCAGCATATCCAGTCCCACCCTCTTAGGGTGTTTTCTCCTAGCTGGTACCACAACCAAGTCTTCAGCAGGCTATTCATTCTATCAAAGCTGCTGCAATTGAGTGATGAAAGCTAGCTTCTACTGAGCCTTATGAAAATTCCTGATAATTCTGTGGGAGAGCCCATTGTTTTATTTCCTTTGTATAAAATGAATCATCTAATCAGAAGTAATGCTTTATGGAATATCATGGTGACAGGTAAGTCATTCTTAATATCCTTGAATGGTTGTTCTGGCAGAAACACTACCAAAAGGGAAGAAAACCATTTCCCATAAAATGTGTCAATCACCAATCTCTTCCATGAGAGAAGGGGCCTAATGTAATCTACCTGCCATTAGTGGATGGTGCCCTGTTGGGGGCTGAGGATTGCTCTCTGATGTTGGAAGATTGAAAACTCAACTGGAAAGAGAAGCCAGAACAATTCTTGGTGAAAGGAAATCCATGTTGTTAGCCAATACGTAGCTTCAATCCCTGTCTCCATGGGCTCTTCCTATATGAGCCTTTGACTCAAGGGTGTCTAGGGAAAGAGGCTGACTGGCATCCCCAGGATAGGTCATCTTGTCCACCTGCTTAATGAGAACTTTTTAGTGAATGGCCTCCGGTGGGCATTTGGTGAAAAATTTCTATCTTCATACCCTTGACACCTTTGAGAGGTCCAACCATATACTTCTAAACTGATTTCTTAGTTTCTTAATTTCAATCCTATTTTATCAGCCATCTAACCTATTAGCTACTATACGTCAGTATCAGTCTGAACCTCAGACCATCTCTTCTACATAAAATAGACCACCAAAAATATCTAAAGTTCTTCTCACTGGAAAGATTTCCCTTTACCATTGTTTTTCAAGGCTACCTCTGAATTTAATGCTATAGTGCCCTTATCTGTCAATTCTCTTTTAGGTATTGGGAGAAAAAAACCAAAAGAGACAAAGTCCCTGCCTACATGGACCTAATAATTTAGGGCAAAATTTCCCAAACTGTCTTGGTTCACAGTACATTTAGTTTCTTACTAGGTTTTTGCAGCATCCCCAGGCCAAAAGAAATACCTTACAATTCCCTTCATTAAGTACTTAGGTCAAAACAACTTATTTATGTCCTAATATGTTATTTAAAATAATAATATGCATATGTTGAGAAAATAATTTACTCCATTCTTTAATAACCACAGTTAGTTACTAATAGGAAATGTGCAGCTGTTGAGCACTGCTCAGACTTTGGAATTATTCTGGATTATACCACCCTCACCTATTAGTTCATGGTACTTAGTTTTTTTATCACTGTTACCAGCACCAAAAACCCAGCTTTGTAAAAATATGCCCCCAAAATAATGTAATATGATCTAACATTAAAAGCAATCTTCCTCAAATGTGCAGTTTTTGTGGATTCTGAAATACATCAAGTATCATGGTATTTCCCTGAAATATTTACAATATCCCAAAGTATCCCTGTGAGTTTACTGTAGTGCTCCAGGGCACCTTGGAACACAGTTTGGGAATGGTAGGCCTAGGGAGATATAAAAAAATAAATAAATATAGAAAATGTTAGGACATTATAAATTACCTAAAGAAAAATAAATCAGGAATCAGAAAGGAGTGCAGTTTTCATGGGAGCCTTGAAAGTGGTAAAATTGGATCAGAGACTTGAGTGAGGTGAAGGAAGAAAGAGAATAGCACTCCACACAGAACAAAAGGATAAATGTCCTGAGGGAGAAATATGGCTCACACACTTGAGGAACATCAAGAAAACCAGTAGCTGAAGTCAAATGAGTAAGGGTATGAAAATATTTGGAGATGAGATCAGAAATCAAGGGGGGGATTAGATTGTATAAGGCTTCATACCTGCAGGGAATCAAGATTTTGTCTTGAGTGAGATAGGACCTATTAGAGTATTTTGAGGAAAAGAATGACATGAGCTAACAACAGAAAAACCATTCTGGCCAAATATACACACCACAGATACTGAAAATTTGTCTGTTTCATTCACTAATGTACATTAAGACCCTAGAAGGGTCCTTGGGCCATTGTAGATGTTCAATAAATACTTGGTGAATGAATGGTTTATGTGTAGAGAACAAATTGAGAGATAAGAGTAGAAGAAAGAAAACAAGTTAGGAAGTTATTGTAGGAGTACAAGGAGCTAATGATGGCTAGGCCTAGAGTACACTTGGAAAAGTGATAAAAACTTACCAAATTTTAAATGTATTTTAAAACTTGACTTATAAGATTTACTAATGGCTTGGACAAAGAAATCAAAAGAAATATAGAAATCATGGATGATAAAGAGAGGGAGAAGAGCAGTTTGGAATGTAAATCAAGCATTTAATTTCAGAAATACCAATTTGAGATGGCCATTAGATATTCAATTGGAGATATTTTCTTGGCAATATATTTATATATTTATAAATGTAGTCACATATTATGACTATTTACATATGATTATTCTCATATATATGAATATTCAGAGTAGAGGTCAAGCTGGAGATATACATCCATGATCTGTCATTATATATGTGATAGATATGTAAAGTCATGGGACATAGTCATGAAGTCTCAAGTTCTCAAAGCTTAATTACTCTCCTTAGGAATCTGTCGCTAGCACATTGTTTATATATTTCCATGTATGTCTTTATTCATATATATATTTATGTATGTGAGCTCACCTTTAAGGGAGCTTTTTTTTAAAAAAAAATGCATGTATTTTAAAGAAATACGTATTTTAAAAAGAAATATGTACAAATGTCTTCAAGAATGATTTTACATTTGTTTCTGCTAAGCACCTGAGAAGCATCATCAGCTAAAGATCAATGTGTTGTTGTTGCTAATTTTTCATCTGGGGTGTTGGACCAAGTGACAAGTATAAATCTGAATCCTAAACTTATGGCAAGTTTAGGCCGAAAGTTTTCATTTCTGAAATCCACTATGCTAGACATTAGAGTCTTTATCACGTCTCTTGGGAGCATGGCCCCAAGTTTAAGCCAGGGTCTCAATTTAAACTTCTTACTTCACTTGATGGTAAGGACTTTTTACTTTTTCATTTAGTCTTTAAAACCTACAGCTATAGATAAATGGGGAATAATAAATAACCTTCCACACACTAATGGCAATCACAGTGTTAGTTTGAATATTTCCCATGCTTTTTCTCATTTTCCCCTTGCCAACATAGTTTTGCATTAATATTTGTTATATTTTATGATTTACACTTTTTATTGTATTTATATATTTTTTATTTTATTATGTTATGTTAATCGTATTTTAATACATCTTATTCAACATCAAAGTTCTAACACGTTAAGGGAATATATATTGAGATACGTTAGTGATTTACCTTACTAAAACTGAAGTGTTTCTCCATTTTCTCAGCCTCCTTTATCGTGTTAGTTCAAATGATTATCAGAATATATTTTGTAGGGGCGCCTGGGTGGCTCAGTCAGTTAAGCGTCTGCCTTCAGCTCAGGTCATGATCCCAGGGTACTGGGATCGAGTCCCGCATAGGGCTCCCTGCTCCGCGGGGAGCCTGCTTCTCCCTCTGCCTCTGCATCTCTCTCTCCCTCTCTATCTCTCATGAATAAATAAATAAAATCTAAAAAAAAAAAAAAAGAATATATTTTGTATGTCAGTTTTTATTCTTTTCGTCAAGAATATTTTGAGTATGTTATTTTTCCAGTTCTGGATAAGTTTTGCAGAAGTTTTGGGTTCTGATCATTCTTTCTTCATTTTTCCCCTAAGTATAGTGCCGATCCTTACTCTCCTTTAACCAATGTATTTTTTTGAGCTAAACTACTGTGATATTTCTGTACCAAGCCCCAGGAATACACTAGTGAACAAAATGACAAAACCTCTGCTCACATGGGCCAGATAGCCCATTCTTTCTCTGTTGTCTCTCTTCCATACCAATAGGTTTTTTCCCCTCCTCATCTTTTTTAAGGTGGTAAAAAACACATAACATGAGGTCTACGTTCTTAATAATTTTAAGTGTATAGTACTGTATTGTTAACTATAAGCACAATATTGTACAATAGATCTCTAGAATTTCTTTATCTGTCATGACTGACCTCTAGACCCATTGAACATCAACTTCCTATTTTCCCTCACCCCATCCCCTGGCAAACTCCAGTCTACTCTCTTCTATGGGTTTGGCTACTTTTTTGTGAGTAGCTTATTTCACTTAGCGTAATATACTCAAGGTTTATCTATATTGTTGTTCTAAATGGTAGGATTTCCTTCATTCTTAAGGCTGAATAATACTCTCTCTCTCTTCTCCCTCTCTCTCCCTCTCTCTATTTTTTTTCTTTATCCATTCATCCATCCATGGACATTTACCTCCTTGCTTAAGCTTATTACTGAGCATTTTGTTCTTCTTGATGAGATTATGAATAGGATTGTTTTCTTAATTTCCTTTTCAGTTTCTCATTGTTAATGTATAGAAATGCAACTGATTTTTGTACATTGATTTTGTATTCTGAAACTTTGCTGAATTTATTAGTTACAATTTACTAGTTGTGTGTATGTGTGTAATCTTTAGGATTTTCTAATGTATAAGATTATATCATCTGTGAGCAGAGATAATTTTTTCTTTCTTTCCAATTTAAATGCCTTTAATTTATTTTTCTTACCTAATTGCTCTGGCTAGTCCTTCTAGTATTATGTTGAATAGAAGTAGTGAACGTAGACACACTTGACTTATTCTTGATCTTAGAAGAAAAGGCTTTCAGTTTTCCTACTGTGGAGCATGCTGTTAGCTGTGGGGTTTTTTCATATATGGCTTTTATGATATTAAGGTAATTTTCTTTTATTTCTAGTTTGTTGAGTGAAAAGGTGTTGAATTTTCTTAAATACTTTCTCAGCATCTATTGAGATGTAATTTTTATCCTTTATTCCATTAATGTTATGTATCAAAGTGATTGATTTTCATGTTAGACCATCCTTGCATCCCAGGGATAAGTCTCATTTGGTCATGGTGCATGACTCTTTTAAAGTGCTGTTGGATTTGGTTTATTAATATTTTGTTGAGAATTTTTGCATTTATAATCATCAGGGATAGTAGCTTGTTGTTGTTATTGTTGTTGTTTATAGTGACATTTTGGGGGGCTTTGGTATCATGGTATTGTTGGCCTCGTAAAATGAGTTGGAAATTTTCCCCCTTCTTCAAACGTTTGGAAGAATTCAGAAAGGATTAATATTAAATTATCTTTAAATGTTTGATAGAATTCACCAGTGAAATGATCTAGTCCTGCACTTTTCTTTGTTGGCATGTTTTTGACTACTAATTCAACCTCCTTATTGGTTATAACTCCATTCAGATATTCTATATCTTTGAGATTCATTCTTAGTAGATTGTATGCTTCTAGTAATTTATCCATTTCTTCTAGATTACCCAATTTGTTGGCATATAATTGTTAATTGTAGTCTCTTATATTTTTAAAAAAATATTTGTGACATCAGTTGCAGTGTCTCCTCTTATTTATTTATTTATTTATTTATTTATTTATTTATTTATTTGAGAGAGAGAGAGAGAGAGAATGGGGGGGGAGAGGGAGAGAGAGAATCTCAAGCAGGCTCCATGCCCAGCATGGAGCCCAATGAGGGGCTCAATCTCACAACCCTGAGCTGAAATCAAGAGTCAGATGCTTAACTGACTGAGCCACCCAGGCACCCCAATGTCTCCTCTTTTATTTATAATTTTATTTATTTGAGTCTTCTTTTTTTTCTTGGTTAATCTAACTAAAAGATTGTCAATTTTGTTGATCTTCTTAAAGAAGCAACTCTTAGTTTTCCTTTTTTCTGTTATTTTTCTATTCTTTATTTCAATTTTTTCAGTTTCTCATTGTTAATGTATAGAAATGCAACTGATTTTTGCCATGTCACAAATTATATAATCATTTCCTTCCTTCTGTTTCTTTTTTCCTTAGGTTCTTTAGGTGTCCAGTTAGATTGTTTATTTGAAATCTTACTTTAAGTAGGTGTGTATCATTATAAAATCCCTTCTTAGTACTACTTCTGCTGCATTCCATAAGTTTTGGTATGTTGTATTTCCATTTCCATTTGTCTCAAGGTATTTTCTAATTTCCTTTTGACTTCTTAATTGACCCATTGGTTGTTCAAACAAGAAGCTGTTTAATTTCTACATGTTTGTGAATTTTCCAGTTTTCCTTCTGCCATTAACTTCTAGTGTCACTCATTGTGTCAGAAAATACACTTGGTATGATTTTGGTCTTCTTAAATTTCTTAAAACTTGTTTTGTGATCCAACACATGATCTATCCTGGAGAATGTTCCAAGTGCACTTGAGAAAAATGTGTATTCTGCTGTCACTGGATGGAATGTTCTTAATATGTCTGTGAGGTCCATATGGTCTATAATGTTCAAATCCCTTGTTTCCTTATTGATCTTTTGTCTGGATGCTCTATCCTTGAAAGTAGAGTATTGAAATCCCCTACTATTATTGTGTTGCTTTCTATTTCTTCCCTCAGTTCTATTAATGTTTGCTTCATAAATGTGGGTGCTGTGATGTGCCTATGTATTTATACTTGTTATATCTTCCTGGTTAATTGACCCTTTTATCATTATATATCCTTCTTTGTCTCTTTTTACAGTTTTTGACTTAAAATATATTTTGCCTGACATAAGCATGACCACCCCAATCTCTTTTGGTTACCATTTGCATGGAATATCTGTCCGTCCTTTTGTAATTATCTATAGGGAAGTAGTTAATATTGATTACCGTTTTGTTCATTTTTTTCTGTCTTATAAACTTTTTGTCTCTCTTTTCCTCCTCCTGCTGTCTTCCTTTGCGTTTCATTGATTTTTTTTTTTTTTTAGTGACATGATTTGATTCCTTTCTAATTTCCTTCATATATCTTTATAGGTATTTTCTTTGTGGTTACCATAGGACTTACATAACACATTGTATAGTTATAATAATCTCTTTTGAGCTGACAACAGCTTAACTTCAATCACATAGAAATTACATTTTTTTCATCTCCCCCAACACTTAATGTTACTGATGTCACAAATTATATTTTTATATTGCATATCTGTGAATATATTTCAGTTAGTTATTTTTATACTTTTTTATCTTTTAACTTCTACATTATTAAAAGTGGTTTATGCACCATCATTACAGTATTACAGTATTCTGTATTTGTCTATATATTTACCTTTGCTTGTGAGCTTTATATTTTCATATGGTTTTATGTTCCTGTTTAGAATCTGTTCATTTCAACTTGAAACACTCCCATCAGCATTTCTTATAAGACAGGTCTAGTGTGAAAATCTCCCTCAGTTTTTGTTTACTGAGAAAGTTTTTGTTTCTCTTTCATTTTTGAAGGATAATTTTGCCAGATACAGTATTCTTGGTTGGCAGGTTTTTTCCCCCCTTTCAGCGTTTTCATTATATCATGTCATTCTTTTTTGACATGCAAAGTTTTTGCTGAGAAATCCACTGATAGAATAATGGTGGCTCCTCCTACTTCACGAGTCACCTTTATCTTGCTGCTTACAAAATTCTCTTAGTCTTTGATTTCTGACATGATTATAATGTGTCTCAGTGTAGATCAACATTAGAATTTTAAGACTCTCTAAAAACAAACATGGTGGAATATATCTGTTTTAATGAGAGCAAGCTGGATAGGTGAGTTTATTTAGATATTATCAGTGTAAGCAATAAAAAATTATTTTAATTTGAACATTCATGATCAAAGCCATCTGATCTCTCCTGTGGTTTTGGTACATTGTCATTTTTTATGCTGTCAAGCTCATCATTTAAATATCCATATCTTTAAGTTAGAGATATATATATATACTTTTTAACTCTCAACCTCTGTAACAGAATTTGATACTCTTCAAAACCATATGTCATGCAGGTTGGTATTCACTGAAATGCCATTTAGCTCTACAATATAATACATCTGGAAGAACATCTCATGGAAGTGATTAGAATTAATAATTTCTACTAGTTTAAGAAAAAAAAAACTGTTCAAATGCCACAGTACAGTATCTACTACCATACAACTTTCTGGCCCACACTACATTTTGATTTTGTTTTCCTGAACACAATTGTAGAATTCTTTCTGACCTCTGTCTTACTATGGCTATTCACTACAACAATTTCAGAGATCTTCCTTTAGAAAAAAAATGCAAACCAATTCAAGGTGGTGTGCAATAAGTTTTATGGCAACCATAAAATTTTCTTAAAAATAAATACAGCAAGTAAATTTAGATAATGAAAATGCAGTTGAGATAATTGATTTGATAACTTGTACAGCCCAAACCTGACATTTTCATTCCCATCTTCATTTTGCTTTTAAGGAGATTTCCATTCCTTGACATGTTTATTATTTTGACACTTAGCCAGTTTTCTCAAAGCATTTTCACTCCCAAGGATCCTAAACTAAGCAAATATATATTATGCTATTTAAAATATCTTAGCTTTACTTAGAAAACTAGCATATTGACAAGTGATTGCTCACACACTGAATCTCTCATCAGAAACCTGCCACTTTCATTAATAAATTTAAGACTACACTTCCAAGCTTGTCAATAGAAAGAAAGATCTTAACTTATGAAGTGGTGACTGGTTTTTACTGCCCTCCATATGACCTCTATGTGTGTTGTCCTTTAGGTGCAAACTTTGGAAGATTGAGGTTTTGATTTTAGTAAGAGTGTAACAAAAAGTAACAGTCAAAATATTTAACCCCAGTATAGTAGGGACACAAACCATCTGAAAAGACATTGGCCATGGTATTGGAGCCCAGTTCCAGCCCCCAATTGTGTCAGACATTATTCTGTATTTGCTGGGTTGTGAGAGGTATTGGGGGTTAGTCAGGGTATCAAGATAACTCAGAGGATTCAACATAACAATTATTCATCTAACTGGCATGAAAATATTACAATAACTGAACTATCATTGACTCAGTATGCACCAACTAAAACAGCATACATTCTCTTGCATCTTCGTGGACTGACTAGCATTAATTGTAAAACTCAGTCCCTTCATATGAATGCAGAGGGAAATTAAGCACAGCAAAAACACTACTTTTATTGAAGATTTGTAAGTCACAAGAAGGGGTCACATCTCTTACATCTATTTAAAAAATCTCCATAGGGCTCTTGTCAGGGCTCTTCAACCTGCCTCCAACCAAAGAATCTTCCTCATTTCCCTTCTCTCTTGTTCCACTTGACCTCAAATGTAGCCGACAGGGTTTTTTTGTTTGTTTGCTTGTTTTGTCTTCCTGAACATTCTCCTCTTCCCCATAAATCAGGATTTCTCAACCTTGGCACTATTAAGCATGTTAGATCAGATAATGCTTTGTTATGAAAAAAGTGTGTATGGGGGTAGTGTCTTGGCCTTCACTTACCAGTTTCCAGTAGCATTCCTCCACCCAGGTTGTGACAATCAAAAATGTCTCCAGACATTGCTAAATGTTCCCCAAGGGACAAAATTTCTCCCATGGAGAAAAGCTTCTCTAACTCATACTCACTTCTTATTAAGACTCTATTCTAAGTGCCTTTAACTTCCACACATACATCCATGAGTAGCTCATAAGACAAAGGACACATGCTCCTAAGAGGGTAGTGAAGGGAATTCTCTTCTGTTGTTGTCCAGAGGGTTTCCTTAGGACTAGACAGACAACTGGAATCTGATGGGTGCTGAATGAGACTATGAGTTTCATTATTCCAAATAGCTTATGTTTTGTGTGTTTGCTTTGTTGAAAAGATCTTTATGGATAAAAACACAATCTATTATTTTATTGTATATAAAATCTTTCCCCTGACAAGGTCTAAATTAAAATCAATCATCTATGTAACACTAGTAGCCTAGAATCTTTCTTCTTGATTTGAAAAACTCCCAGGAGGAGAAAAGTTAAGGTTAGCATGCCATTTGAGGGCTGCTTTTGGTCCATCTGCTTAGATATTATCACTTCCTGTTTAATCATCTTTTACTCTTGCTGATCTGTTATTTATATTCCCCTCTTTATCCAAGTCATATGTAGGTGTCGTTAATTGTGAAGCTTGGTACCAATTCTAAGATCTTGTATATTTTCCAACAAGCTCAGATCAGTATGAGAAATTCCTCTCAAACCATGTCTTACTTTTGTACAGTAAGTTATCTTTTCATTTTAATATGATATGTTTCAGTAAAATTCTCCTTCTGGCAAATCAGATTTCCTAAGAAAATACTCTCCATAAAAAACAATCCAATAACTGGCAAACTTATAAAGAGGGTAAAATTTGTATTTGGTTTTCTGGGCCTATGACAATCACAGAAATTAAGATTTATGGAGATTACATGATTTGTTCATTATTTCATGATTAATTAAACTATCAGAAATATTGTTTTAACATCTACAGAATATGCCTTTCAATTCAATGCATTAAATTTTATAATTTTTAAGAGTAGTATTCAAATCCACAAGTAAACTTATGAAATATTGAGATACATATTAGGTTTTATACTTCAAGAATTTCAAAATCATTTCTTGGAAAAGTAAATAGAAATTCTATTTCTAGAAAAAGTGAATTATGAGTTTTCTAGATAAAACCTTTTGTTAATTAATTTTTTAATATTTCATTAATATATATAGTCAAAGTGCTTGGTACTAGAGCCACATAATTATCAATAAATACTCCCTACCTAAAATAACATTTGAATTTCCTGCTGCTGGTTGTCATGACGTTGTTGGCATAGAATATAGATGAAACTTCAAAAGCATACAATGCACACTACTTCAGAATATTTTACTACATCACACATTCTTTTTATCCATATTTAATAAGCTTTTATGTTCTGCCATTAATTTTTAAGGGAGTCAGTTTTGCCAATGAAAACTCTAGAACCATGCATTGCCAAAATTCTCACTTATTGGAGACTCAACTGCAGAAATATAATTTTCATAAAATTCTTTTATCCCCCAGTCTATTACACAGAATAGAACTGAGAGCACAGGTATAAACTCTATGGAAGCATCACCAGTGATATTACCCCCAATGATATGTTTTTAACTCAACTTTTTTTTTCCTTGGCAAAGCTAGAGGATAAAACATTTTTAATTTAAGTAAATCTCTTTAATGTGAAGTTTCCTCCTTTGGAGAATTCTAATTGGGAAGATGTAGTAAAAATAGCACTAATGATAAATATGCCTTTGCAATAAGATCTAAACATAACAAATGCTGATGAGAATATAGACAAATATTCTATAGGTAACAAAAGCTGATTTTGATAAACAAGTAAAAAAACACTTTTAAACATAAGTGAGTTTAAATTAATAATTTTCTATCAGATTTGTCTCTACTTTTGACTATCTATGTTGCTCCATTAAAGGCTGTTTTTCTGCTTTAGTACTGATGGATTTTACACAAACTAGTGAAATATCGTCCCCTACTGTTCAATTCTGATAGAGTGTTGAAAAGGAAACTCTCAGCCTATCAAATAGTGGTTATTCTTGAGACCTCTGTGTGGACCCTAGATTACAAAGAATAGAATTTCTTCTAGTAGTTCATTAACATAGCCATTAAACTATTTTCAGTTAATTCATTCAAGGCATTTTCTAATAGAGTTGAATGCTGACATTTTGGATAAGTTTAACTATAAAAAGAAGAAAGGATATATGTTATTTTACCTATCCTTCTTAGTGTGAAGGAATACTATTTATTTATAAATAAGTGAATTATTTCATTTAAAATATCATATTCCCATTCATGATTACTTTATTAAACTGTGTATGTATAAAACTAGATTTTCTCTCAACAAAGTTTATCATTCATAGATTATTTTGTCATACATTAGAGAACAAAAAAGGTCTTTTTTAATTTAAAATTCAGAACATATGATTTATTTATAATATAAACAATCTTTCATTATAGCTGCCTGCATTTAATGAGTTTTTGTAAAAGGTGATTTTTTTAATACACACTTACATGCTTAAAAGCCATTTATCCTCATTTTTTACCTTTATTTGGCTATAATTTTTACATGTTTTGGGAGGTTGGACTTAGAGCTATCCATAGGGCTTTTATACTTGTAGCCTGAAGATAAATAACTAAAACAATTATACCTATTTGAATTTATATTAAATTGTAAAAATTAACGAGAAGCTATTTTATTTTATTTTATTCTTATTTTTTTAAAGATTTTATTTATTTATTTGACAGTGAGAGAAACAGTGAGAGAGGGAACACAAGCAGAGGGAGTGAGAGAGGGAGAAGCAGGCTTCCCATGGAGCAGGGAGCCCGATGTGAGGCTCGATGTGAGGCTCGATCCCAGGACCCTGGGATCATGACCTGAGCCGAAGGCAGACGCTTAACAACTGAGCCACCCAGGCGCCCCAAAAGAAGCTATTTTAAAGTAACACCTGCATAGGGTTAAGGGGTTTGTCTTCTTGTAGTTCCTAAATTACCACACTTATTTTTCACCAGTCTTTTAAATACTTAGCTGTAAGAAAAGAAGAGAACTTGCTTTGAACTGATTTATTTTTAAGCAAAACACCTTTAAAATCAAAGATGATTTCCTTTCCATTTCTGCTCTGACCAAGCAAAAGAGCAATAAAGCCCTTTTACCTTATCTAAAAATTGACATCCCAGTCATTATTGAAATTATGAGAGAATATGGCTATAAGCAGCAGAGACAGAAATCCAAAATTGAAAGGCACAAGTGCCAGTTTATAGTCTTTTGTTCATTCAAGGAAGAATATTAAGAGTTGGGCTGAGACCAATCTAGACTAACAGTGTTGGCATATGGAAAAAGGAACAACTAGAAAGCAATCTCTATAAGAAGATATATACAGTAGTTAAATGGGTAGAAAAATTGATAGATACACCAACCCATTAGCATAGACTAGTTATATATCTCATTTTCATATTTATAAGTTCCACAGAGATCAATGTAGATGTTGCATGGAAACTGTTATCGCTGATGTAGGAAGATCTTCTGCAGTGTTTGATGTTATGCTTATCTCCTTAAGAATATAACACAGCAACCCTATACTCCCCAGGTCACCTCTCTTTGGGGCTAAGTCATCATTTACTATCTGTCAAACATAACCTACATTCATCGAAAAGATGTTTCCTCCCAGTTTTACAGCATATGTTATGATGTATGGGCTTTTACAAAAACGTGTGTATAAGGATGTCCATTGGAGCATTCGAATTAAAAAAACTGAAATAGACTATGGTTCACCCAGAGGGAAGTGGTTAGATAAATCCTCGAATATGCATGAAATGAAGTACATGGACCATTTCTGGTGCAAAGTACTACATTAATTATTTACACATTATTAGAAAATAAATTTTTAAAAATATAAGTAGAATATTATGTTGCTTATATTTGTAAATATATTTTCTATCCACACATAGAATAAAATTGTAGAAATTACTTTTTATACTATCTTTGCTGTTGTACCAACTTTATCAAGAGAAAGGGTAAGAAAAGAAAAAAAACAAACAAAACCTCAACTCAAGAAGCAGAAAAAAATCTAATAAGAAACCAAAAATGGACAGAGAACTCCATTAGAATTTAAGCAACCCAAAAAAGCTAGCACTTTATTTTAAGGTATAATTTATACATCTTATAGATGTATATAGATTGACCAAATTCTACCTTAAACTTAATTTTAAAATAGATTAGATAGGCAGATAGATAAACAGAAAGACTGACTCTTGAATCACTGACTGCTGGATTTCTTCTGTTTGGATCCCCAAAAGATAAGAAACATTCAGGCCAATGTTCTTGAGAAGCATCTCATGCTAGTATTAACTAAGGGGTTAGCAATACATCTTTCAACACAAACTTCCTTCTCTTTCAGTCAGGACCAGTTTATCTCCATAATGAGTCAAGTCAGTGAAATGAGTGTATACAAAGGAGAATTTTGAGGCTTAGGCTGCCACTTTGTTATTTAAAGTAAGCTACAATCCAATAAATTATTGTCAAGTTCAAAAAGAATTATATTTATTCCTTTGTGACCTTTAGTCAAAGTGTGCATAATGCTGTTTCCTGTACAAGAGCCACCTGCACAGATAAGTGTTGATATATGTTCATGATCATTTGGCAAAACAGTATTCAAGTTGATTTTCAAAGGCTTGTTATATTTCCCTCATCTTATGGATAGGGACTACATTTGTAATACTGTTTAAATTAAAGGCCTAAACAAGATTCTAACAAGATGTATATTCTTTCTTCGTAAAAGGTATATTTATACCAAGTACACTACATATATTTTAACAAATGCAATCACCTTTCTCATGAAAGTATAGAAAACAGATATACTAACATTAACTCAATTTTTATTATCAAAAGTACTATAAAGTCCCCCATAAATAAATTCAGTATATTTACAAGGACCATGTTTTTTTTTCTTATGGCTATCATAATATATTAGGTAGCCAGGTCCATTTGAATCAGTTGGAAAGCATAGGATATCAATAATTAGAGTTGTGAATTAATCATCTTAATAGCCCAGTTTTACACAAATATACTGTTCTTTGGCCACAAATTCTGCCCCAGGTAAAGCATTTTACCTATGTAGGCCTTTTAGTACATGGGAGCGTTGAATGTTGATAATTTATCATGGCTTATCAGCACTATTGAAAAGAACAGAAACCTGTTGTATCATTCACTGCATAGTCCTCTGTAATAAGCAGACTTCCAACCTCTTCAATCTCATCTAGTGTTTCAGTTCCTTCAACATGTCAAGGAATTTCTTGAGGCTTTCTCTTGCACCTGCTGTTGATTTTGCCCACAGCGTTATTCCTATGCTCTTTACTCAGCTGGCTCCTTCTCATCTTTCAGAAAAAGGACATGCCTTCTCTGGTGCTGACTCATGCCAAGTAAACTTCTGCCATCCATCAATAGCCCCCACCCTCCAACACTCTCTACCATACCACCCTGTTTGTTTTGTATCACTCTCCAAAATCTATAATTTGCCTGCTTGTCATGTATTCCCTTATTTATTATCTGTCTCCTCCACTTGAGCATAAGCACTCTATTTTATCTCTAGGTTCTTTCATGATGTCTGGCAAACTGTAGTTACTCAATAAATGAAAGAAGCAAATTGCTCATTATATTTAACACAGAGGAACACGTAAAGCATATAAGAGGACTGCATTGAGTAATTCTACTAAAGCCCCGCATCAGGCTCCCTGCTCAGCAGGAAGCCTGCTTCTCCCTCTCCCACTCCCCCTGCTTGTGTTCCCTCTCTCGCTGTGTCTCACAAGCAGGGGGAGTGGGAGAGGGAGAGGGAGAAGCAGGCTCCCCGTGTATGGGTGTAAGCTGCCCTTTTAATAAATTTTAATAAATAAAAATTTTAATAAATAAAATTGTATCTTTCTTATGTTTATTTCCTTACTCACTCTTGACTCCAATATAACCCCACATGTAAAAATGTATTTGCTACAGCCTTTTTATTAACATTTAATGTTCCTGATGTTAATTCCTTCTAGCTTCTTTGAGAATGATTGAAAAAGTAGTAAATGATAAGCGATATTTTTCAATTAATCAGAAAATGTTTTTGTTACTCTTATTACTGTTATTTGTTCTTTTCATATTCATGACACCAAAACAAGCAGATAAGCACACATTCCTTTATTTCAAAGGTAGCTAAAAACAGAAGCTTTGGATGTTGACTTAACCTCTATGTGCCTCAGTTTCCTCATCTATAAAGTAGAGAGAATAAGTATCAACTTGGCAGGGCTGCTGTGGAGATAAGGTGACTTAACTTTGTAAAATATTTAGAATAGTGCCTGCCACACAGTAAGCACTCCATAAATATTATTTATTACATATTTATGAAGGTTAACCTTCAAGGAGGTTGGAAGTTAATTTGGCTCTTTACACAATTTCTGAAATGTCAATTTGCTTGGCCATTGGGTGGAAATAAAGTAAGATTCACAGACACTTGCTCAGGCCAACAATTAGTAGATTTCAATTGTACAGTTAGATTCTAAATTGGCACTATTCTGTGTCTTCTAGTTCTCTCTATATGTGATCAAGGTTTTTCTTTGTTGTTTAGCATACTACTGAACATCAAACAGGTTAGCTTTTGACCCAGTGGCTATACTGAGAATCTTCAACTTTATGAAGGACTTCTCCTAATGCAGCCCACTATAGTCTTCTGCAGTCTACTAATTGACAGACGCTATAAAGCAGTCCACTTATATTGATATTTCTTTCCCTCAATGTGATTCAATGAAAGAGTTTCTCAGTAACTCTCTGAGTACTCATGATGCCTTTAACTTGAGAACTAAAAGAACTTTCTAAAGGACTTCTTACATTACATACAAAATAACCTCATGTTCTTCTTTTTTTCATTGAGGTTCTCATATTTTCCACACTGTGCTTCATTTTCTGAAACCTATAAAAACGTATTGCTCCTTTAGTAAGATATATGTATGTATATATATATATATATATATATATATATATATATAGATATCCCATTTTAAGTATTCTCCAAAAATCAGAGAAAGGAGAGATACAAATAGAATGTTGTTCCCACAGTTTCTCTCCATTCTGGTTCTTACTTTCCCAAAAATGTGTCTTCCCTTGATTTTTGGATAAATAAATTCAATTAAATTCAGCATTTTATGATATCTATGATAGAGTTAAAATAGTGAATTCCTCTCCATTCCAATTAAAACTCTAGCATTAGTAATAGTATTACTACTACAACTACTTATATGAACTAACATTTATTGGTTGTTTATTATGTTAAGCATTTTATATGTAGAAGGTTTTTTAATCCCCATAACACCCTGCAAGGTATGATTGTTTTGTACTTATTTTCCAAATGAGAAACCAAGGCCCAAAACAATTAAGTGACTTGCTCATAATCACAGAGCAAATAAGTAGAGAGCCAGAATTTGAATCCAAGAGGTCTGCATCTAGAGTCCAGACTATGATTCACTCTACTGATCAATTATAATAATATATATTATAATCTGTTTAGAGGAAAAGGTCACTATTCATTGAATGAAGCAAAGTATAAGTTACTTTGCAGTGAAATCTAAGAAAGAATTATGATGCCAAAATCAGAATTACCTTTCCTGAAGGACAAGATTTATGTGTTTACTGGTATCATTTTGATTTCTGCACCTTACTATATTTGTGGAAAATTCAGCTTTACAAAATAAAAATAAGAAAAATAATAATTTAGTTACATTAAAATGTAAAGTTATTAGGAAGCTAAAAAGATTCAAAACATTATCCTCCCTATTAAATTGATTCTTATTATCATGGGTATATGTGGCAAACCATATATCATTGTGCCCAAATTATTCAAGAACACAGACTGAGCTCAAGTTTCCCAGATAAAAAGTGTGATGTTGACTGATACTGAGCAATCTCAAACAGAGACACAATTTTCATGGTGCTTTGAAAACGTTCCTCCAGTCTACTGTTGTCTTTATTAATTAGTAGAGAAAACCCCAGTTTAGCTATACTTTTCCTCTACATTCTCAACATTGTTGTTGCACATTATTAATCTATTTACTTCCTAGGGTCGGAATTGAGAGGTTTAAACTGTTGGTCTATCCAGTTTGAGAGGTTGATATAAGGGACACATTATAATGCATCCCTGTAATTGACTGAAGTTCTAAAGTTGACAATAATGAAAAATGGTAAGAATATAAGTCGGACTCTGACATACTAAGACAATCTCATAAATGTGTGGAATAAAGTAATCTGCATTTACCCTTGGGAAATATGCAGTCCAAACTCCATAATATAAGTGCCAGAGAAAATTTCACCACAATGCAGTAGGTTGCTTGTTTCAGAGCCAAGAATAAAAATTCATAGTGAAATCACCCTGTAAATATTTAGAAATTCAGCAGCCTGCCTGGTTGATAATGCTCTTTCTTGATCCAATCCTGCAATAGGATCACCTGTGGGGCTTTTATATACAAAGGCATAAGACTCCATTCCAGATCTAATAGCTTTTGCATGTTCCATTCCTGTGAAAGTAAGACTGGGAAAATTATTAAAAGCTCTAGAAGAGATTATGATGCATATCTTGAATTTAGAATTCTCAGTTCTAGAACATGCACTCTAGACAAAATCCTGAGTGCACAGGTTTAGTGGATCTTTATAGGTGTGGGTTTCACTAGCTCATACTCATGAAATTGCTTATTTCATCGTAGTTCTACTCCCTTCATTTTGGATTCATAATGCCATATGAGAAGTAGCGTCTTAATTATAGTCTCATAATCCAAACAGCTAGATTATTATTATTATTGAAGTATAGTTGACATGCAATGTTACATTAGTTTCAGATGTACAACATAGTGATTCAGCAAATCTATACAAACTCAATGCTCATCTTGATAAGTATAGTCACCATAAGACATTATTACAATATTACTGACTATAACCCCATACTGTACTTTTCAACTCCATGACATGTTTAGTTTATAACTGGAAATTTATAACTCTAGACTTTTCACAGGCAAGGGCCACCAAACTGCCTCCTAATCATTTCCTTTTGAGAAGACCTTGCTTCTCTAGGATTTGGATTTGAGAAAAAGCAATAGCCTTAATAAATCTATAAACTCAATATAAGCAAAGTTTGTTATGTATTTGAAATAATCCTTAAGTTTCTGCTTTAGTGTTTTCTACTTCAGTCCTAAAACTTATACTTAGGAGATTCTTTTCCCCTCCCTCACCTTCCCCTCTGCTCCTCTCCTCTCTGTCTCTTTCTCTCAAATAAATAAATAAATAAATAAATAAATAAATAAATAAATAAATAAATAAAATCTTAAAAAAAAAAGAAAAGCTTGGCTGTCTTGTTTGCTTGACAACAGCAGATAAGAGGAGCAATTTAAGAGAGGAACAAAGGTTGGTTAGTATCAAAGGGACTATGAGAAGGGGTGGAATTTGACATACAGAAGAATGATATCTTGGCTTTAAAGGTTGCAGAAGAAAACACTAAAGGGAAACACCAACTCTAATAGTATACAGTATAATTAAGTATGCTCATGACTCAAAGTCAGCAAGAACAAATGAACTTAATTTTAGTATTTTCCATAGAAGAATACAGAGACTTAAGCAAATTTTAGAAAGAGCCCATGAAAAATGATATTTTAACACCATCATTCTTAAAAGAGAAATTTAGTGGTATAAGTAGTTCTTACGTATAGGAAGAGTTATGCACTAATGAAGTGAACTTATGAAGCATTTTACTTAAATACTTTACACCTTAACAGTCATTCTCTAACTGATTAATTTAGTTTTTCTTTCACAAATATTTATTGAGCACTACTATGTATCAGACTTTGGATTAGGTATCAAGGTAGGTCAAGGTGAATGCAATACCCTAAAGGGGGAGTAAAATATTAATCAAATAAACACAAATAGAGTAACAATGAAACTGTGGTAAATGCCACCAAAGAGAGTTATACTGTGCTCTAAGAGTGTTTGATAAGGAGCATGAGCTCCATCAGGAAAATAAGAAGGGATTGCTTGGAAAACCTAGAAACTATGTATGATAACAGGGAGTGCAGGGAAAGATCTGAAAGGATGGGGTTGGGACAGGTACAGAGAAGAGCATTCCAGACAGTCCAAGGGCCTATGGCTAAAGGGCACAGGAATACAAAGAAGAGACATCAGCGAGAGTTGAACTACACCAAAAGAAAAATCAATACTTTAAAAGCATATACAATTAAATTGAGTGAAATAAATATCAAAGCACTAAATTCAGTGCTAGTGTAACCCTGAAAAATGAACGACCTTGATCATTTCACTTTTTGTGATGAAATCACTTTAAATCTAAATAAATGTAAATCTTGAATAAAAAAGCAATTTTTAATCCTGTAAGTTAGGATCCCATCCTAACATTTTCAGCACTGTAAGTAAAGCCAGTGGCTTACATGATGTTTGCTACGGGATGACTTAAGCTCCTCAAACATAACATCTAAAACTGAACTTGTAAACATATACCACCCAAATATCAAGCACTTCTGTTTTTTATTTCAGTGAATGGTACTATCATTTATCCAGATTTTTCAAGCCAGAAAGCTAGCTATTACTATTTATATAAAGTTTCTGATAAATAGCATGAAATTATCCAATAAATATATTTTACTTATGTTATACTATAGGTACTTCATTTGTGAAAAAAAAATTTAAAAAGTGGTGGTACATAATAGTTAAAGGAGTAAGTAAATATAATGTATATTTATTTTAAAATATAAACCAGTGACGTATTTCAGGGTCTCAATCTTAACACATATCAAAATTCTAACATCTAAAAAAAAAAATTTATATTTTGTATGTACTTTCATCTTCTTCACCAGATCATGATTAAGGAGGTTGGGAATGAAAACTAAATGTTTAATGCAGATTGAAATTTAGTCTCACGTAAAAATTAAATATGGCCTTTACTTTTGCTCATTTTCTCTAAGGAAAAAAAGTCCCTAACAGTAACAGATTTCTAAATCTTCTTCCTTTTCCTTTTTCCCTTTCCAAGATGGGATGTAGGTACAGATAGTAGGGATATAGATTACTCAAAATCATATTACAGAAAAAGATTCAGTCTCTTGATTACTGGGGTGGATGGACAAATTTATTTTTCACTTGAGTGTTGTCTGCCTACTAGTTTGTTGCAAGTTTGCTTTCGGTATGTATCTTGGGGTGTCTCTCTAGGCTTGGGTTCAGTGCAATTGGATGCTCTTGTGGACCTCTTGCATGCTCTTGTGGAAACCTCTTACTTTGGCTTTCACTGGTGCTCAAGATAGCTCTTGGGTCCCTCTGAGTCACATTGGCCCTGATGTAGTGCCCCCTAGAGCAAGCTTCAAACGTAGACTCCTAGCCACTTCTGGGCCCTGTCTCAACAATCCCTGGAGCTTTAGGAAGAATCCAGAGCACCTCAGTATTGATAAATCAAGGCATCTCATGTCTAGGTTTCTGGACTTCCTACTGGAGTCCCCAGTAAGAATAGGGTATGAATGAGATAGGCTTTTATTTTAGTGATACTCCCTCTTTGAGTTATCCTCGTTTCCAACTTCAACATTATAATTAAATCCTAACAGACAATAGTAGTAATTTTCTCTACACATCTGGGGAATTCTAGGGCTGTATTCTCAAGACTTGACCCTCAATAAGCTAAAGGAAAAGTTAATGGAGCCTGGAATATCTCTTAATACACTGGCCTTACTTACAAGAATTCTCTTACTGTTTTAGTCTATTTTGTAGACTTTGTATTTTGCAGATGGTAGATTTTGCTAGTTTATGGTTGCTCAATAATTCTCTGTTTAACCTCTCATCTTACATGGATTAAATTTCCTACAATTTCTTATGTTCTTGATTGATATTAGATCAGATATCTAGTCATATAGTAAAAATGCCATGTATTTAGAAAGGCAACAGAGGAGAGCATATTATTTTCTTCAAAATATCCACATTACAATCTATTTTTAATAAATTAATGAAAGATTTTATTACTAATTTTACCTATAAAATTTCACATTTGCTTAGGTGTATAGTTCTATTGGTCCCACAAGATCATAATATCTTATAATAGGCTAAGGTCATATCTTATAATTCACTTAGATTCTTTACAGTTCTCAGGACATTTTAATCTCTAATAATTAGAGATACCTTGAAAAATAAAAGTAATTTTTAAAAAAAGAATCAGTTCAACTTTTATAGATTTTGGTAAAATGTGGTTTGCTCATAATTCCCAAAATACTGCTACCTATAATTATATATAATATGCTATCTACATTGGTCATTTATGTGCAACTTTCACAAATTTGTACACATCTTCCTTTTATCCTCACACTATGGTGGTTGCTTTCCCACAATGCCTCTGGCCTTGACTGTGAGACTTACTTTAGCAAATAGGTAGTAGCAAACCTAACACAGTTTGACAAACATGTTGTAAGACAGAGGACGTAAAAAGCACTTGCTCATTGGGGTGTGCCTTCATCCTGCTCTGGACCTCTGCCATCATACGAATACCTACCTAGCCTGTTAGAGGGTAAGAAACCTTGTAGACAGAAACCCCACTCATCCCAGCTGTGACAGCCAAAGACATTAGAAACCCGTCAGTCTACCACCAACTAGTCAGGTGCTGAGAGAAGTTTGAAGGAGTCCAGTTGAAATTAACCAAGCCACACCCATACTGAAAGAATGGTCCAACTAAGGCCAGCCCAAATCACCATTCTTACAGAATTGTAAAATAAATAAATGGCTATATTTTAAATCACTAGCTTTTGGGTAAGTTTTATAGCAACAAAAGCTAAATGTATCCCACATATGATTTATATTGTTGTTTAAATTTTTCTTTAAACCAACTCTGTGTTTAAATGATTATTTTTGTCTTGAGCATATTTGGGAAATTATATTATAGTTAGCATATACTAGTACTTATCTTTCCCCCCATCTCTGTGTGGGGGAAAAAACAGTGATACACAAGTGGAAAAAGTAAAGAAATGACTAGTAAGAGATAAAGTTTTAATATGCATTAAACACAATTTTGTGATAGTATACACATAAACACATTATTTTTAGTTAAGTTCAAAAAGATATTGTACCATGAAAAAGAAGCTGATAATCCTCCTACACAACTAATGATGCTGTTTCTGGAAAACCATATGATTGTTTTTCATTCTCTCCTTACCAGAAAGACACAAACTGGAGAGAGTTCAAATAATGGTGAAGGCTTTGGAATCATTGACTTATTTACTAAAGAAGCTAAGCATGTATTGATTGTCTAAATGATAATGGAGAGAGAAAACAATAACAATTCATGGATGTTTGAAATGGATGAGAGCCGCTAGGTGCTGCTTGTCATTAAAACTGAACCAGAACACAAAAGGTCATTTTGTGGGGAGAATTTGAAAAGAGGAAAAATTTTCTTGTCCATCTCATCTCAAATGCCAGAGGTCTGCATAAAAATAATTAGTAGTTAGAAGCAGTCCCAGTTCTAAAAAGATAGGAATTCCTTCCAGAAAAAAAAATGTAAACAGATATTATGTACCATCTGAAGCAATGCATGGCATATAGTGGGTACCCCCCAATAGCTACTACAACTATTACAACTGTTTCTGCTGCCTTGACTCTCCCTCCTCTCCCTATTCTTCCTCTATTACTGCTATTTTTGCTGGACTCCTGGATAACAAATTGCCCCATCTCTACAAGATATGATCTTCTCCCTCTATTACTATCTCTCTTCTCTGTTCTCATAGTTACAATTCTTCCAGACTCATTAGTAATATAATGTGAACTACATGTGATCTTAAATATCATGTAGTTTAAAGCCTCCATAAAAGAACTAGGACACTGGAATGAAAGGTCCATAGATTTGGAACTTATGTCTGCCACTCCCTGGATGTGTGACTTTAGACAAAATATTTAATATATTTAATTTGTCATAACTTTTTTGACTATAAAGTGAAAAAAATAACAATGTTTACATCTGGAAACAGGTTTTCAAGATTAAATAAACTATCATTTTTCAGATTGCTACTAAAACAATTTGTTTTCTCTCTAGAAGCAAATGAGGTGATCTCAAAGTGATTCCTTCTTTACCCTTCTCCAAAACATTCTCAAAAAGACCCCCTCTCACTTTTCTCTTTTGAATCCAAGCTCCTAAAACATCTTTCCCTTAATTTCTATTCTTTGTTGTCCTCCTCTTTCGTAAAGTTATATCATGACTTAAGTTCATCTCAATTTCTTTTGATAAATTTGATAGTTTCATATTGAGTACTTGCTCTATACAGAGAACTGGAGGAAGGTTCCAAGTAGGTAAATTATATGCCATGACCTTTGAAGTGTTTTCACTATTTTCCAGTTATATAGACAGAGTGCTAGTGAGTCATGTGAAGTACAGAATCAGATCCCAGTGATGATTGAATCATGAAATCTAGCAGTTTTTTTGTTTTATTTTGTTTTGTTTTTGTTTGTTTGTTTTTTATGCTAGCTTCTTGCTGAAGCACCATTTTGTCCTGTTTGATTTTTTCCTGCAGCCTACCTGGAAATATTTCAACTCGTCATTTAAGACACTATATTAATCATCTATCCTCTCACTCCATGGTGCAAGAGTCCCACTGTTACCATGACAACACTGCCTTTTAAGTGTCCTATGAAAATTTCTCTTTTCCTAGATTTGAACTACTTGAGGGCAGAAACTTGAATGTCTTGGTTTATTTTCCCATCTCAAGAACATATCATGACTTACACCACATGATTTATGTTCAATTAGTTGTTTTTATTTAAATGATCAATGCAGCTGGTTGGTGTGCCAACCCAATATAATGTGGTATAAACAGTTCAAGCCCTTGAGTAGGGAGAGCCTGGAATTAGATGCCAGCTCGGCCACTTACTAGCTGTGGACCCACTGGTAAGTTATATAGTATCCCAAAGCCCTGGTTTCCTCACTTGTACAGTGGGAATAATAATGACTATCAGGTTGTAAAATTTAGTATAAATATCCAACTTACATCAAATTTCTAACTACCTTCTTTTGTGCTTTACAGTCCTGGCTTGAGGAATTCTTATCGATTGTTGGTGCCTTGAGATTTTCCCAACCTGCTTTTATCAACCTTAAACATAAACAGTGGCAACTGGGCGGGGGAAGTGGGAATTACATCATACCCCATATCATACTAAAGAATGCTTTTTGGATGTTAATTTGAAACACATTTAGACTTAATTTTCTAGCTAAGTTTCCTACCCTTCTAAATCCTTGAATTGAACTTCACTAAAAAGTTGATTTTACTGTAAAAAATTAGTTAAAATTAATGTAATTAATTTAATTTTTAAATTTAAAATTTAACTAAACACATAAATTCCTCATCCAAACTCAGATTGCTAGATTGTCTACTTGATTTTGATTCTTTTGATGAGCACACTTTTACTTCATTTTATTTCCCTTAGCTCCTTGTAATCTCTCATGAAGATGTTAAACTCTAACTAAACCATATATTTGCTTAACCTAAACTCGAAGTAACAGGAATGGAGTTAAGCAGTCTCCTAAAAACAGTATTTTATTGTAGAGTTCCACACTTGTAAATAAAAAGAGTATTATGTGTCAGCTAAACAGGTGATGAATAGAAGTGGAGCAGAGAAAGTTTTCTACCAAGTGTGATGGTTAAGAAAGAGGTATAATTTATGGAGAATTTTATGTCATATACTCATCTCATTTAGTCTCTCTATTAAAACTGCCTGTCAAAGAACACTACCTCCATTTCTAAATTTAGATCTGGTATTGCTGGAAATGTCATCATGCTTACCATGGTGAATGTTTAGCCATTATGATTTAATTTCAGATTAAGTTTAAAAACAACAAATGTAATAACATACAAGAAAACTAAACAATATACCTTTATATTTATATTCAATCAATCTCCAAATTGCCTCTACAAAGAATTCACACCTAGAATTGATTAGGGAATATGTACATATTTAAAGTCCATAACATTTGTAAATGAGATCAAGGTTGAATTTAACCATGAAAGAAAAAAATAGGGTTTAAAATAAAATAGAAATACGTCTTAACACTGACTCTAGTGTGGCAGTCCTTGCTTCATAATGCTTAAGTATGCGAATTCTGGGATGAAATTGCCTAGATTTGAATTCTGGCAGTGCCATTCATTAAGTGTGTGGTGTGCATTCAATTACTTAGTCTTCCTTACCCTCAGTTTCTCCAACTATAAACAGTACCTACCACATGGCGTTGCAAATGAATATGCACATATAAAGGGCTTAGAAGGGTGTCTGGTACTTAGTTAGCATTCGATAAATATTACCAATTAGTGGTGACTATGGTACTAAACTGAACTGTGTATCTCAGCAAATTTATTTAACCTTTCTTAGTGTTCACTTTTTTCATCTATGTACAATGGAGATAATAACCTTGCAGGATTTGTATGAGGATTAAATGCGAGTATATATTTATAAAATTAGCATATACTAGTAGATATGCCTAGATGCTATTAGAATTAGTGTTAGTGTTCTGGAGGTCTGCACATATATATTAAGCCATCTCCTATCTATTCCAGGTTCTCTAACTTAACTGTGAAATTCAGCACAGAAGTTTATAAGTGGAATTCTGAATAAAGATGCCAAACTAGAATGTTTAGTCATTAGGGCAAGCCTCTGAAGACAAAAGGGATGGGGCACAGTGATAGAGGCAACTGAAACAAAACTGCCCTCGTTTATAGAAGCATCCTTGACTGTTCCTGGCCGAAAAGGAAACAACACAGTGTTTTCCCTTGGCCTCGAGGTCAGGTTCATTAACACATTCATGTGTTCATGCATTGGACAGGTGCACCCTGTGTGTCCGGCACTGTGCTAGGTCCTGCTGCAGTCCCTGTGGAGCCCAAAGCAGGCACTAATGACGTTTGTGGAGTTTAAAGGTGGCTGCAACACAACAGCTCATTACAGTTGCCAAGTTCTCATGCTATTTTTTTTTGAACTTAAAAATATATTTAAAAAGAAGAGAAATAATATTAACATCTAATTAACACCTAACAAATATTAATACATGATAATTGTTGAATACATCCTTTGTGTCAGGAATTACTGCCAATTCTTTACATGCATTACTTGTAATATTCAAAATAACCCCAGAAAGTGGGCACTGTTGTTACCCCTAGTTTATAGTTGAAGCAGTTGGGGGAACAGAGATGACAAGTCATTTGTCCAAGATAATGGAGCTGGCAGAGGAGAGCAAGGGGCCACAGCCAGGCAGTCTAACACCTAAATGTTCTTATCTGCATTTCTTCTAGTTATTTTGGAGTTTTAAAGAGCTTTGTAATCTCAATGTTTATATGGAAAGAAGGAAGAAATAATGAGCTTATAAATTCTGTCCACATAGAAAAACACTAATCCATCCATCAAAAAAGTAGAAAACTTAAAAAAAAATTGTTTTATTTGCTTGCATAGGTTGCCAGACTATACTGGATGTCATAAGGAGGTGATGGGTGGGAAATGTTTCCATTGTCATTAAAATATTTCCATGATCTATCTGCAACCTAAAATGTATTAGATACATTTCTAGAAACTGTGTAGAATTCAAATTTTTACTGGCAAAATGCAATTTTTTAAGTATGCTCAGAAGTAAATTATTTATCAGTTTAGGAGCTTTTTCATAAGTTGTATTTTCTTAGGCTGTACATGCTAATATCAAAATACAATTTGTGTTTTTTAGGTTAAAAACACATTTGCTTTATGTGTTTGTTCATTTGCTAATGCAGCTGAATGAGCTCAAAATGACTAGGACTAGCCATTAAAATTAAAGAAGACAAACTAAGATTGTTTAGACTGTTTTTCTAATAAAAATATATGGTTTAAATATTACAGTAATGTAAAAAAAGCTAATTCATATAGTGTTTATACTTCACACAGCATTTTACACACATTATTATCTGTAGTTTTGAAGCTTTAGCTGGAGTAGCATATTAATTTTAAAAGTTTCCTCCTCCCCATCTACATTCCCAATCATAAGGTTGGCTGGAATGAGATACTTGTTATCTTATAGTATCCAGCAGCCAATATTTTAGGTTTAGAATACAGCTTCAAAAGGACCTCCTATGTCGCTGATAAAACCAGAGATGATAAAGTCCTATGTTCAATGTTTTATTTGTAGTAACTTTATTTAATAGCTTCTATTCATCATTTTATTCCTTATTTATAACATCCCAGTGCTTCCTTCCAGCATATATTAGCCTATGCTGAGAATGTGAGAGGCGAGATGAGATAAAACACAGGCCGACTGTCACCAGGTTGGACCACCACCAACCAGGCAGTCAAGCTGCACCTGAATGTTTATAGAGATCATCATTAGTCATGAAGTAATCTTGCATGATAAATTATTCCCCGTGGGACCTTTTGAAACACATACCCCTGCTATTGCAGAGCAAGACACCTGCTTTGGCAATATAAGGGAATGCCAAATTGAAAAATGGATGAGAATGAATAGGGAAGCATTTGACAGAAAACAGACCTAGTGTAATAAGCCTTTTATACTTTGAAATATAGGTCTTCAGCCTTTAATTCTCGCTTTTCCTACACTGTCATATTAGAATCATGTCTTTAGCCACATTTTGATTTAAGATGATTGTAGATTATTTTTTCTTTTCTAAATTCAGAATACACATTTAAACTTTTTTTCATAAAACTTTTCGCAACATCTTTGTCTAAATCAGTAAAAGAAAAGTTACAAGAAAAAGTTTTTATGGAATCACCACTTGTCTAACTAGCTTATTGCTACAATTATGCAAGTGGGAGTGTATTTATACATAAAGTTATACATTATAAATAAATACACACACACCTATACACATATTCATAATTCCCCATAGGTGCGTTGTAGGTGACTGATGAGTAGACTGATTTCAACATGGTGTGATTGCAAATGGGGAGGGTACAAGTAATCCTGGTCTTTTTTTAGCCTTTGCCTTCTGACTGCATACGGATATTACTCCTTTTTCCAAGTGTGATGTAGATCTACCAGTTTTTATAAAGACCGCATCATTTTAATTCCCTACTAAATATTCAGAAAAATGTAGTATGGGGGGTTTTAGTAATCATGATACATATTTAGAATAGAAATATTTTGAGCTGGCAACCTCTTAAGGGTATGCTTTTTCAACTGTATTCCTAGTATCATTTTGAGAGGAGACACACTAAATATTTGACATTTTTTTATTCAGTAGGCTTTTTAGTTACTTTATCAATAGACAAGATTGGCATTAATAGGACATTTAAAAAGACAATAAGAGGTACAAGAAAAAAAAAAAAGATGCTCTTATTGCCAGGACTTTACTTTTGGCTTTCTGGTATTAATAAGAATCAGTACTAATAAAGAGTTAGACTAGGTATTAGCAAACTATGGCTGGCAGGTGAAATCAGCTCCACTTCCTATTTTGTAAACAAAGTTTTATTGAAAACAGCCACATTTTTTCATTCACAAAGGGTCTATGGTTGCTTTGGAGTTACAATGGCAGGTTTGAGTTGCTACAGCAGAAATTATATGACCCACAAAGCTGAAAATATTTACCAACTGGTCCTTCATAGAAAAGATATCACCACCCCCCCCCAAAAAAAAGAAAAAAAGAAAAGATATCACCAACCCCTGACTTAGGTATTTATCTGTTGATCCAAGTTTAAAGACAATAATGAAAAATTTCTAGTCCTTTTCTGTGTCTTAAAAGCTTTCAACTGATGTCTATGCAAAAACTATGTTAGCTGATTAAAATTAAAAGTCAGCAACTGCATAGTTCAAGTTTGTTCCCATCATCACTTCTCGGATCCTGTTTTGGGGCTCCATCTTTTCTGATTCCTAAGAAAACTCTACCTGTTGATGAATGCCAGGCACCCTCCTTTTAGTTTCATGAATTTAAAGAATCAATGAGGTGACAGTCATCTGAATGACTCAATCATTTCAATGTGTCCTATTTCTACACCTCTACACTTTTTAATTTACTTATTCCTTCAGTTTACCAAATGTATAAGCTGCATTTTCTTTTTTTTAAGATGCATTTTCTAATATTTTAAGCACTTTTCATTTCTGTCCAAAACAACTGATTTTACAAAGAGGCCCTATGTCTTGTTGATCCTCTTTTAAACTCTTTGCAAAGTATATTCTAAAATAATAGATTAATTTCATGCAGTTTGTAATATAAATACTTCCCAGACATATTTCTGAGATCCAATAACCATACAGATGAATCTCTATAAAGAGATGTTTTCCAGCTGGATCTAACCATGGCAGGTAACACTGGAGAGCACAGAGCAAAAAGCAGTCACAGAGCCTATGAATCTTCTTAAAGACAGTAGTGTTCTACACAGAATATTAGAATAGTTCTAAAGGTCCCAGTTCAAGCTCTGGTTCTGCCACTGATGAATATGTGAACTTGGGCAGGAAGTGCTTTACCTTCAGCCCTGTGCTACAGAAATTATCCCCTGGCTTAACTGAAAAATTCCTGCCTTGTCCTGACACCCCCCCACCACTACCATCACCCATAAAATCTGAAGATTTTCCCTCCTACATTCTGGGGCTTTTCTGTCATGTAAAATAGGCTTGCTAATCTCTTTTTATACTTCTCACAGGATGCATGTGACACTCAAGCAATGCAATATGTTGTTGAAAGATGCTGAAATGAAAGGAAATGGTTGGATAAACTACAACTCTATATCCTTTTATGCAGGTGTTTAGAGATAATCTTGGTTGACCAGGATTTCAGATTCTCTCTTATTCTCTGTTAGCAAAACTTTTGTGCTGACCAACTCCTCTGTTTATTTTGACCAATTTCTATAGAATTGAAGCCATGTGGCACTCCATGTGCCTCACTTTGAATCCATTAGAGCTACCAGCACGAGGATCTATGGTATGCTTGCATTCCAGATTTGAAACTAAAAGATAACCTTGACATTTTATGAAGTCAATTTCATTCATTAGGCAAATTGCCACATTTGAGAACAAGCAAATTAAGCATTTTCATCTGTCTTTTGGCTTCTCTGAGTGCTGTAATCACCATGGATTGTGTCATGGATCAGATTCAAAGCCTTGTAATTGTATGTCAGTGGGCGACATGATGCGGAGCATTCTCCTGGGGCTCCTTCCCAGCCCACCTTCAGCTACACATTCTCCCTGGACATACCGTGACTTCTGATATACAATAAGGATCATTTGGAAGCATTGTTCTTTCAAGCCTCTTAGACCATATCCAATTTGGAGGATCTTGCTGTCCCCATCTTAAGCTGAAGTAATAATAATATGCAGTAAAAGTAATGAATAGTTACCTATTGTTTGTCAGAGCTGTGTGGCAAAGAAACACTCTGCATGTGGACCCCTTCCAGGAAACTCAAATTTGTATTATTAATCCTTGCTGTAAATTGCTACCATCTATGGAAATTGCCATGGTGCAAAATACAGAAATATATTTCCTTTGTTAAAAACCTAATTGATTCATTTAGAGCTTTCTTTTGTTAATCTACCAAATCACAGCTACTAAATATTGCATGTTATAGCCATAGATACAGTCATTATTAACATGGCAATTATTGTGGGGGATTTTCATCCCACATTCACATATATTTTCTTTTTAATAACATGGCCCATAGTTCAGGAAATTTTCTTGCAACAGAATTTACAGTTTATCTTTAAAGGCAAAGCATTCCAGGAGAACAATATAACAAATCTTTCTCCACTACGTAAGAAATGTGTGTGTTTGTGTATATACATATATACACTTTATGTATAGCATAGCACATACACATATATACACAAATTATATATGTATATATATACACAAACACACACATTTCTTATTGTATTATACATTTTACTATATTAGTATATAGTATATATTATTATCATATTATTGCATTATATATTATATTTGTGGCAAAGTATATTCTTGATAAATACCACTGATCAATTATTTCTCCCCCCAAAATGATATTTTCAAACTACAGAAAATTATTTCAATAATGTTGATTAAGTATAGCAATAAAGCAAAGTAAAAATACTCTCCTTTAAATACAGCTTTTCATATTAGTGATTATAAGGAGCCTTCTATGTGATAAAACATAACAACTTATTGGTACCTATGTGCTAATATGTGCATAATAATGCATGCCATACTTGGACATCTGCTTCTTACTTCCCATAACAACCTTATGAGGCAAATACCATCACTTGCCCCATTTAGAAAAGATAAACTAAGAGGAAAGTTTCCATACCTTCTCCCAAGATATATCACCTTGTCTTGTGTCACCTTGGACTTGAATCCTGAAGCTCTGGTTCTAAACCTTGAGTCTTAAATCACTACATTATAATACCTCTCTCTGGCAGTACAATAAATTTTATGTTTGTCAAATTCAAGAAGCTGTTAATTAAAGAAAATGTCAGCTTTTTAAAGCCTTCTGAGTTTTAATATGACAATAGCATTTTTAATTTGAGATTTTTATTTTGGTCTATGCAGTGTATATAAATTATGTATTTATATATGATTTGTATCCTACCTACTTTTAGAAAGGATTAGACTGGTGTGAGGAAAATATATTATTTTTCTATGGTTTACATGTTCATCCCATGGGCTTTTTTTTTTTTTGGCTTTTGATTCTTCCAAAGAAATTGGGACTCTGTAGGTGGCACAAGACAGATCTGAAAGGTGACTCTGAATAGTTCCTTAGCCATGTGTTCTTACAGTATTAATTTCACAACTCAGATTTAGTTTCCTCACCCAAATGATGGAACTAGGCCTGAGAATATATATGTTCCCTTCCAATTGTGACATTTATGATTCTTATGAAATTCTCACCGTTCATTGAATTATCAGGCATTTGAAATAATTTAGTATGGTACTCTAAATTATTGCTTGAGATGTGTAAACAATTCAGTCAGACTAATTCTTAGTTTCATGCTCACTCAAGAGCTGTTAATGTTGAACATAACTAACTTGATGTATAAGTAATCTATTTCTACATGGCAATAAAGACTCAAATCAAAGTGACAGCTGTGTTCTTTTATTCAACTTTGTTATATGATTCTCTGTGACTCTCGTGAAGAGAATCAGTTTTCCCCAAGGTTGAGCAGTAATGCCATGTTGTTGGTATATGTTTTATCCAGATGACAACATCCCTAGCCATATAGTATCTTCTTGATAACACTAGGATGCTCACTGTCTCAAATGTCACATCTGAATCACCAACATCACAAGGGACAGAAATCTGGATATTTTCCCTCTATAGGGTATCTATTGATATTCATCATTTCTTTTACTAAAATAAGTAAAGTCATAACCTAAAATATGCTTGTGTTATATGACTTAGGCAAATACCAAGGTATGTCATTTTCTGCTTCTAAAAGGTAACATGTCAAATAGAAGATATTTATACTCCCTCATCCCTTTCTATATATTCTTCATTTTTTCAGAAATCATATCCTCATTTTCATGCCCAATTTCTGACTCTTTTGCAAAAATATACCTTAAATCTCTTAAAGTTCTCACAAACTTCTATACCAAGTTTAAACTTTTTACTTGCAAATTAGAATGCAAAATAGTTGAACTTAGATGGTGGTAAAAGGAAAATTCCTATTACAGCATCTGCAAATTACAAGTGAAAGTCACTTATAACTTATCCTGCAGTGCTTTTGAGAAACTTAGCTTGTTTTCTTCAGAGAAGAAAAATGCTTCATGAAAGGCCTAATAACACATTTAAATTACTGAGGATAATTTGAAAATTTAAGTTTTATGGAATTTAGATGATTACTAGAATCCCAGCAAGTAGCATAATGGACATAATTTTTATAACAGTTGAGAATCACTCTGCACATGATACACTTGCATTGATTTGAACCTAGCATTTAAAAACTGTACTTAACCCAAGTCACCAATCAGAAAGAATTCTTTTTTTTTTTTTGGCAAAATACAATTAGCTTGATAAGAACTTTAGGTAGCCCATATTGTCCTATAAATTCAAATTAATCAAAATGGTACATTTATCTTTATATCAAGTCATGTAATTTTTGCCTATTTTTATATTTTTATGAAAGTATTCTGAAAGCTAATGATATAGAAATACATGTGTCAGAGTATGTATGTCTGTGTATATGTGTCTATGTATATTACGTATATGCACCCATATAAAAATTTATCTGTTTGTTTGCTTTCCCACCCAGAGGTTAAAGTTAAAATGTCTCCCGAAGTCCTGGTTCCCTGTTCTGAGAGCGGCTGGCTTCACTGAAAAGGCCAGGGGAGGCAGACTTAGTGCCTTCTCATGGTATCTTCATTGATCACCTGTAAGTGCATGAATAGCAGGGGTGCACTCCTGACTTCACTCCATAAATATTATATAATTGGAGGGGAATAATAAGAGACCAAGAAGGGCAGGAGGGAGGGCAAGGAGAAAAAGAAGGGAAAAGGAAAGAAAGTCTAGAAAGAAGGGTCAGTGGAAGGGGAAAGAGTGTGGAGGGAATTCCCTTCTTTCCTGTGCTTACATCAGCTTGAAACTGCCTCCACCCTTCCTTACCTCATAGCCATCCTGAATGTAAAGTGCCATTCACAAACCTGGAGAGAAGATGATCAGGAAGAATATCACACACATCCAATGTGGAGAAGGAGACTCTTCAGAATTCTAACTTCTAGATCATTGTGGAAGCACTTCCAATAATCTATCCTAAAAAAAAAAAAAAAAAAAAAAAAAAACTAAGATACTGCAGGCTGACTAACTTGAATCCCTTAAATTGAATTATCTAAGTCTTAGAATTGTCAGGGAAAAAAGGAATTTGCTTTAGTCTTTAAGCATAAATTGAATAAAAAATAATTATGTACAATATATCTAGGTTCTATGCATTATCTAGATTTTATTTCTTTAAGAAAGGAATTTATAAACATATCAAAATTGAGATGATCCAAATATGTATTAAATATCTAATGCTATATACAAATTACTCCAAAATTTTATAGTTTAAAACAACAAATATTTGTCACTTTACATAATTTCTGAAGTTTAAAGATTTGGAAGCAGCTCTATTAGATGGTTCTATGTCAGGGTCACTCATGATGTTGTAGCAAATCTGTCAGTCCTGACTCCAACCATACAAAAGTTCAACTAGGAATGGGGGATCCACTGCTAAGTAGTGGTTGTTGGTAATCCTTAGTTCCTCATCAAAGGGCTGCTCATGACATGGTAAGTAGCATCTCCCAGAGGAGTAATCCAAGAAAGAAAGAACACCAAAATAGTTGGTGTTTCTTCCTTCAGGGATTGCATCCTAGCGATGAAGTTATTCAAGTCAGAAATCTGAGAATAATCCCACTAAGACAGTTATGTAAGATTGTACAGTCTGTGTACTACACAAAGGTGTCCAATCAAGATAACAAGTATGGGTTGTAACCTAATATCAAAAATGACATTTCACAATTCTGACACATCCTATTGGTCATACAGATCACTCCAGTACAATGTAGGAAAGGACCACATAAGGATGTGAATATCACATGAAGGCCATCTTGAAGGCTGATTATCACACCATTCTTACACACTTGTTTGCTTCCTAAGTCACATAAATATATAAATAAGTGGAACAGAATCGATTAATGAATGCATAAATTTATGAAGATATATTTAATATCAAATATCCCCACATTATTTTATGATTTTATTGCTGCTTTTCCAAAATGAAGGCCATTTTCTATCATTTAGCTGTTACTGAAATATATAAAGCAAAACCAAAGAGAAAGTTCTAATAAATGCACGCTACTGTTGTTTTAATACATAATGCTTTAATGCACATTGCTAATACAAAGGAATGAAGAAAAATAGACTTTTAAGATACAGGTTAATCTGAACTCTCACACTTAAAAATAAACAAAAAATAAAAAAATAAACTCACTCCAACATACCTACTGCTTTTATCATCACACTAAATTTTTGTTTGTTTGCCTAGGCAGGTCACAATTACTTCTTAGGTGGTAAATCCTCTAAACCAACCCCCCCTTTTTTTAAACATTTTATTTCTTTATTTGACAGACACACAGCAAGAGAAGGAAAACAATCAGGGGGAGTGGGAGAAGGACAAGCAGGCTTCCCTTGGAGCAAGGAGCCCGATGAGGAGCTCAATCCCAAGACCCTGGGATCATGATCTGAGCCGAAGGCAGAAGCTTAACGACTGAGCCACCCAGGTGCCCTCTAAAACCCTTTTGACCTTGACCTTCCTTAACCCCAGATTATGGTACTTACTGCTTCATTTTTGGTTTTGACCATTCCAAACACCATAATCTCTAAACGCCCATTCCCTCCACTTCCAACTACATTGTCATTCCAAAGATAGTCCTAAAGAGAAAATTTGGAACCACCTCACCCAAGTAATTCTCTGCCATTTATAAATTCACAATTTCAAGTCAATTTCCTAAACTGCAAACCCATATTTTGAGTGGAAATCTAGAGATCTTCATTCGCATGTCCTCCCACACACCAAATTCAAGTTTAAAGCAAACATCATTCTTCCCCCAACATTTGCTCTTGCATATGATTTTCTTCCTTCAGGGATTGCATCCTAGTGATGAAGTTATTCAAGTCAGAAATCTGAGAATAATCCCACTAAGACAGTTATGTAAGATTGTACAGTTTGTGTACTACACAAAGGTGTCCAATCAAGATGACAAATATGGGTTGAAACCTAGTCTACCCTCTGCTCTCCAAGTCCTGTATCCTAGGTGTATGTGGTCTATCAAGCAGAGGGAAAGGACACCCTACCTTTTTTCACAGGGTCATCTCTTGCTTGCCAGCCCAGAGAAGCTGTATCTATCTAGAATAAGCATGTGTGGTTGTGTGTGTGTGTGTGTGTGTGTATCAAAATGTCACTGAACCCTGAACTCTCCAATGTAATCTGCCTTCATACCCTATTGATTCCAACCTTCTATACAGGTTAAATCAGTGACTATACTTCAACTCCATGGCCTCTTCATTGGTTCAAGTCCTCATCATTCCTTGCCAAATCATGCAACAGACTCCTAACTGGTCTATTGCCTTAGAACGTCAACTCTCTGATCCCATCTTCACAATGCTAACAGACTGATCTTTTTTAAAATGCACATTTGACCAAATGTCATCAAGAACCTTTCACATATTCATGCAATGAATCTTTTAAAGTATGTACTATATGTTTACCACTATATGATACCTAAATCTTTAAACAAAAGTCCAAATTCCATAGCACGTAAACAAAACTCTTCAGATCTGACCCTTACTTATGTATCCAGCCTTATTTTCTCTGAGGTTCCTCCTCACTCCCTGGGAACCAATCACCCTGAACTACTAAAGGAGTTATGACATCTCACGCATCCAAGTTTTCACATATGCTACTGTCTCCGTCTGAAATGCTTCCCCACCTTCTTTGCTCCAGTAATTTTCCTTCCTATTCAAATACTATCCATCAAACATCATCTCTTCCTTTCCTGTCTTCCCATCCCTTCTTATTTTGTTTTTCCTATGTCCTCCCATAGCACTCTTTGTGTCATTATTACGTATTTACTTGTGTTTCTTTCTTACCTAGTTGTAAAGTTCCCAAACATAGGAAAAATAACATCAATCCTCACGTCCCCTCACACTAAATCATCTTTTTACCTGAGTAAAATATCTGTAATTCTCAACATTTATCATTTTCCATCATATGTATTTGTTCTTAGTATGTCAGCAATTCTAACTTCCATATTTCCTTCAATATTGGATGACCAGAAAAGGTCATAAATTAGCACAGGATAAAAATAAAGTGCACTTACTTTTAAATATCCCTTTACCAGAATGCATGTAATCATTTCAACTGATTTTTTAATAATAATGCCATTTTTTTCTTATCATATTTTTTTGCTTGCTGCAAGTTTAAAATTTTTCTAAAAACTTAACATCTTTCCTATATATCTGGTATGTAGAATTAAAAGGTAGAAGTAACTTCTTCTAATATGGAAGTAGCATTTAAATGAATTTTGCTACCTGAAGAATTTGTGTACAGAGCATTATGTACTTAGGTCTGTGGATAAACGGGTATGTGTGAACCACAACCCTAATGTCTGATTTATTTGATGATTCCTTCTAATGCATAACTTGGATCCTGTGAATAACTATAATGAGAGCTTTACTCTTTAAAGATAACTTTCTCTAGAACTTGGTTTCATTCATGCACTATTCTGTCAATTTACAACTACCAGTTGTGTGGGACTCCTCTGAATTGTAAAAGGCACTTTCAAAATATCTAATTTAATGTCCAAAACAACTCTATGATTAAGTAGCACAGATGTTATCATGCCAAATTCACATATCCTAAACTTAATATGATAAGCACTTGGGAATTGATGTCTTATGATATTAGAATAAGCTCCTTTTTCTGTTTTTCTCTCCTTTGTATCTTCTTGACACAGAGGCAGGCAGTCTCTCACAGTGTTCTCCAGCCCAGTTGCTAAAGTTCACATTTACATTTGTAATGGGAACATTTCTGAACCTCTGCTGGCTCTTCACAGGTTGTTTATTGCATGCTGGTGACATAACCATTATCTTTTCATTCTAATCTTCCTTGTCAATGTAACATCTGAAGTGCAGGATAGAGGATTAGCAGTGCCCTGACTTAATCAGTTTATAAAAATCTCCAGAGAAAACCACCCTCCCTTTCATACATCACAGATGTTTTGTTTTCACTTGATTAGGCAATTGATTTGGCCCCCAGTGCCTCAAAAAATGAAAGATGCTCTTACCATTTATTTTTATACTAAAGGATGGCAAGGGAATGGGACAGGTCATAACTAGTACAGCTGGATACAGAATAAAGCATTCCGGGAAGCTGCCATGCGTTGACTTTACCAGCTGGAAAAGGGGAAAAAACAAGGCTTTTGCAGACATTTTATTCTTTTCATCCCACAACCTGCTAAAGTGTGGTCGAGTGCACTGTGATTCACAACACAGCAGTTCTCTACTATAATTCATGTTTTATATATAGCAGCTGTACATTGGGAAGATTACTAGGAAACCATTTGGAGAGAAGTCAAGTTCAAGTTGTTTGCACAGGTGAATGAGCAGTGCAGCTGGGGTTAGGACTTTTCTCCCCTTCCAGCCCATTACCAAATGAACCTATTAAAGGTTCATTTAAAGGAGTAGAGGTGGGACAATGTGTCTAAGCGATGTCTGGAGTGATTTAGTCCCAGAAGTGTTACCAACTGCTCTCCTGTCTGAATTCTGTATTTCATCCAATGGAATCTCTGATGTAACTGTTCTGTTTGTGGCTGTCTAGCTATTAAGATAATATTTTGAAAGTTTACTTGTTGCACAACCTGATTTATTATTATGTATTTTCTTCCAGCATGTTTCTTAGCCCAAATAGTTGAAGATCTAATTTTTAATATAACCTTTTCTAAAAGTGCTAATCCCTGACCAGTTATTAGATGCAAAAAGTAATAATAATGGTTATTAAATTCAGTGTAAAGGCTACTAGAGGCATTTAGCTTATTACAACTATTTGCTATTTGACATTTCACTTGATTAAACATTTTACCTGATTTTATTTTTGGGATGTGTTTTGACTTAAATTATCACTCAGTCCAAAATATCATCACAAGAATAAGAACCTATTTTTAGAGATCAAAATTTATTGAAAATGGTATACTGTGTACATATCTGTTAGAGTAGTAGATTGTTGCAAGCTTAACTCTATAACATTTTCATAAACTTAAATTGAGCATTTTATCAATGAAATATTTTTATTTTTTGTCTGTTTACTATTTGAACATTTGCATGTTGAGGAATAGGGTCATTTGCCATAGTGTTGTTGCATGGAATGTGATTATCCATGATGGGGTGGAACATACCCTTCTCAATAATGGAACTTGGCGGTATGTTAGCTCAGTCCCTCTTCATTCACATAACACAGTTTATGACACCTAAACTGGAATCACAGCCTCAGGTATGAATATTGTAAAAAGACTATCACCTTAGAGCCTAGGCGGTTATTTAAAAAAACAAAACAAAACAAAACAAAACAAGATAATAAAAGCAGAGTTGTGAAGAGATTAAAATAAATCAACCACACAGCTCCCATTTATATGCTTCTGAAATACAACATGAGAGCAAATTATTTTTATAAAATTCTAAAAGCACTTGTTTTATATTGGTGTCTAGTAGGAATTCAGCATTTCTATATGGCTTCTTTTTTATCTAGGTGAAACGTGAACATTTAACAAGTATGTGAAAACTGAGGTATTCTGAAAATATGAATGAGTCAAGTAAGTTGGTGTTTATGATCAACAGTGGGCACAGAGATCACCATGGAAATGAATAATCTTCTCAATCCTTCTTAGAATATACTTTCAAAGCCAAAATGCAATCACTGTGTAATGAGAGTTATTTATATATGCCCTCTGATAATAAAAGTACATGGACAAGTATGAATAATTCTAAGGAGCACCCCTTAAACTGTTCTTTACAGATAATTAGGTTCATGAGATTAAGAACGTCCTCTGAAGATTAGCCAAGAGACCCGACTGGAGAATATTGTAACACATGAAAAACCCTTTTAGGCCATATGGTGACCAAGTACTACGGCCTCCAGGGAGCCGTGTCAGACTTTGGCACAATCTGTCACCAGGCCCCACAGGTGAAAGCTGATTCCAGAGGAGTTTAACACCAGAAGTCTCCTGGAAGACAGTATCAAGATTACAAGGAGACAACAACCGCCCTGCTGCATTGCTGATGGTCACATTTCTCTTCCCATTTGTGCTTAGCATACCATAAATCTAGTGCTCTTTTCAGCTAAAATCATCAGTGACATCAATGCTAAGAACATCCACTCTAAACTCGGTGAATTTCAAATTAGTCCTGGGATGCCATGGAGAATACTGCAAGTCTATAAAATATTACATTTGTATCAATTTATACATCTTTCCCTTTATATACCCTAAATATTTTAAAAGCTAAGTTGTAAAGCTATAAATGAGGAATCACTCAATAATTGATCACTCTTATTATTATACTCTTTGATGTTGGCTTTGTATCTGAAAAAGAAGCAAAATCTTGTCACTCCAAATGCCTAAACTTGAGATTTCAAAACCAGTAAATATCAGCAACAACAACAACAGTCCAGACACAGCATAGACAACTTTTTATTTTGCCAAGTATTCATGTTTAAACTGTCTTGTAATGATCACTTTAATAAAGGATCATTCTCTAATTTTAAAACTAAAACGGGAAATACATGCTCTTCAAGGACAGCCCTCTAAATTGAGTAAATTAGTCATCTTACTAGCAATGAATTTGACAAGTGGCTTCATATATTTTTAAGGGGGGGTGAAGCCCACAGATATTTACTCTTCTGTTAGTGTTTCTTTACATAGTGTCTCTTAATATATGTGCTTTAGGAAAATCAAGAAATAATTGCTATATAATATTGACCATATTTAAATTGTGAAGACTAAAAATTTGCTATTATTTAAAAAAATGCTATTATTAAGTATGTCATGGGTTATTTTTGTGGTCTAATATTTTAACATGGCACCTTAAATATACTTTCCCGTAGATAATCAACAAAGAATGCTTAGTTATTTTAATTGATGAGATCTTTCTTTTTTAATCAAAAGCTCAACAATTATGGTTGTATGCATATCTATCTACTATCTATCTATCTATCCATTTATCCATTCATCCATATATTTTATTTGAATATCTACTGACTCAGTAAAAAATACTTTTTTCAACAGCAGTCTTTATTGAATACTTTTTCTTTTCATTCTGTAAACTGCAGAAATACAAGAAAATGTGCCTTCTTACTGGTTTACATTGTCATTTACACATAATCATGATGGGTATGCCAGTGGAAATGCCACCATCTAAATATGATGTTACAAAGAATTTAGAATTTGAAAGTCAAAACATACATTCAAATCTTGATTTGCAACTGTACATATTTTACTACTTTAGGCTCCTTCAGAGTTTCTGAACCTCTAGTGAGTAAGGGAGGGTGGGTATTCTGGGGGAACACCTGGCATGACCAAGGCAGAACTGAAGAGCCCTTGGGGCAATAGACTGAACTAGACAGTATGGTAGTCATCTGTATTTCAATATTTTATTAAACCATGGCAAAATATCGTATGTAGGATTCCTTGGGAAACAGAATCTGAGATAGAGATTAATGTGCAAGATATGTATTGGAAGTGCCCACTGGAGCAATACCTATAAGAAAGTGAATAGAATAGAATTGAACAAAGGGATGAGTTGAACTGTAAACTAGTTCCAAAAAAAGTGTTGGCAGATCCCATAGAAAACCTTGAAGCTGGGATGGCCCTTTGATATTGTCCACAACTGAGGCAAGGGGGCCAAGCTTTTATACCCTACATTGGCCATTTATTGGATCCAAGATGCTCTGGGAAAAGAAGTATAACCATGAAAGGTGGCACTCTTCAACCAAGGATAATTCCCAGAAACAGATTTAGGTGAGACGCAAAACTGCCAACACTTCCATCAGCTGGGAGAATGAGTCCTCAGTCCAGAAGGAAGGATTTGGACAGCAAACTATGACATTTATTGCATTGCATTAATGTTTACCTGCCAGATATCAGCTCTATCCCTATCCTGTTTTTCTCCACATTGCACTTATATCATCTAACATAGTATGTATTTTATTTATATATTTTGTTTATTCTATGTCTCCTTGCTTATACTAGGTTCCCCAAAAAGAAGAACATGAGGCAGAAGCTTATGTGCTTTCTTAAAGAGTGCAATGTCAAGCAACAAGAGTCAGGTTAAAGAGAAATCAGACTGAGAAGTGAGGGAGAGCCAACACTGGGTGATTTAGCATACCAGCAACCACCTGGCATCAAGCAAACTGCTCAATCTCTTGAGACCATCTTGCAGAAGACCACGTAGACAGAGGCTTCTCAGATCAGCCCATGCAGGAAAAGGAGAGAGATTTTCTCTGCTGGCTTTCTTCTCCCATTGATCAAAGACGTATCCCACAGAACATAGATTTCTCTGTACTACTGAGTTAAGAAGCATAGGTACATATGAGCCTGTGTTTGGAATGCCACGTTCAGCATTTTATTAAAAGATATTCTCAAATGCAAGCACAAAATAAAAGTAATGTAGATAGAAAAGTATTTACTTAAGCTTTGCTTATAATTGCAAAGATTAGAAATGACCCAATTGCCCATTGGCTAGAATAGATTGAATAAACCACATTAAAGCCATATTATGGACTACTGTGTATCCAATAAAAGGAGTGATATTTTATATACTATATAAAATAAGCTTCAAGATCTATCATTAAGTGGAAAGGGGAAAAAATAACAACCAAGAAACAAAATATATAAATCTAAGAAAAATGTGTTTTCTTGATACCTAAGAGCTTGGGTCCTATCAATGAGATGTATTCATCTAGATCTTTGCTAAGAACCAATCCACACAAAGAAAGAAACAATCTTATGAAACATGAATATAGCCTGAAATTTCCTAGGGAAAGTGAGAGGCAGAATGTAAGGCATTCATGCTGTAATGTGAATCCAAGCAGAGGCACTGTGGCTCTTGGATCAACCATAGATAATGCTTAATAACTGGCTGCTAGATCTTTCTCTTGTAGTTCTGGTTCTAGATGAGATATGGCTTTCAGAGTATTCTTGGAATTTCAACCTCAAATATTTTCTTCAGACGTCCCAATATTTCTGTGAATTATTTATACTTTTTAGTAAGGATCTTTCTTTGTAAGCTACCTAGCTAGATCCTATTACCTGTAACTAGTCATGCTGACATATAGAATATGCCACCAGGTTTGTATGAAAAAAAAATTTTTGAGATTTTATTTATTTATTTGAGGGAGAGAAAGACAGAACATGAACAGGGGGGAGGAGGCAGAGGGAGAGAGAGAAGCACACTCCCCGCTGAGCAGGGAGCCCAACTTGGAGCTTGATCACAGGACCCTGAGATCATGACCTGAGCTGAAGGCAGATGTTTAACTGACTGAGCCACCCAGGCACACCAGAAAAAATATTTTTTAAAGTATATATAAATATGTTTTCTTATAAATACATAAAGTATCTTGAGGATACACAAGAACTAATAACACTGGTTGAGTCTAGGGAGGGAAATTGGAAGTTTTAGAGACAAGGATAAAAGAGAGATACTTCATAATATTTGTGCTCTTTTAAATTTTGAACCATATGAAAATATTATTTTTCAAAAATTAATCATCAGTGCAAATTCTATAAATATGGATGGAACATGAATATATACTTCTCATAAGAAGTATAGTTGGTTGTAGAACCACTACATTCCATCAGTAGTGTTTACTGAATTCTTACTACATGCCAGGGACATGCAAGAAATAGAGTGGAGAATAAAACAGGTCGGTTTCCTGACTATATGCAGACAGATGAAATTGTTGACAAGAGAATCATAATAGTTACATGAACATCCTTAGTGTCATCTGCACAGAAGAACAAGATTATCATCATTATATTAAGTTAACCATTCCTATTCATACCAAAATTATATACATTATATATAATTTTATTTATATAATAACAGTAACATAATATCTTTAATAATCTTATATATATTTTATATATATCTAATCTAATATTTATCTATCTAAATATCTAGCTAATAAGCAATATCTTAATTATTTGCAGGGACTAATAAAGCCTCCAAATATGTTTGATTTATAAGTAAAAATAAGGTTTTGTATAATCTTGGTCAATTAAATATCTGAAGAAATATTTTGGTGGATCTTTTTCTTCCTCCTGTTAAATGGTGCCCTGATAGATGACTTCATGGTCACTAACCAGTCAGATGACAGTCATAATTTTAAGTCTTTCAAATTTTCTCATCATCTAAGAAGAAAAGTATCCTAACCCTTTCAAAAATTATAAATGTCTTTGTTAATTATTCAGAGTGTCAAAGATAATCATGGAAAACACATTAAATCATTTGAAGATGGTACATTAAAAAATGCCCCCTGAGTAGATGTTCTCTTTAAGCTGACTCTAGTTGACTAATCAAAACTGAAAGGCTCTTTCTTTTTTTTTTTTTTCCCTGCTTGGAGCCAAGAAGCTGAGTAAACATCAGGTTTCATTACATATTACAATATGTACATATTGTACATATTGTACAATATGTACATATTATATAAGTTTAGAAAATAATGACATGTTAATCTCTATGGTTCTGATACTGAATATGTTAAAATATATGAATAACTCTCATTATTATTTTGTAGGCCTTGGAATAATCACATTTCATTAAAGGAGGCAAGATCATGTGGCTATTGAGACCGGACTCCAAACTCTTTGGAATAAGTGGCAATTGGTCTATTTATTAGCTCTGTGGTTTTCAGCAAGTTAATCTCTCTACATCTTTTTTTTTTTTCACTTCTAGCAAGAGAATGATAATAGTACCTACCATAGATGGTTGTGTTAGGATTATAAAGAATAATTTATATAAAGTACTTCACCTAGTGCCTATTAATAGGCATTGATAGATCACCTATTTTAAAAAAAATTAAAAATTGAAAATCTCCTTTTTAAATTGTGTCTGGCTACTTTCCAGAATTCACTCAAAAAGGGACGTAAAAGTTTCAACTACTTAAAACTTTGGAAAAAAGGTTTATGAGCCCGATATATCTAGAAGAGTTTCCTACTAACAAGATGTGTAGATATGAATTGAGAATCTCAATTTGTAGCTAAACATGTTTATTTTTGTCTGTTTTTTTTTTTTTTTCCAAAAATGAAGCAAACTGATGGTCCTTAAAGAGGGTAGGATAAGTCTTACTCAATGAGGCAGCAAAGTAGAAAAAAAGTTGTCCTTTAACTATCCTAGATCTGTTTTGGAAGTTCCTCTAAATATATTCAGTCACCTCAGAACACATTAATGCCAGGGTAGAGTATAGGGGAAGGGAGAAAAATGTACCATCAGTGTCCTACTGAATACGGGGAGATATTGGTCAAATAAACTCAAGTAGTGTTAGTCAAGAAAGATTTACAGGAAAATCCCTTGTGGAAGTATTTACTGAAGATTGCAGTTATACATGTGTTTTATGGGTCAATTTAACAAATGCTACCTAAATAAGAAGGGCACCCATAGTTAGAAGACATTAAAGATGTATTTTCAGAACGTCATGAGTTGGGCTAACAGGGAGCCCTTTACTCTTCCTCTTTGAAAACACTCATTTTCATAAGAGTAATATGACAGAGAAAGCTATTACTTCCAAAACCGTTTTTTTTTTACTTCTTCTCCAGTAATAGAATTCTGATATTTATCTAGACAATTAATAAAGAGTACATCTGCCTGTCTTCCATGCAGCAAGGTATGAATAAGTTTAGGTCAATAATATGTACACCAAAGTGTCATTTGGCCACTTCTTTAAACATTTCTTATGAAATTACTGCTGTATGGGGGCACCTGGCTGGTTCAGTGAGTGGAGCATGCAATCTTGGGGTTATGAGTCGAGCCCCACATTGGGTGTAAAGATTACTTAAAAAATAAAACCTTTAAAAGTAAATAAAAATAAAAATAAAATTACTGGTGTATGCCTTGTCCACATTTTTTTAATTCTGTGTCCCTTTTTCTGTCCTATGGACTAAAACTGAAAGGGGTAACTGGAGCAGTAACCACTATCTTGTGCCAGAAGTGGTGAACAAGAAGAAACAAGTGTCTCTTGGAAGAGAATTATTGTGCCATGCCTAGACCACTCACTCCAGACCTTAACAGGAGAGTGAAACATTATCTTGTTTAAGACAATATTATTTTGCATCTCTGTTGTTCCCAGTCAAGATAATCTTAATTTAGAAAAATCTTAAGTGGAATTTAAAGGAAATGGGTCAATATTCTGAAAACTTAAAGAAAATTCTACTACAAAAAAACAAAACCTAAAAGAAAAAGAAAAAGAATTTTAAGAATACAAAATAACATGCAAAAGGTTGTGAATAAATAAATCTAAACAAAAACAGGACCTGAAAATCTAGTGGGAAAACAAGGCTGAGATGAAAATGGAATGGGAGATCTCATTTCTGCCAAAATGACAGGCTGTATAAATTATTAAAATCCTTTTTAAATGTATGAAATTATCAAGGGCAGGAAATCAACATAGAGCATGGCCATCAAAATGGCAACCTGAAGCTGTTGTAAATTAGGGGAACCTAGGACCTTGGGTTTAAATACCACATAGGGGAATGAGATAAGGCTTAGAGCCCTGATGAGGTAAGATACTTTTTACAAGTATATGTCCTTTAATAAAACAGAAGAAAACAAACAAAAAAAACCCAAAAAGATACAAAATTTCAATCTGGAAAATAATTGCCAAATTCAGAAAGAAAACTAAAAGAAAAAGAAGAAAGTTTAGATGTACAAGCAGTTTAATTCGACAAAGAAAGAAAACAAACTTGAATTCAATACAGCAATATCATGCATAGTACTGTGCAAAGAAATGAAGTGGAGTGTGTGTAGCTCAGAAAATAAGAGCTGCCATAGCAACAGTCACAGGAGCAAAAGGCACAAGGATCTTTTTGTATGGGGACACTGAAGCCTGTGCAATACAGTAAGGGATGGAGTGAACACAGAAGGCATCTACAAGGCCTTGCAACATACTAGGAAAATGGAGTGGAGCAGAAAACCAGTTTAGCAAGAGGATGATTGCACCTCTCCAGTATGGTTGGATTGGTGATGCTGGTGAAGAAACAGGGACATGTATGCACAATCTTTAACTCTCAATCACCCTGATAAGCTGGTTATGGCACTGGTGTTCTGGTTAAAGAAAAGTTCAATATTAATACCTTGGAAATGCTCTGGCCAATAAGGAATTAAAATCTCACAATGAAATTATAAATCCAATCCTCATGCAGACATTATATTAGATTATGTTTTAATTGACTCCAACATATACATAGATGGGGAATATTACAGTAGTATGTTGAATATTTGTTTAAATATTAATATTGTAAGAGGGGATACGAAAAAGCAAACATTGACAAAGTGCAACACTTGGCCAAACTCTTCAAACCCTTTTTAACTTCTAGCTGACTGATGAGAATGGCTATCATTTCTCAGATAAATAGCATATTAGACTGATAATTCAAGGAATCAAGCAGAAAGAATCTCATTTATTGATTCATAGATTTTTGTCATACTAAAAATACTATTTTTTTCTCAAATAATCACTATAATACTGTGTTAAGACTTCATTCTTTTGGATTTAGTTGTTGAAGTTCTTTACCATATAGCAACCATAAATCACAAAGATAAATAAATAACTAATAAATACCAAGTTCTCAGCATTTTTAGATGAAAGAATATTTAAAGTATATACAATAATTTTTATGCAATAATTTTTCTAATTATAATTTTAAGAATTACTTTTTTTTCCTTTTTACAATTTGTTAACAGCCAATTTTTGGAATTCAGTAAGTTTGAAGTGGGAAGGAACAGACCTGTTGCTCTTGTTCTGGTGCCTCCAGAAATGGGCTTAGAGTCAACTATAGCATTTTGCACTCAGTCTGTGCACTCTGCAAGTTTTAATTTATAAAGATGTTTGAACACACTCAAAAGGAATTATGGGAGCAGAACACATAACTATATAAATATATAAACAAATAAACAAGCAAACACATACATACATACATAACATAACGTAGATACATACATCAGCAAGCCAGCCAGCCAGATAAGCATGTTTCTCCACCCTGACTACCATCTCTTTCACAGAAGAGCACATGGCCAATATCATCAAGTTATAAAATGAAATTTTTTGTTCATTGAATATGGTGGAAACAAAATTGATGAGGTCTCTCTGGGGAAATCTATTGCTATCAGGAACGATAAACCACTGATGCATAGTTGAGGACCTCATAAGTAGAAAGCAACTTATTCAGTTTGGGGATTTATTTGTTTAGGGGGTGACTTAGAGTAAAAAAGAAATATAAGACATTTTATTCATGTCTTTTAATATTTTAAATTTATTTTTAATTTTTATTTTAGAGAGAGAGAGGACGAGCCGGGAGAGGAGGGGAGGAGGGGAAGAGGGAGCAGGAGAGAGAGAATCCCAAGCAGGCTCCATGGTCAGAGCTGAGCCCGACACTGGGCTCGATCTCAGGACCCTGAGATGATAACCTGAGTCAAAATCAAGAGTCAGATGCATAACTGACTGAGCCACCTAGGTGCCCCATTCATGTGTTTTTAAATCCAAGAACATAAGATATAATAATCATACATGGTAAAAATGAGAAATTATAAACTACAGTTTTATTGGGGTCCATTTCCAAAAGAAGCTGAACGGAAAGAGAAAGGAATATTCCATTCATACTGCTTTTTTAGAAAAAGAAAAAGTCCTGGGGCCACCGGGGTCGGTGAAGGATCTCAAGATGGCTGTGTGAAAACTTGCTCTAAAAACCATTGACTGGGCAGCTTTTTGGGAGATCATAACCCGAAACCAGAAGTTTATTGCTAACTCCCTGAAATCCTGGAATGAGACACTGACCTCCAGGTTGGCTACTCTCCCTGAGAAACCACCTGCTATCGACTGGGCTTACTACAAGGCCAATGTGGCGAAGGCTGGTTTGGTAGATGACTTTGAGAAGTTTAATGCCCTGAAGATTCCTGTGCCAGAGGATAAATATACTGTTCAGGTGGATGCTAAAGAAAAAGAAGATGTGAAAAGTTGTGCTGAGTCTTTGTCTCTCTCAAAGGCCAGGATTGAGGAATATGAAAAAGAGCTGGAGAGGAGGAGGAACATAATTCCATTTGATCAGATGACCATTGAGGACCTGAATGAAGTCTTCCCAGAAATCAAATTAGACAAGAAGAAGTATCCCTATTGGCCTCACAAGCCAATTGAGAATTTATAAACGAGTTGGGGAGAAAGCTCTGGCCCTCATATTGTAAATGCTGGACATTAAAAATAATTATATGGTAAAAAAAAAAAAAAAGAAAGAAAGAAAAAGTCCTAAAAGTTTAAAAATACACAATTTCTAGGACTGTAATTTTCTAGGCTTGAGATGTTCTTCCCTGACATAAAGAACATAGGAAGAGTAGATACTGCATGGGAAAAGTGTGACTGCTTATTAGCATATTAGCATAAAATTCCCTGCGGTCATTTTAAGTGGACTAATCCAGAGGGCTTTAGAAAGAAATCTAGTCTGGAAATAAGTGATTATCATCAGCACAGAGAAGGCAGTTTGGGCTTAGGTAATTTAATCGGGTAGCCTTCATGGATAGTCCAGAGCTGTGTCCACTCGAAGTGAGATGCCCAAACATTTGAGGCTTTACATTTTGCTACTTACTGTCGCTCACATTTGATTCTTACCACCAAATTAATGTGAACTTTTTTTTAATGAATTCAGAGGGTCACTTCAAACATGAAGAAGTAAACATTATTAATTTGCTTGAGGGAATCTGAGCATTTGGCTCAGTAGAGCATGCAAAAATGACCTGCTGATTCTTCCACATGAATTTCTCTTTACCACTTCAGACCCAATATGCCCTAATCTAAGCATTTAATTTTTTCTGAACATGGGCTCCTCTTCTGGACACTCTACCTTGTTTTTTTGTGTTTTGTTTTGTTTTGTTTTTAAGTATCATACCATCTTCCATTTCACCCATGCTTAAAACTTTTGAGTTTTAAACAATATAAACTTAGTCTTATCAATAATAGCAATTGGAAAATGTAAAAGAAAGAAGACAAATTTTACTATTTAACCCTATCAAAATATTTTATAAAAAACGAACTAGTATTCCTAATAAAAATAATCATTGTTCTCTGAAGTTAAAACTAAATTCTCACTAACTGCAAAAGTCCACAGTGTCTCTATGCAGTGCTAAACTGCATGGAATAAAATGGCTAATGGTTCAAGAATATTTAAAGGATAGACAAGGAGTACTGGAGTCTCATAAAAATATGGTTCTTATGGATCAGTTTACTTCATGCATCCACTCCCCTGTAAAGAAGCATTAATCATTAAACTACAAAAAGAGTATCATTGTCATTTTCAATTAAACTACAAAAAGAATATCACTGTCATTGCCAATCATAGTCATTTCATTTCAAAAAAATATCATTGTCATTTCAATTAAAAGTGTAGCCATTATTTTAGACCCTGCAGTGTGTCCATAAGATGTAATTTTTTTCTTCTCTCAGTGTATGTACAACCCAAATACATTTTGTCTGATTCAGCCTTAAGTGAGATAATATTTCTTACTTAACTACTTGAAGACCATCTGAGACCTCATTATGATAAATTAACATAAGTGGCTCATGGCTTAGGTAAGGCAAACATAAAAATCTATGTGTATATACATATATGTATATATTCATACACACACACAGAAACACACACACACGCGCACACACACACACACTGAGTGATAAGAGGCTAAATAAAATATTCCACTTCAAACTGCATCTCCTAGAAATTCTCCTGGCACCTTGTATTTCAGTCTTCATAATGGCAGCATGGTTTAGAAACTGATTATAAGGATATGATAATGCAGGAAATTAAGGAACACATGCAGACTACTCTCCCAGCAGGTATTCCTTCCAACAGAACAACTAGCACAGCTGGTCTGCTCAGCCCAAGTGCAGACACAGCACCAGGTCCCACTTCAAAATCACTCCTCAGCATATCAGAGATTTCATGTTTCAATCTTAGCAAAACAGTCTTTTTTAAAAAATGTTCCTTTTGAAGGTATTGTTTAACCTCTATGCTAGAATATGGAAAGGTCTTAAAAGGAATACATTGCATTGTATCGTTTCATGATATTAAACACCAAGCTGAAATTTTCAAGTAATTGTTTTTAATTCAAGACGATTAGTCAATAAATCCAGGCCTGTCTCATAATCTCTTTTATTACATCAATTTTCTTTTTTGTGAAGTAGACATAATAAAAATTATTTTCATAGCAATATCTGCCAAAAAATTATTAGATGTTAATGAATTTTCTGGTTTTTATTAGCTTCATACATAATTTTATCATTCATTTTATGGTTAAATTCTTAAACATTGTGACAAAAGACAACTTTACCCATTGGGAAATTAAGTCAATTAGAACTTTGTTCTCTCTTACCACTGTTCAGATTTATCCCTGCTGAGGTAAAGATAGTCATGGTTAAAAACAATTTAGTTGTAAAACATGTCTACCCCTTCTTAAGTGTGATATTGTGCATTTCATTTTATGTAATCTTTCCAGTTATATCAGTTTCTGTGAAATGAACATAGTAACACCTCAAAGGGTTTTAATGAAAGTAAGTGAAATGAGCATGTAAGGAACTTTAGCACAATGTCTAAAATCTGAAAATAATGACTAACACATTTATGGAGCACATAATGTGTCATTTATAACTAACAATTGCAGCAGATGCCTATGATAACTCCTGGCCCCCTAATTTCAGCTCAGCTCTGGTTGACAGTTTCATGCATAATGCCAGGGCCCCTATCATGCCAGTGGTGTTTCTGCTTTGAGCCTCAAGGCTTTCTTCGAAGTCAAGGAAGACAGATGATCACCCATGAACAGGTACAGACCAGAAGTGGAAAAAAAATTACCTCCTCCAGGCAACTTTCAGCCAGTTGGGGACAGGAGTGGTGAATTGATTCCTGAGCCTCTCCTTTTTCTGGTGGGACAGTACTAAGGTGCCCCTCAGAAGGTTCCCTATGGTATTGAACCCTAGTCACCCTCAGTGGTAACCAGCCTATTAATTCAACTTCCACTGGCTTTTCTCTCTCTCCTTCATCCCTCACTTGTTTCCTAAGATCACCTCTCAAATAAGCAACTGCACAAATCCTTGTTTTAAGCTCTGCTTTCCAAGGAGCTTGACCTAAGATGAGCACTTAGTATGTGCCAGGTACTGTGCTAAATGCTTTTATGACTGACTCACTTAATCCTCACATTAAACCTATAATGTAGCTACTGTTATGAGTTTCATTTTCTATATAAGGAAACTTAAGATTAAGTAAATTGCCTAAGGTCTCACAGCTACTAAGTCACAGAGCTGGGACTCAAATCCAGTGTATCGAGTTAGCCCAAAATTTTAAGCCACTACACTTCCTGCACTGAGTGCTTGATATATATCAGAATTATGTTAGTGGCCTTTTAATAATTAAGATTTCTGAGTGCCAAACAAAACCTACTGAATCAAACTCTGGTAGCAAAGGCTGAGGTTTAGATTTTTTATTATTTATTTATTTATTTTGAGATACAGAGTTTTTAACAAGTTCCCCAGTTGATTCTTTTTTTTTTAAAGATTTTATTTATTTATTTGAGAGGGGGGGAGCACGAGATGGGGGAGGGTCAGAGAGAGAAGTAGACTCCCCACTAAGCAGGGAGCCTGATGCAGGGCTGAATCCTGGGACTCCAGATCAATCCTGACCTGAGCCAAAGCAGACGCTTAACCAACTGAGCCACTCAGGAACCCCTCCCCAGAGGATTCTTAAGTACACTAAAGGTCCACTGACCAAATAAAGTAAGGTATTATTTTGAAGGCGTAGGTGAATATTCATAACATGAACCAGAAATGGCAATTAGAAAATTTGTCTAGCTATCATTTAATATATTTAATACATATCTACATTATAAATTTGCATAAAGAAGCTACTCACTACCCCAAATTTAAGCCATATCATGGGGAAAAGGAAAGGCAATGGCCTCATTACTGATTAAAGCAGAACAAAAGTGATTGTGTGAGGCTATAAGGAAATGATCCTTAGCCTCAGGCATCCTGCCACAACTGGAAATCACCATGGACTACCAGCGAGAGAAGATAACAGGAAATGTTTTAAAAAGCAGGCATGGTAACAGAGTAGTAAGGTAGAGTATAGCATGGAAAATGTCCTGATATAGATGCCACTATTCCCTAATGATGCTTAATAAATGTGATTTAACCATAATTAAGTTCTGTAACAAACACTGCTCACTGAATTTTTAGCTACTGGAATTGCTTTAGGAATTCCTTTATACTACCTGAATGATCAGCAATTCAATTCCTCTTGGTTACACTGAATGTCCAGGAGGTTACAAGGATGTTGTAAAGCTGACCTGGGACCTCCTCCACCCTTGCTGAAATTTCTATTAATTAAGATTGTGTATGCTGAGCCCTAGACAAATACTATCTCATTTAATCCTGGAAATATTCCTGTGAGATCAGTAATTCTACCTAGACTATATACATGGAGGAATTTTAAGTAACTTGCTTCAGTTTACCAAGTAAACATGCAATGGCAAAACAAAATTTGAATTCCGTTCTTTCTGACTTGCCTGCTGCCAAACCAAATTAGTAACTTTTAGCTGCTATTGTGACTGTTAAGCAAAATCTGCCATTTAATCTTTCTAGAAGTACTCTCTTCCCTTGGCTGTTGTGATTATATCTTCTCGGTCTCCCCTACCTTGCTGGCTTCTGCTTTACAGCTTGTTTTGAACATTACCCCAAAATTAAATATCAGAGATCCTCAAAGCTTCCTTTCAGGCTTCTTGTCTCACTCTGCATTCTCTCCCTGGGCAATCTCAGTTATGCCATCAAAATCTATTACTTACCCACAGGATGATGAAATACGACATTTATGTCTCTAAACCTGACCTATTCTCCAGTTTCCAGACTTATAAATATTTAAGTGCTTACCTGACATCTCCTTTTGCATATCTCAATGACAACTCAAATTAAGTCTATGGAAACCAAACTCAGGATTCACCTATAAAGACGATTCTCTTCTAGTTTGCTTTGCCTTAGTGTACGTTACTACCACCATCTATCCAGTTATACCACCCAGAAAACTAACAGCTGGCAGACACTCTTCACATATTTCTATTTCTCTCAACCCATATTCATTGGTTCTAACTCGACTCTCCCTGCAATCTGTATCATTATTTTCAGATCCAAGACAATTTCTCTAGCCCAAGCTACCATTTTTTGCCTTGTAACAATTGCCAAAGCCATCTAGTTGGTCAATAACATCAACAATGGCCTACTCATTAGGTTCTTTACATTGCAGCCACAATGGTCTATTCAAAAGACAAGTTTCTACCAATGTGGTAAGATTTCCCAAAATGCCAAAAACTTCTTGATGAAGATGGAAACAAAATTAAATAAAATCTTTCCATTTTTCCCCATAGTTGTATTCTTGAAAAATTTAATATGTATTGAAACCATGCAAAATCTGCTTTATATTCTTAGATTCTAGACCTATTAAAATATATATACATATATAAATGTATAGTTTGTTATATATGTTTGTATATACACACACATGCACACACATACACACACACATGAGTGCTGTGTGTGCATATATAATCTACTGGATACCCAGCAGAACATTCAATAGTCTTGAAGCATTCAGAACATTCCTTCTTAGGAGAGACTGTGTCTTAGATTGGCATCTCCCCAAAGCAGTCAATGAGACAAGACCTTGAGTAGAAGGAAAGATGAAAAGGGAATAATGGAGGAGGTAATGTTTGAGTCATCTCTGTGAGTAAATGAGGGCCAGCCCCCATGAGAATCCATGTGGCACATGCCTCAGAATTACCTATCTTACCCAAGGATAGGAAAGCTGGGACATTTATCCATGGATTCCCTTGACCCACTGCGATCTTTACTCCTCACTTCCAGGTTGCCCTGCCTGTGACTGAGTAAGCTCCTGTGATGCTTGAGAAAACTCTCACCAAGAGAAGAGACATGAAGATGTTTGAGGTGGAAACTGCCTACTTTAGCTGGGAAGGGACAGATAATACAAGTACTACAGGATAACTGGGGCTGGCCTCCACTAAATGCCAGACACATCACCAAAGGTGCCACAAACTTTTCAACACATATTAGGGTTAAGTTAGCACCCCATGGATAACAAGCATTTAATAAATATTGCACAAGTATTTAATAAATCTTTGTTAAATTAGTCAGCTAATTCATATAAATGAATTATTTTTTCTCTTCAAAGTATTCTTTTAAAATTTTAGTATAAAATGTATACTTTTTTTAATTTTTTTTTAAAGATTTTTTATTTATTTATTTGACAGAGAAAGACACAGCGAGAGAGGGAACACAAACGGGGAGTGGGAGAGGGAGAAGCAGACTCCCCGCCAAGCAGGGAGCCCAATGCAGGACTTGATCCCGGGACTCCAGGATCATGACCTGAGCCGAAGGCAGTCGCTTAACCAACTGAGCCACCCAGGCGCCCCTGTATACTTTTTTTTTAAGATTTTATTTATTTATTCGACAGAGAGAGACACAGTGAGAGAGGGGACACAAGCAGGGGCAGAGGGAGAGGGAGAACCGGACTCCCCACTGAGCAGGGAGCCCGATGTGGGGCTTGATCCCAGGACCCTGGGATCATGACCTGAGCCGAAGGCAGACACTTAACGACTGAGCCACCCAGGCGCCCTAAAATGTATAAGTTCTGTGACTAAAATTAATTTACATTTTAGATAAAGTACAGTTTGGAAGAGATATTTTTATTTTATTTTAAAGATTTTATTTATTTATTTGCCAGATTGAGAGAGCACAAGCAGGGGGAGCTGCAGGGAAAGGGAGAAGCAGGCTCCCCACTGAGCAAGGATCCTTATGCAGGATTCAATCCCAGGACACTGGGATCATGACCTGAGCCGAAGGCATCCCAGAAGAGATATTTTTAAAGAAGGTAACTGCTTCAATTTAATGTCCAGAATCCTCCACAATTTTAACTTATTAAAAAATAGACTAGAAGTATTCCTTGGCAATACCCATTCTTGGAAAATAAAACTATAACTTTACCTGGGTTATTAAATGAATTATTATATTATACTACCATTACCTCATATTAGACTAATCTGTTATGAAACGAAACAAAACAAAACTTTTTACTTTGTTCCAAAAAGCTAATTTTAGAGGCAAAGCGTTAGTTACACAGAGGATTTTTTTTTAAATAAATTAATCAGGTGCTGGAAATACATAAACCCCTCTAATCTACAGGGTACATATAACCATGCATAGCTATTCATGGTGTTGGTATGTTTGAAAAGTTAGAGTACCCCCAGGCACTACCTGATGTGATGCTCTTCAACGCAACCTTCAATGCATAATAATTAATGTGACTTTCCAGACTGTTTTAATGCTAGGCTCTCACAGAGGGAGAAATGTTTTTTTGACTTCCTTATAAAACATAAAATCCAAAGTTTCTCAGTTTTTGCTGTCTGGTAAGAAAAATAAAACTGGTTGAAGTCAATGAGTTTATTTTTTCTTTCAAACCATAGCATGAGTAAATAGATTCTGGTAGCACATGAGGCAACAAAGCCCTTGAGTTTAGGGCTGGGCTTTCTTTAGATGGGTGTACCTCTAATACCTGAACTCGGCAGTGTCTTTAGGCCCTGGTGACTGTGGGAGATTTCCAGTTGTGACTAATCTTTACTTGCTGGAACCTTAAACAGTTACAAATGTGCCATATGTGTATGTTTTAATTATGGTAATCACCGTGCCCTGACATTCACTCAAAGAAGGCATTCTATATTCACAGGCAGCACTCGACATGTCAGAACAGCATGCCCTTACTTGGCTACTTTCTTAATAGCACATTTACTTCTGTCACAGACTCGGTGTCCTGTGCCCATGTGGTCTGACTAATATTACTGGTCCTGCAATTATTTTGTCACCGTGATGGTTGAAGTGTGATCTATGAAAGGCAGTGTTTTTGTTTTTGGGTTTTTTTTTTCCCTTTTTCATATTGATGGTTCTGTCTGGCAGAATCTACAATACTAGTGGCAGATATTCTAATTTTTATGTATATTGTGCCAAATTTCAAGAGGAAAATTGCAGATGAAGCACAAGCAAAATAGAACTCGCTATAGGGAACATTATGGATAGCAGTTATGCACTTTTTTGTTATACCTACTTGCCTAAAAAAGACAGGGGAAAAAAGGAAAGAAAGAAAGAGAGGTAATTAGTAACATTTTAAATGTGATATTTAAGTAAGTTAGCAACAAGGCTAATATTCATAAAATGTATCCAGAAAATACCATTTGTACAAAAATATTGACAACTAGTCATGTTAAAATGATGCAGAAAGGAATCCTTTCCCTTTTAACTTTTCTTGAAGCTACTAAGTTGGTTTGTTATACCAAAATACATACAATTTTCCATGTCTTTAGAATGAAATCATTCATCTATGGAGTAACCTCAGAAGTAATTTTTTTTCAATGCAAGAAATCAACCATCAACAAAGGTACATAATAAAATGAATCTGGAAATATGTTAATCCCCTGCATATTCAACTGCCCTAGAGATTTAATATTGATATTGCTGGGAGCTGAATAGGAGCCAAACTAATTCCACAAAAGTGCTCTATCTGCATATTAACTACTGAAAATGCACAGAGATACAATCCTATTTATGCTACTCTGCAGCATCTGATGTGATTTAGTTTTGCAATCTATTCAGCTTTTTAAAAGTGTTGCTATGCCACCCCCCCCAACTTACCTGGAGACAAATGCTCCATTTAGTCAAATTTTAGGACATCTTACATTATACATTCTGCAAATGTAAATATTTATAGACATGAGAATTCATTTTATTTCACTGGCTTATACATTTCTTTTATTCTAATATTTAATATGGTGTGCACTGAATTATGAATTTTCTTGAAAAAACAACTTGCCTCTTTTATCCAGCCAAGTATGGTTAGACCATCTTTATGACATAGAGAGTCAGCAGTAGTCTTCTTGAGAATAAAAAGGCAAATTTGAGATAATAGTTTAAGTTTGACACGACATCAAATTTTAATCAGCGGGAAATAAAAGATAAATTATTCTTCTATTTTCATAACTTCAGAGTTTGGTTATAATAATCTATAGAAGGTAACTGATTTCTTTATAATTTCCAGAAATGACCTTAACAATCCCAACTTCTCTTTGAAAATATTCAAGTCATTAATAGCAAATTTTTAATTTAAAAAATGCCTTCACAAAAAGATCCATAAGAAGATTACTCTAATTCAGTGATTCTCAATTGAGGTTTTAGAGAAAACATGAAAGAATATCCCTAGAATGTCAAATAATATACTCCAGAAGAAGGAGGTCATGCTAGGGTATACCCAGCATTATGAAGTAATAAATATTGAGAGCTATATAGCTAGAGAGTTAGTTGCTAGATATACATAGATAGAGATAGAGATAGATAAGAGATAGAGATAGGTATGAAGATAGAAAAAGAGATAGTTTCAGAAATAAAGATAGTTTCCATAATACCAAACACGTAAAGAAAAACTTGATGCAATCTTGGATGAAGGGGATCCACACAAAAGTTTTCCTAAAACTTTTCCCAAAACTAAATCCCCTAAAAGTTTTGTAGGGGACACAGCCTAAAGCCACATAGTCAAAAACTCTAAGATGGTAAAATTCCTGTGATTCCTACATATTGAAAGGAGGAATCCATTTTAAACAATACTGAAACTTTGTTTTCAATTATATATTTTACCTGCACCCATAAAAAAGGAATTTGATTCATGAGAATTACCTATGCATACTGTGTTTAAGTATTGCATTTAGCTATTTATTCACTGAGTGAAGTGCAACAATGTACTGGACTCTCCTGGAATTAGGAAGGAATAAGAAAAAAAAAACAAAAATGACCCATCCACCTGCCTCCTCTCTTTCCCATTTTCTCAGGTATAGGAAATTTGTCACAATGGCTCTTAGCTATAGCTTTGCTCCTTGAAAATTTTTTTTTTCTTTCCTCCAAAGAATAGCTAAGGAAAGGAACTGCTCTTGACTAGAAACAAGGAAAAGGCCAAGCAAACCCTTGTTGTTATGCTTTCTTAACCAATAAATTCTTAACTATCCTTCATATTCAGGCAATGTGTCTGCCAATCAGCATTTTCCTTTTCATCCAAGAAAGAAAATATTGTAAACAATAAGTTGCATCCCCAACACACATAGCTCTATATAGTGCTTCTATTTGTGTATTTATACTATCACTCCTTGACAAAACTGACTTAATACTACTAAGTCTAAATCTGAGACAAATGAGGACTCTTCTGGAAATATGAGCATTTCTCTCCTCCCAAATTTCCCAAAGACATTGCAGCACAAGAAACCTTAGCACACAGTTTGATTTGCAGTTTCTTCAAGACAGAGCAATGGATGTTTAGATTTTCTTCACTATTGTAATCGGAGAGTGTTTCAGTTTTGAAATAATGCTCATTTCTAAGATCAGGTAAAATAATAGGACAATGTTTTAAATGCAAATAATAATAAAGAGTGAATACAAGCAGCATTATAGTAAATCAAGACAACCTGAACATCACTGAATAATGGGTATCCAGAAACTAAACTTTAAGGTAGCTATGCAGTACTTAGAACCTCCTTATAATAAAGAATATAAGCAATTTCCTTTGTATATTGTCTTTTTTTCTCTTTTCATTTATTCATCATACAATGCATATGTATCAATGTGACTAGGTTACAGCTCTTCCAGGATTGTACATCAGTTTGCTATAATTACATTGTAATATAAATGGCTGAAAGACTTTGCATGAGTCAATCAGTGACCTTGATTTATTTTTCCAGGTCATGAAGATCCATCTTTGAACCTCATCAAAAATTCCAACTTAATAGCAGGTGTCAGCATTTAATATTCCTCTGGTTGTCACAATCAGATCTGTCAGAAAACAATCCTACAAATAATAAAGTAACTTGGATAAAATTTTTATTTTTGCATCTTTAAAATATTTTACAATTATAAAAAAAGAAAGTGCAGCTTATGTGACACAAGATAAAGAAGAAAGAAAATATTTAAATACACCTTTATACTCTCTACATTCATTTGGAAGCAGCAGACTGAGAGAGAGTAATCTTTTGTGGATTTGGAAGAGAGTAAGTAAAGCTTCCATATTTCTGGTTACCTTTGTGAGAACGGCACAGCACTTAAAATTGCATCTGTTCAAGAATGCTACAACCCGTCGTAGTGTTAGAGCAAGACTTTCAAATGTTGTTACATTAAAAGCTGGATAGTACAGTCAAGTACTCTCACATTAGAGAAATCCTAGCCTGCTGGCCACCCTCTTGGTAAAAGCATGTGATCAAATTTGAGCCCAGGTTGGTAGTGTCAATATTCCATGTCAAAGCAAATTTGGAGTTGATGAAAACAAGCCTAGGCTTGCTTATCAATCTGAGATAAATAAATGTTCCAGCTGGGCACACACGTTTTAAATAAGAATTTGATAGAGACCCCACTTTCTAGAACAAATTCACCCAAGCATTTTTAACTTGTAGTTTATCTGGGGCAGCTCTCTGTGATGGGCTGCGGTGAGACAAAGACATGGTGTGGGGGCTGTGAGGTTGAGGGGACAAGAAATCAGTGAACCTAAAATGGCAGCTACATCCATTGAAGCCGGGTAATTGTATTTGCCCATTCAGAAGGGACCTCCTCAGCTCCAGGCACACACCCCTCTGAGACCCCAAAGAGCCAAGCTCATAGAATTGCAATGACCTCTTTTTACCAGATGACTCTAGGGTTATGATGCCTCTTTTACATGTTTGGGAGGGATAACCAATAGGGGCATTTACTCTCAGCTACTGTTTATCTCCCATTCATTATGTCCTCCTGCTTCTTAGGACTCTGTTCTAAGGTAGGAGACCAGTGTGTGACATTAAGCATTTCAAGGAAAGCTACACCAACTTCTCAGGATGCTTACCCAGAAGAAAGTAATAGCAAATTTGAGATTGGGAATAGCTAGCAGTGTGCTAGTAAAATGTTTAACAACAATCTCTTCATTGTGGGGCGGGGGATGTTGAGGGGAGGGAAAAAACTGAAAATTTTCATGGCATGGCTGATTTAAGCTACCAACATGATGATGTTTCTGGCAGCTGGGCAGAAATGCAAGTAATTTGCTCTATCAAGCCAGCTGCAGCACACCATGACAACCATGACTATAGTTCCTGCAGTCCAGGAAACCATTCATTTCCATCCCAGAGTCCTTTATCTTTGAACATCAAAACCTTGTTGACTCTTAAAATTCTTATATGAGAAGTATCGAAAAGAAATTTGTATGGAATATCATCAATAGAACATGCAAAAGAAGCATAGCTTTAAGAGAGCCCATTGGCCAAATGTAAGACTATTTTATGATTTTAAAAAATGTTGGTATGAGCTATAAACTATTTAAGAAAATAAAAATCCATAATTCCATATTAAGGGAATAAATAAATGAGGAAGAAGGAAAATATCTTCCTTGCAGTAGAATGACAACTAATAAACGCAAAAAGAATGGTGGAATTAGAAGATCACCACTGTACAATAACCATGGTGACTGATTTAGGTAGGGATGAAAAATTTGTAGGAGGAAAGGAATATTTATATGGTCTCAAAATATATTCTCACATATAACATATTAATTACCCACTTCTTTAAAGTGAACAGATACCACCTTAAAGGAATGATCAAAACTTAACATCACCAATAATGTAGATAAAAACAAAACAAACAAACAAAAATAAACAACTGCAAAAAAAACCCAAGATGTGCCTCCAGATGCAAGGCACTGTGAAGGATACAATATGACTTCTGTGAAATTCTTGACAAAATGCATAAATTGAATCAAATCATGAGGGAAAATCAGACAAAACATCAGACTAAGCCATCAGTTATTCTACAACACAACTGGCATGTACTCTAAATTATGTCAAAGTAATAGAAGTGAGAGAGAAAAAAAAAGAGTGGGGAACTATTCCAGATTAAATGAGTCTAAAAGAGAGATGACAACTAAATACAATGAGTGATCCTGCACTGAAAATAAAGAGCTAAAAGGACATTAGTGGAACAACTAGTAACATTTGAAAATTGTGAATTAGGTAATAATAGCATTATTTTTGTATCATTATTAAATTTCTTTGATAATTGTATTGTAGTTACATAAGAGTATGTCCTTGTTCTCAGATAATATACTCTGAATATTTAAGAATAAAAGGATTTGAGGGGCGCCTGGGTGGCACAATTGGTTAAGCGTCTGACTCTTGGTTTCCGCTGAGGTCATGATCTCAGAGTCGTGGAGCCCTGTGCTGGGCTCTGTGCTCAGAATGGAGTCTGCTTAAGACTCTCCCCTTCCCTCTGTCCCTCCCTCCTTGCCCCTATTCTCTCACTCTCTCTCTCTAAAATAAATAAATAAATCTTTTAAAAAATTTTAAAAAAAGGATATGACATCTGCAACTTGCTCTCTCATGATATATATATATATATATATACACATCACATATATATATACATATACATATATACATATGTATGTTCACATATCTTCATAAATTGATGGATCGAGATACCATTCTCTGTTATATGTGCATGAGAGATATATGGAAAAATATATTTGAGAGAGAGAGAAGTATTGTAAATATTGAATAATTGATGAATTTGAGTGAAAAGTAGACTTGAATTCTTTGGCCTATTTTTCAACTTTTTTGTTAGTTTGAATTTAAAGTAAAATAAGACAACCTTAAAAAAAAAATCAGTAATTGAGGGGCACCTGGGTGGTGCAGTCAGTTGGGCATCTGATTCTTGGTTTTGGTTCCAGTCTGATCTCAGGGTCATGAGATCGAAGCCTGCATCAGGCTCCCCACTCTGTGCTTGGATTTCTCTTTCCCTCTCCCTCCACCCCTCCCCCTCTCCCCTTCAAATAAATAAATAAATCTTTAAAAAAGAAATCAGTAATTGAGCTCATTTATTTTTCCCTTTAGTCTTTTTTATATGGCCCCAGCAAGCCAGTCACTTTGTTAGGTGTTGGCAGTATAAGGGCACACCTTCACAATACATGATAGGAAAATTAAATATGATTTTATAAACAAAATAATGGATTGTTTCTAAATAAGAAGACAAAAAGAGTCAGTTGACTCAATGCAAGGGATGGTGAAAGTGTGGCAAGGAAGGCCTTCCAGATGTGGTGATGCTTGGGATGATTTTTGAAGGATGAGCAGAAGGAAGCCAGGTGGGTGAGTGGGGAAGGCAACCCAGACAGAGGGAGCAGCATGAGCAGGGACATGACTGTGTGGAACACTTGGCAGAATGGTGAGGGGGCAAAGGGGTAGTTAGTATTATGAGCTTGAAAAGCATATAGAATTTTATTTGAGTACTATTTTTTTCCATTTATTAGTTACATGGCAATGATAATTTACTTGATCTCTCTAGGCCTCAAGTTGTGCATGCATTTGTGAAGTGGAAATAGGATTGAAGTTGTGATTCACAGGGTTGTTTTCAGGATGAAATCAAACAATGTATGTACAGTACATGATGAAAAGTAAACTTTCAGAACATTTTAGCTGCTGCTATTACTGTTTTTGGATTTCTGATTGTTGGAAATGACCAGAGACAGGGGTGCATGGTGGAGATTTCAGAAATACAGTCCTGCCCCAGTGCATTTCAGATTATAACAAAGAAAGCTAACCAGCACTCATAAAAAAATTACCAACACTAGCATATGAGTCAATTTGTACATCTGTGATACACAATGCTAAATATTTTTAATTAACTATCGTATTATTTTTCCTAGATCACCTAGTGAAGTATGATGGTTATATGGAATTGGAGTTTTTGTTTGTTTGATCTGTTTTGTTCTGTTTGCCCTGACCAGGCTGATGTATTACTGGCAGAGTAGTGCATTTTCCTCCTGGCTTTCACAATGTAAACCAGAATTACTGTGACTTTGCCTTGATCAGAGCTTGCACGGAGATGCAGTCATGCAGAAAAAAAGGAGACAAGGACACAAAATCTAGGGTTGTGTGAGCAGTGATGGGAAGCAACTAATGTCCTATAGCTCCTCTTTTTGTGAATAATTTGGTGACCCTGACTCTAAAGCAGCCCAACAAATCTTTACTCTAGACTTCAGAGCAACTATAATAAATGTTGGAAGGAGTATATCTTTGTGGTTAAGACCTTGGGCTCCAAAGTCAGACTAGATTTAGACTCTGGCTCTGCAGCTTACCAACATATTGACCCTGGCCCATTTATTTTATACTCTACCCATATTTCTCATCTGAAAACAATGGGAGACAGAAATAAGCAACTATTCTCATTCCTGTGAAAATATACATGTAAAGATGTTACACACAAACAGTGGTGATGACAATGATGATGATGGTGGTGAGATAAGCAATGTTGGAAGCAGTTTTTAGGTCACTAATTTACTCATTACAGAGATATGCACATTTTTTTTTCAGTCAATGTGTTGGACACTAGCAATAGAATATTTTTGCCTCATGAAGGTAAAATTGAATGGGAAATCAACCAAGTTCTGCAGTTTAACATAGGAAATAGGTATAACTTCGTGCAAGATATGACAGAAACCTAGAAGAGAATTGTATAAATGAGACTGAGCATTTAGAGAAATCTGTCTAGGAAAGGTAAAGGTGTATGACTCAAAAACTAAAGAGTTAACTTTTTGAAGAAGACTAGGAAACTGTAGACCGTGCAAAGATACAAACACACAAAACAGTAAAATAAAAACAGCATTACAAAACCAGGACTCAAGAATTAATGGTTGGAAAAAAAAAAAGAATTTTAATGGTTGAATGACTGATCCCTAGCAGAGGCAAGCTTTAACATGTAGGAAAACAGAAATCCCTCATATTAGTCTCTGAGGAGAAAATAATGGCAGATGTGTTAATCTATCCCAAGCAAAGTCTGGTTTTACTCAATACAGCAATCCCAGATTTCATTTCAAGCAGAGCAGCCCATGAAAAAAGGTCAGTCTTAGAGTATTAGTCTCTGAGGTTGTCAGAGCTGAGAGAATGACTAGGTCAGTTTCCTAAATGGCAGTCAGTTTCCTAAATGGCAGTCACTATCATAACTGCATTAAAGACACTTAGGGAGTTTTTAAAAATACACATTCCTGGGTACCACTCTCAGACATTTTGAGAATGTTGGTTTAGGATAAGACCTCTCTGCTTTGACACACCACCCCCGATCACCACCACCACCATGTTGTTCTGATGAATACTAGGTTTGTAAGCCTGTCATCATTTACCCCTTTTTCTGTGATCCCAAAGAGAAGAAACTTACCTTAAAAATCGCAAAATAAGTAAGCAAGAAAATTAAAACTAGAACCCAAGTCTTCTAACTTCCTACACAGAACTTCTCCTACTGGACTTTAGAAATAGTGTAAGGTAGTACTACCTTTTCCACTGGCTTTTTCATGATGCCAATCAGAGCAACCATTAGAATCATCTTTTTGAATATCAGCAGAGCTTCAGATCAGGAATCACAAAATAGCAGACTGCGGGCTGTTTCTGGCCAGCAAGCTGTTTTGTTCTTCTACACATAATTTTTTAAATGGTTTGTAATGCCTTTAAATTGGACATGCCCTCTCCAATTGGCCAAAAGCTCTTCCACAGACAACTGACTTGTATCCAGATGTTTTCATTTATGTAATTTTCAGTCCAACCCCCTAGAAGCATTTGAGCTTGTGATCTAGGCACTAAAGAGCAATTAAAAGGCAAAAAAAAAAAAGAAAGAAAGAAAAAAAAACCTCTTTCAGAGAGTAATTTAACTAGCACCTTTTGAGTATATTAACAGATTAATTAATCTAATAATTTATTAATTTCAAAAAGACATCAAAGCTACATAGGAAAAAAAAGTCTCAGGTGTCTTTCATAGCCAAGCCAACTTTCTCCACTCTCTACCCTTCAATCTTGTGTGTACCAGATACCTCTTTCTCTAGACAGAGCTAACTCATGGCTGGACACCTAATGAGGGGTTGTGTTTGGTCCATCAGATTCTGTCTCTGAGAAAATTACAACTGCTACACTTAGAGATCAGGCCAATCAAATTCAGATACTGGACTTGTAAAGTTGAGTAGCCTCAAATACAGAGGCCACTTTCTGGGGACAAGTCATGATGTGGCCTCCTCTGCAAATAAGCAGTGTATACTCCCTGAAGTTAAAGAAAAGAAGATGCATGAAAACAGATGGAGAGGGTAATTGTTTTTATTATCGATGACCTCCCAGGTCCTTTTTTCAGTTCCACATAAGGCATGGCTACAATTTCTGCTCTTGGCTTCAGACAGATGGTCGTTCTCATTTGCTCAGATTAGTTGGGTTGGATTTCCATTTCTTAAAACCAAACAATCCCTGGCAAAGACAGCCACCTTGGGATATACTTCAATCACAGAGGAAGGTAAGGATATGCAGAACAAGGGTTGACTTTGGAGGGCTGCCCAGAGAATGCATATCCACAGATAGTGGGGTCACTAGGAAGGCTTAGAAGCAATGAACTTTGCAAGGGTGGGAGGGAGTGAATTAGGAAAATCTAAAGGAAAGACTCACTCCCCTAAAAAAGAAAATTTGGGGAGAAAAAGGTACAGGTTAGCAAAGTGAAACCAATGACAAATTCTACCTACTTCATAATTTTAACAGATGGCTGCCCCTGAGCTTATAAAAGATCTTTTTTTTTTTTAATTCAAAAACACTGGATCATTCATTTCTGCTAAAAGAATGAAATATCTTTTCAAAGCCATCAAAAGATGCAAGACTGTTTGGGGTATTTCTACCCACTGAAGTAATTAGGAAGCACTCTGAATTATATCATTCCAAAGATCATTGCAAATATTTACTTATATGTTTCTATTGCAAATAATATAGTTGTGTTTTTGACATTTTACCTATAATGAACTTTAAAGTATAATCTGACCTACAAACAAGCTTATTTGGAAGCACTGAAGTTCCATGTGTGACTCTGAACCATTCTGTAACCACTGTAGAGCCTACACAGCAATCAGTAAGGATGGTTAGATCAGACATATTCTTTATGATGCTTTCTAGCCCAAACACTCTCTGATTATTAGTACTTAAGCTGCAATGGAAGCCCTTACAGTGAGCATGTGAAACCTGTAGCTCTGAGCCTAAGAAAATACCCAGTAATTCACGATCTTACTACAGATCTCCCACACTTTGCTCATACAATGAAAAAGGTCCTTGTTCTTCTGAATCTACTTTCAAGTTCAGTACACTTTCCTAACTGCACAATTGAGGGAACAAAGAAAAATAAGACTCCTTCATGCTCATGCTTACTTTTCTTACCCCCACTACATGAAAACAATTTCTCTAACTGATTCTTGGGGTGAAGAATGAAGAATCACCCTGCAATCTGCTACCTGGACTATCTATTATTTGGCTATGATCAAATAATAAATTTATCAGTAAAATTAACAATCTTGGATTAGGAAATATCTGGTTCTAGCCAGAAATGTCATTCATTTGCCTTTTTATTCTTCTAGTATTAAATTTTGCTGTGATTATAATTACAAAATTATTTTTTGATCTGAAACTATAAGTTATTTTGTTGTAAAATGCAAGAAGATGAATGTAGTTCTCACATTTTTTAAGTCCTTTGAAAAATTGAACATAAAAATCAGAGGAACTCAATGTTGCCATTATAATGCTGACTGAAAATCAATGCTTCAGTATCGTTTCCTTAGATTGAAGGTGTATTTTAGTGACACAGAAGTGAATAGAAGGCATGCTTATGGTAGTTTTTATAAACAATAGTGAATTTTATTATTTGAAGGTACAATTTAAGAGTAGCAAAAAATCTGCCTGTACTTTTGTGACAATGAATGCAATTAGTCTGTATGTTGATTTTAATCTAGTAAAGTAAAAATGCCATGTAACAAGATTGTATAGTATTTGCACACACAAAAATTGCCATCTGAAAATATTTGTGAAAACGTATTTTTATGCCTGAATCTAAACTGAATGCATAATTTAGTACTTATTTTCAGAACAAATAGCCTGGAAAAATTTCATGCACAATTGATGATAATTTGAGTGTGCAATCCATGGCTTGAGCTCATTAACATATTCATTCTAAGCTCTGTGTGCAAATTTAAATTGTAGTTTTCCAAAAATCACTCATAACAACTCCAAAACATCAAAACCAGTCATTCTTAACACCAATGGTTGAGTTTGAAGATATCCCCATGATAAGAAATCTTTTGGAAGATAACTTCCACCTCTGAAAAAAAGATCATAACAATACAGAATATAATTTACATCGGAGTTTACTAACTTAAAAAGTTAAAAAAAAAACTGCAGTATATAAACAGAAATTTCATGTGGGAGTTACGAGGGGAAAAAGTGTCTGTGTTCATGTGTATGTGTAAAAGTCCTAGTGAAAATCCCAAAATACATTTTTCTGGTTTTGTCTTCTCTTTTAGAGAGTGATTTTTTTAACTTCAAAGTCGATTTTTTAAAGTTGGTTTATATATCATCACAGTAATAAAAACATTTAAAAATAAGGGATATTAAGATTTTTTTTCTAAGAAAAATTTTACATATGTCTGTATTAACTAAAATCTCAAAACCTCTTTTTTAAATTTTATTTTAATCAGCATAAGTGTAAATGCTATTGTTGGGAAAGCAAAAGAGGCTTAGTTCTGATTTTAGACACATACCTTGCCTGCTATATTTGATACATGATTGTTTCAAGTTGATCATGGTGTGGTAGAATCCTTCATTTGTCTTAATTGAGTTGCAGTTTTATAAATTATACAAAGGAGAAAAAGATATTACTAGAAAAAAGTAGAATATTTTAAATAAACATGCTTTTGAAAATTTAATCAAAATCTAAAGCACTGATTTACTATATATAGTATTGTATAATATAGTACTCTAAACCGCTCATATTTTTCATAGAAATTTTAGACATCTCCCTCATTAAAATACATAACACCAGGTATTTTTCATAATTTCAATGTTTTCCATAATTCAAAAAAACATGATTCATAATTACGTTATGTTGAACATAAAAGTAAACAAACCTTCATGAATCTCTACAAACAAATAACGGATAAATCAATGAAACTTCTTGAGGAAAACACTGTCTATAAACCAGGGTAATATATTTGATAGTATAGTTTTGCAAGAGTACGCCTTTCAGCACTGAGGCATTACATAAGAGAAATTGACAAGGTTACAATTTGTGTTGCTAATGGAAATTATTTTTTCAGGAATTAAGCTTTAGGCTATAAAGAATGACAGATATTCAAATACTCTCAAATGAGTATTTAAATCGAAAATTTCTATCCCTTCCTGCCCCCCAACAGAACTTCCATTCTGGATTCCAGCGTGTCATACATACAATTGAATTCTTAACAGCTGCCATTCAAAAGAACTGCAGAGGACTATTTGAAAGTAATATTTTGCTCTGTGTGACATCTAATTTTTTCCCCTCAGAAATCATAATTTTTTTACACACCTCATAGTCTTCCTAACAGGAAACCAGCTCTGCCTGTCATTTTGATTGGGGAGGAACCTTGTTTTCCAGGTCACTGGCTTGACTCCTGGAGACAAGATATTCATGAGGGACCTGGATGGGGAATTTACATCTCCGTGCAGTTTTCCTCTCCATTTGCCAGCACACCAGGTCAGTGAGCTGCTCTGTCAGAGCGAAGATAATGGCTGCCGTAGTGCCCCCTGCTTATTACACACTCAGTGCTTCTGACCTTCTTGGGAAACCTCCCAAAGCATTCTGATTCGAGGCATCCCCCTACTCTTTAAGACCCTCTCACACTCAGAGCCTCCTGTCTGAAATACAACATTATTCATGACTTGGGACGAGGCTATTCCCAAATACCAGATTTCAAACTTTTTCCCTCCACTAAACACTTACTGAATGTGCAGAGAAGAAAAATAAAATCATTAGGTAGCTTTTAAATTTAAATTTTATAAAATAAACACCCCAAACCAGTGCATCCAATTCAGCCAAAATAAAGTAAAATGAAATCATCAGTACAGTTGGGGGAAAAAAAAAGCTCATAGCTTGTCAACCTCTATTTACAATTTGAGCTAGTCACCTTTAAAAGAAATAAATATCCTATATTTTAGACACCAAAATAACAAAATTTTATTTTTGCAGAAATTAAATTAGATATATTTTTAGTAGATTGTAATGCTGTCTTTGGATCTGGCAAAATTACAAGTGACTCCTCTTCCTGTGCTAATAATGTCTTAATTTGATTCTTTTCTTTGCAATATAATGGATATTTTGGGACAATGAGAGACAGAAACTAAGCATATGGCTAACTGTGCCTTCATTTTCTAACCCAGACATTCAAATATTATCTGAAATAATTCCACTCTCTACTTGATTTTCTTTTTAATTTATTTGACCAACCAAGCACTCTAACACTCCTCTGATCATTTAGATGAGGAATCAGTAAAGAAGAATTTATGTGCAAATGACATCAGTGTCTCAATATGGGGAGAAGAGTACCACTTCCTCTGGATCTGAGAGGAGGAGGCCCACAGGTAGTTTCTTATCACAACTTTCTCACTTCATTTTTGATACACTCAATGCTCAATGGTGACATCAGTAAGCAAGCACAGTCCAGGCAAGAGCGGCTCTCACCAGAATTTTTCAAACATTCCAAATCCCCTCTCTTTATTTCAGTAAATAGCATATTTGTTGGTAAAAGGAGCACATACATTCCAATACAACTTATAAAAACTTGCAGAGTGAGTATTTTTTCTCCAAAAGGAGAAATATAATTATCTACTGATGCTGGAGGGGCTCCCCAAATATTTTCCCTAAGTAATGTCTTTTGTAGATTTTTAATTTAAAAACAATCTCAGGAAACAAACTGAAGGTTGCTGGAGTGGAGGGGGGTGGGAGGGATGGGGTGGCTGGGTGATAGACACTGGGGAGGGTATGTGCTATGGTGAGCACTGTGAATTGTGTAAGACTGATGAATCACGGACCTGTACCCCTGAAACAAATAACACATAATATGTTAATTTAAAAAAAAGAAAAAAAGAAAAAATTTAAACTGAACTTTCATGATGTACTAGAAACATGTAACTACTATATAGGGTAACAACCAAAAGAAGAGAGTCATTAGATTATATGAGTTTGCATTTTGTTAAGTGTAAAGGGGTATTACTATTGAGGACTGATTTGATGGATGTAGAGATTAAAAAGAATATATTTACTTTTTTTAGAAATAGAAAGTTCTGCAAGTCCTGTTACATGCCAGTTGCCTTGGGACATTCTCCATTCAGCTCTGGCATGTACTGGCAGGCAGTGAATGACAAAACACAACAGGACAGAGGTGCCCCTATCAATATCCAACATCCACATCACAGGACAAGCTTCCAGAATAGATTCAGATTTTATCAAATGTTTACCAACATTTTGGTCTCAGAACCTCTTTCATTCTTAAATTTCTCTTTCTTTCATTCTTAAAAGATCCTAAAGCACTTTTGTTTATGTGGGTTATACCGCTTGACATTTAATACATTGGAAATTAAAAGAAAACATTTTTAATGTTTATTGATTTATTAATTTTAAAGTAACAGTAATAAACCTATTATACGTTAACATAAATACTATTTATGAAAATAACTATATTTTCCCAAACAAAATAATTAGTGAGAAAAATGTCATATTCACACTTTTGAAAATCATTTTAATGTCTGGGTTAATAGACAACAGCTTGATTCTCTTATCTGCTTTAGCATTTAACCTGATTCAACGTGTTGGCTTTGTTGAACTGTGTGAAGGAAATCTGCCCTTGCACAGATATGCAGTTGGAAAAGCCAAGCATATTTTAATAGCCTTTTCAGATAATTGTGTATCTTATTCACTGACACTATACCAAAACTCAACCTGTGGTAATTTCTTAATGGTTATTTTCAATGCGGTCTCTAAACCTATAAAAATTTTTTGTTCCACTTAACATTAAAGACAGTCTATTTTCCACTTTTTTTTTTAAAGATTTTATTTATTTATTTGACAGAAAGAGAGAGAACCAGAGAGCACAAGTGGGCAGAGGGGAAGAAAGAGAGGGAGAAGTAGGCTCCCCAGTGAGCAGGGAGCCCAACACCGGAGCTCAATTCCAGGACCCTGAGATCATGACCTGATCCAAAGGCAGACACTTAACTGACTGAGCCACCCAGGTGCCCCTATTTTTCACTTTGAATGCATCTTTTACCCATGCATGATTTTGTAGCAACATAAACTGGTCTCTGGAAAATATTGGGCCACTGAGTTATGCAGATATTCCAAATATTGACACATTTACTTATATACTGCCAAAAATATCATACATATATAAAGATAGATAGGTCACTATAGATCACAGTAGAAAAATCTAAGTGTTGGGCATTAGAAAAATCTAAGTGGCAAATTCAAGTTTCAAATTCCGATTTTTGTTTGAAGGCTCAAATGGTATTACTACCACCAAACACTGCCAGCTGTTTTCCTTAAAGTGACACACTCACATTGTTCACTTTTGAGAAAATATCTTCCAAATACCTAAGTATGCATAACCATAGTTAGTCAGTTCTGTTTTCAAGTATAAATGTACTCCAAGAAAAAAAGTAGCTAATATTGCTTATAGCTCCAGTGATCGCATAAATTCTTCTCACAAAACAAGCTTCATAATTTGATATGCAGCAGAAAGACTCTCCATGAATTTTTGTCACAGAGAATATTTAAAAATCTTAAAGATCAGGATATAATTAAACTATACATTTTTACTCCACCTAGGATACCCTTAAGTGGAACTGGCATTACAACTTGGCATCACTGCCTCGAGTTTTACTATAGTACCAGTAGTTTGATCCACAATTGCTTTTGCATCATCAGGGTAAATGTCAACACAATGAAAAAGGCAAAGAACACAGGAAAACAGTTTTGACTTCCGGGATCCCGTGAAAGGGTCTCAGTCAGGAGGCCACAGATTAACACCTGAAGCACTGCAGAGTTTTACACATTTACTTGCTTCCACCAGCCAATTCTAAAAAGTTCAGAAAACTTAATAAACACAACACTTCAAATGTTAGCAGAATTAATGTCTAACTCCTTTTAACCATCAAATCTTAACTTCCACTAACTACAAAAGGATCTTCACAGGACTATAAAGAAGCAGAGGAGCCCACTGGCAATAAACCACTCTACCTGAGGATACCCTTTAGAGTCCATATGCTTCATACACGAATGTACATCCCATACAGCCCATGGATGTCTTTTGTGTTCTTGGGTAACATTTTAGTTTATTATTTTTTTAAGATTTTATTTATTTATTTGAGAGAGAGAGGGAGAGAGCACAAGCAGGGAGAATGGCAGGCAGAGGAAGGAGCAGGCACCCCACTGAGCAAGGAGCCTGATCTGGGGCTCCCAGGACCCTGAGATCATGACTTGAGCTTAAGGCAGATGCTTAACCCACTGAGTCACCCAGGTGCCCCCTTGGGTAACATTTTAATTCTCAATGCCCAAGGAACTAAGCATTGTTTATACCCAGAATACTGACAAACCTTCTCATGTTTTTTTAAAGTATCTCTTTTTTGGGACGCCTGGGTGGCTCAGTCGGTTAAGCGTCTGCCTTCGGCTCGGGTCATGATCCCAGGGTCCTGGGATCGAGTCCCACATCGGGCTCCCTGCTCCACGGGGAGCCTGCTTCTCCCTCTGCCTCTGCCTCTCTCTCTCTCTCATGAATAATAAAAAAAAAGTATCTCTTTTTTAATTTTTTAATTTAATTTTATTTTATTATGTTATGTTAGTCACCATACATCATTAGTTTTTGATGTAGTGTTCCATGATTCATTGTTTGCATATAACACCCAGTGGTCCATGCAATACATGCCCTTCTTAATACCCATCACGGGGCTTACCCATCCCCCTCCCCCCTCCCCTCTGAAACCCTCAGTTTGTTTCTCCGAATCCATAGTCTCTCGTGATTCGTCTCCCCCTCCGATTTCCCCCCTTCATTTTTCCCTTCTTTCTCCTAATGTCCTCCATGCTATTCCTTATGTTCCACAAATAAGTGAAACCATACGATAATTGACTTTCTCTGCTTGACTTACTTCACTTAGCATAATCTCCTCCAGTCCCATCCATGGTGATGTAAAAGTTGGGCATTCATCCTTTCTGATGGTTGAGTAATATTCCATTGTATATATGGACCCCATCTTCTTTATCCATTCATCTGTTGAAGGGCATCTCGGCTCTTTCCATAGTTTGGCTATCGCGGACATTGCTGCTATGAACATTGGGGTGCATATGGCCCTTCTTTTCACTACATGTGTCTTTGGGGTAAATACCCAGTAGTGCAATTGCTGGGCCATAGGGTAGCTCCATTTTTAATTTTTTGAGGAACCTCCACACTGTTTTCTAAAGTGGCTGTACCAACTTGCATTCCCACCAACAGTGTAAGAGGGTTCCCCTTTCTCCACAAAAAATTTTTTAAAAAATTAAAAAATAAAGTATCTCTTTCTTTCTAAAGACACACATAATGGTAGATAGATTAGACATATCTAATAAGAAACATGTTTGGGTAGCTCAAAAAAAGTATGCATACTTTAGTAGATGATCTTATTTTTATTAAAAGTGATCTACCACCAATTGTTTGAAGACTAACAATAGGAACTAACATTTATTGAACCGGATACTATTCTTAGCACTTAACAGATATCATCTTATTGACTTTTCACTACAACCCACAGATAGGCATTTTCATTATCCTTACTTTACAGATGAGAAAATGTAAACACAAAACTGTTAAATTGATTTTCCAAAGACATAGCTAGTAAGTGGTGAAACCAGGTTTTGACCCTGAAGTTAATATCTATATGCCATGTTCTCAACTACCACAGTGCACTGCCACTAAATAAATTGCTCTATTTTGAAATTTGAATTCATATATATGAAATATTTCAAATATATTTCAAATATTAAGACATCAGAGCATTATTAAATATGTGCTAAGCAAAAAAAAATGTGTGCTAAGTTATATGCATTTTTTAAAGATTTTATTTATTTATTTGAGAGAGAGACAGAGACAGAGAGAGCACAAGCAGGAAGAGGGGCAAAGGGAGAGGGGGAAGCAGACTCTCTGCTGAGCAGGGAGCCCTATGTAGGGCTACATCCCAGGGTCCTGGGATCATGACTTGAGCCGAAGGCAGACGCTTAACCGACTGAGCTACCCAGGCGCCCCAAGTTATATGCATTTTTATTTGTAAAAAGTGTTCATGGCATTCCAATGTCAAAGTACTCACAAGTAGAAATTTTAGACTTAAGATCAGACAAATCATAGTTATTTCATACATATTGCTTCTCCTAACCATTTCCAAACTTATCTTGGAAGTTTTAAAATGGAGTTCTGTTTGTGCTATTAACATGTGCCTCAAGTTTATCTTGTTCCATATCATTGGTGGAGTGCTAGAACTGTGTTTGAATCTCAGGACCCATTTCAAATTATTTCAATTTTTAATGTGTTAGAATCCACTTAGACTTCTCAAACATCAGACATAAATTTCTATATGGACACAATATATGTGCACATGCATACACACATCACAATTAGCATTCTTTCATCATCTCGCAAATTTTTGAGAGTACACAACTGTTATGGACTGAATTGTGACCCACCAAAACTCATGTGTTAAAACCCTAACCTCTGGGGCTCCTGGGTGGCTCAGATGGTTAAGCGTCTGCCTTCGGCTCAGGTCATGATCCCAGGGTCCTGGGATCGAGTCCCGCATCGGGCTCCCGGCTCAGCGGGGAGCCTGCTTCTCTCTCTGACCCTCTCCCCTCTCATGCTGTTTCTCTCTCGCTCACTCTCTAAAAAATAAATAAAATCTTTAAAAAAAAAAAAAAAGCCCTAACCTCTAATCTGACTATTTGGAGATAGGGCTTTAAGAAGGTAATTATAGTTAAATGAAGTCATAAAGTTAATCCAATAGCACTAGTGTTCTTATAAGAAGACCAAGAGACATCAGTGCTCCCTTATTCTCTGCACACACACACAAAGGAAAGGCCATGTGAGGACTTACTGAAAGGTGGCTGTCTCAAACCAGGAAAAGAAACTTCATCAGAAACCAATCCTGACGACACCCAAATCTTGCTTGGACTTCCAGCCTCTAGGCCTGTGAAAAAATAAATTACTGTTATTTAAACTACCCATTCTATGATATTTTCTTATGGCAGCCTCATCTAACACAACATGTAACAGATATTTTAAATGACATATATTAATTTTCAAATTGAATCAGGGCTGATATAATTTCAATACATGATGAAAAATATATTTTTTTAAAAAGCTGATTCTCTAATCATCAGGGAAATGCAAATCAAAACCACAATAAGATATTACCTCACACCTGTCAGAATGGCTAAAATAAAAAACAAGAAACAGCAAGTGTTGAGGAGGATCTGGAGAAAAAGGAACCCCAGTGCTGTTGGTGGGAATGCAAACAGGTACAGCCACTCTGGAAAAGAGTATGGAGGTTCCTCAAAAATGTAAAAATAGAATTACCATGTTATGCAGTAGTTCTACTACTGGATATTTACCCAAAGAATACAAAACACTAATTCAGAAAGATATATTCACTCCTATGTTTATTGCAGCATTATTTACAATAGCCAAATTATGGAAGTAGTCCAAGTGTCCACCAATAGATGAATGGATAAAGAAGATGTGGTATATATATTATTATTAGAAATAGAGAACAAAGTGATAGTTACCAGAGGGGAGATGAGTAGGGGGATGGGTGAAATGGGTGACGGGGATTAAAAAGTACACTTACCATGATGAGCACTAAGTAATGTCTAGAATTGTTCAATTACTATATTGTACATTTGAAACTAATACAGCAGTGTATATTAATTATACTGGAATTAAAATTTTAAAATTTAAAAAGCTAATTCTCTCTCAAACACATACAGGTGCATGAGGTGCACATACACACACACACACACACACACATTCATTCACTACATGCCACCTCACTTAAAAATGATCCTTGGTCAACACTGTTTTTTCAGAGTGAAGATTTTAAGTTAAACATAATTTTTCAAAAAAGTAAGGCCCAAATTTTCTGGTCTATAAAGAGTTTAATCCAAGAACAATTTAAGTGAAATGAATAGAAGATTTTTAGTTGAGGACCAAATTTGAATTCAAATCTCAGATCCTGAGCAAGCACATACCTTTTTCACTCTGAGGTTTCAACATATTCAAAGGTAAGAATAATGCCTTATTCACTGAGCTGTTGTGATAATTGAATGACAAAAGAAAAGTGAAAGCATACCTAGACTTTCTGACAACGTCTGAAAGCTATTTGAGGAAAAATTAGAAATCTAGCATGGTCTCCAATGCTCCCTCTTTCAGCACGTTCCTATCCTCCTTGGTGTCACTGAGCTGAGGTGCTCTAGATTGTTGCTCTAAATTCCTGAGTCCAGTCACCATAAAGCTTCTAGCATTTTATTTCCATTTAAGGGATAATTGCCTTGTTACCTAATTATCCCCTCAAGCTTACGTCTGGCTTTCTCTGACTTTTGAGGGATATAGAAAAACTAATCTAGTAAATTAATTCTTACAAACATCAGCAGATAGGAAATTTTCACACTGAACCCAAACAGTTTTGACTGGGAGACACGCACATGCACATACATGCACACGTGTGCACACAGGCGCACACACACACACAGGTACATATAGTCAATCATTCTTTGTTATCTCTTATTTAATCTTAAAGAATAAATTTTCTAATTACTCTGTTTTTTCTAATTAAAGGTTTTCCATTTCATTTTCATTTGGAACTAACTGAATTCAGTAATACAGATTTGTTCATATCTTCAGTTTAAGTTTTACTATTAAATACCTGCATATTTTATTTCTGTAGGTAAACCTAAATGATTAATAATATTAAAAGTTGAGGGGTCCCAAAACTATTTGCACCTATTTCCCAAGAGTTTCATGAGTAATAATGTTTAGTAAAAACCATGGTACTACTTCAAAAACCTCCTGGAAATGGAAAGCTCCTGTCATCTATTCAAAGTCCCTAAACCTTTATGTTAAAACTGCAGGATGGCTCTTCTAACAACCTTTTTCCTAACCCCCTACATGAAGTCTGAATAGAAATCCTAGTGAGTTCCTCTGTACTTTCCATCATTGGATCTTTTGAGCATAAAGAGTTATTTCTTCAGTAGGCTTTCTATTAAGGAAGGAGATTATATCTTTGAGCCTCTTCAAGTAAAATCCCCATGAATTCAACTAAATTTTCAACATGCTGCTGTTTCTGACCCTGACAAGAGGAGCATTCTCTTTGTTCCTGTGTGTAATTTAGTTTCCACTTCCACTGTGCTTCTGAGAAAAGTATATGGCAAGGTGGTGGAAGGAGAACCAGACTAGAAGTAAGAAGACAAGATCTAGGTCTCTAATTAGTTCTGTAGACTTGGACAGAGAGGCCACTTAACACTCTGTTTTCTTCCTCATCCTGCAGGTCAAGACAAAAATAAATGCCTGCCTTCCTATCTCCCAGGTTGTTGTGAGGTTCTAACACTGTGAACACATGTAATGAATTCTGTGCAATTTAATTATGAAAAAAATCAATTGTATAAATTCCGACTAATTTAAAACACATTTATGAATCAGAAACTAATATGAACTCGATTTTAAAAGATCAAGTACCACCCTGATGATAGCTAACACCCTAATAGTTAAAAATCAATAGAGCCTCCTATCTCTCATGTTATGAAATAAAATGGTGGGAATGAGATAAAAGCAATGAAAAAAATAGTTGATTTTTTATATCATATAGATTTCTCTCAAAACTAGTTTGATCTCAGTTAGCCACTAAAGAAAATACATAATCAGTCTTTTAAATTTGAATTTACTCATTATGTCTTTTTCTAATGTGACATCATTGACTAGGAAGAAAATCTTAAGAATTAATTGAACAAAAAAGGCATACTTCTATCTTAATATTTGAAATTTCCTATCTACTTTTTCATATAAATTTGTACCTTTCTGAAGATTATATTGATTCTTTCAAAAAGATAGTATCATAAATGTTGGAAGACAATTCTCTATGGGTTTCTCTTGTTGCTGCATGTCTTGGAAGTAGAGACATCAACTGCCTCCACTCTGAACAATCTTCCAAGAATGTTTGTACAGAAAACAATCTTGAAAATAAAGATAGTGCTTCCCTCTGGGGAAAAAGCAGATTTGTTTCAGCCTAGTATAATAAAGATAATATTACCCTCTAAGGCAAATGTCAGTTGGGCTTACTGCCTATTATAAAAAAGCTGGGTTCTCTAAACTCAGAATTCCTCCCAGATAGCATAGCATACTGTATGTGCAAATGTTACCTCTTCATATTGTCTTATGGCAAGCAGGGCTCAGAAAACCAGAGTAAATGCTGATATTCTGGCTACCACTATTGTTGTTGAGTAATAAGTTCTCTGTCTGACCCTGGAGTCTCGTGCCTTCTACCACCACACATGAGACCGTGGCAGACTAATTTATTAGTGTTCAAGCGGGGTAGAATTTTAGATTCTTCACAATTGTTAACAATAAAAACATGTGATGAAAAGATAATATAAATGATCTTTCTCATTATTTTCTATCATTGAATTTGATTGATGAGTTATCAGGAAAAAAAAAAAAACCTTACTAAATCCGAAACATCCCCATAACTCAGTGAAGGTAATGCCATAGTAAACTTTCACTACAGTCTATCTACTAAAGTCTGGAATATTTAACTATGCAACTAAAATTGCCTAAATTGAAATTGAGGGTTCATTTAGGTCAGAGAAACACCTGGTTCCTTCTTCTTTCTCACACTACAGTAAAAGAGCTGTTAATCATATTATTTCTGTCCACACTTCTTTTTAGTGAAATATGTTGACACATCCCAGAAGGAGCAGATACGTGGCAAAAGACTCTGACCTCCAGGCCACCACCATTTGGTCTGGGGGTAAACAACTAAAACATGTTCCGCCAACTAGTCTTGTGCCACAGAATTTGGAATAATGACACAAGAAGTGAGATTTTTATTGTTATGAGGTTGTGCTGAAAGGTCATGTTGACTGGGAGAGTGAGAATACTGTTTGAAGGTTGCCATGGTGAGATGTATGCACATAGAATAGCAAGAAGTCAATCTTCGGACAGATAAAAATGAAGGAGACACAGAGGAGTGACAAGAGTTGTGTAGGGCCCAAAAGAGACAGACACAGAGAGATAGATGCTTGTTCTCATTCCATCTCTCATGGACACTGACTCTGCTTCCTGCACTGATGCCCAAAAGATCTTTCAGTATTCTAACAAGAAATTTCCTTTATCCAAGGAAGAAAAGAGCTCCTTATTTAGTAAGTGTGTGAATTTTATTTATTTGCTTATTCATTTATATTATTTTTACTTTAGCATAAATATTTTACTTAGTGATTTTATTAAAATTGAAATAAAGTGAGTCCAATTCTGAGATCATCCAGAGCATGTCATTATATAATGACATAGTATATAAGTTGATATAATTAATATAATTGCTTACATAACAATTCTTATAACCTTATACCAAATATAACAAACCTAGAAATTTCACAATGATGGGGGAAAGCAAAGGCAATCAAGTTAGACAGACTTGACTTAGAAAAATATTAGTTATGTTTTCATGGACTAATAATAAAAATTTTCTGAGTCAGTTTTTTCACCTATAAAAATAGAATATTAATGCCTACCTTATAGACATTAATTTTTGCAATAAGGACTAAAAATTATTAACATGAAATGGTGTCACAACTTCCAAGTCATCTCCACTCCTCCCCATCCCTAAAACTTCTCCCCTCATTGTCTGTTAGGCTAGACTGGTACTGAGGTTAATAGCCTGGTCATCCCTACATGCATGTGCCCTGCTCTTGTGATCTCAGTGAATCTGTTTTCTTGGACCAGATGCTAAACTTTGATGGTGAACACTTAGAGAATGGATAGAAATGGGCAAAACCCAGGAGGCAGAAAATAGGAGAAATAACTATGCAAAAATCAGTTATGACGGTGTATATAAAGAGGGGGAGAGAAAACAAGAGGAGGGAAAGAGAGTAAAGGCATTGAATTCTTGGGAAATTGATCTCTGGAGAGTGTGGAAGAGGTAGAAAAAATTACAAAGGGGAGAACAGAAAATGGGGAAGTATTGCTAAAAGATACCAATTGGATCCTCAACATGTGTAATTAAAGAACAAAACTGCTTTTTTAATTTGAAGGTAGTGGCAGGAGGAGGTGGCTGTTGAAAGCTCTTTAAATGGCTGTTGTAGTTCTTTAAATGGAATATTATCTTAAGTTTAAATCATATATATCCACAGCATCAGTATTTATATATAAAGTATACAAAAACTATCATATCAAGCTCTCAACAAAGAGAATCATCTTTTTTTAATGGTATTCCAGATTCAGTATGAATAAAAGGAATAGAAAATATAAAAGACTTAGATTCCACTGTCAAAGGCAATGAAAATATTTGTATTTGGCTTACACCCTGTAAGAATGATGGGGCAACACCACTGAAAACTTTTGTTATCAGTCTGAAATTACTCTATTTCCTTTGTCTAATGCAGACCTCCTAGCTAGCCAACAGTTCCTTACTTTAAGTGCTGTGATGACGAAGCTGAATTAGGGCCTCACTGAGAGCCATACCTGGTCATTATAGATAGAGAATAATTGTCATTATGCATTAAACAACTGCTATATGGCATGCACTACATTGTGAACATTATATATTATCCCACTTATTTCTCAGCACACATGAGATAGAAAATATTTATACAATGATTATCTCCACTTACAATAAAGGGGCATGAAACAAAGAAGTTAAATAATATACTATATTAGTTAGACTAATATACTAGTATTTCAGACTAATATACTACATTAGTATTATAGACTAATATACTATATTAATATATGGACTGATATATTAGTATAATTATAATTAGTATATATTATATAATTAGTATATTAGTTATATATAATCTTTAATTACTATAGTAATCACTATACTACATTAGTATTTTAGAGGCTACTTCCACATTGGGATTCAGAATAAAACTCAGAGTTATAGCAAATATCTCTACAACAAACAAATACCTGGGCTAAAAGCCCAGAACATCTTCAAACAGCTTGAGTCCAAAAGAAGTGGAGGATGAAATGGTGAGCAGGGGGTGGGCTGAAGCAGCTATGAAGTCCCCCAGCCTTACCTGACCTAATTACTCCAGATGCTTACTGGCCCGTATAAACGGGGATCCCAAGATTTGTCTAGGTTGCCTCAGTTTAGTCAAGAACTGAACAGGGATGAACCTGAAGTGTGGCAGTCAGTGTCAGAAGCTTTAGGGTCCTAAACAAGCAGAGATGGGCACTAGAACCTTACTTTCCTCTGAGCGACATGTCTTTTTAAGATGTTTTAATAACAGAGTTTCTTTCCCATAACTAAACATCCTGAATGTTCATATACTTATTATCTTGGTTCTTAATAATGTTTGTTGATCTCCCAAGCATTGCTGAAGATTGTATTCTTTATCCTTGTGCTGAAAAAGTCAAGACTAAGTACAGTGTTTCAGTGAGGTCTTATGTTTCCTGCCTTCCTGTCATAAGTAAACTTGCATTGCCTGGCAGCAATGTGTCATCTCACAGACAGGCATTAAACATAGGGAAGATCATGAGCCATCACTTAGATTAAATTCCAGAGGCTTTCCCCCCCATTATAAATCTAAGCCATCTGACCTTAACAGCAGGTGCATACTACTTCAAGAGACATAGGATTTGGTGAAGAGACTAGCCCCGCATGATATGCACAAACTGTTTGATGACATCCCTTTACATAGTGAGGGCTGACTACAAATTACCTGGCATGGCCAAAAGTAGGAGAAAACTCTCATCAAGCAGAAAGGAAAGTTTGCTTGTATAAATTAAGCGACCCTTGAATAAACAAGCAGTAATTGCTATAGTAACTTTGCAAATCACAGAAACAATAGGACTACAATTTTTTTTAATATTTGAGAATGTCAGTTCATTACTTCCTGTTTACTTGCAATTATTTGAAAATAACCTGGATAACTTTATAATCAAGGTATTTCCTCTTGGCTCCCTGGTATATATCAGACTGCCTGAGGAGAGGATTGACATCCTAAGGTGTCCAAAGCATAATCAGTCTTAAGAGCTGCTAATGTTAAAATCCTGACTAATGTTAATCAAAAATTAAAAAAAAAAAATCTTAGCTTGTTAAACACACACATTCACACACCAACACACACACATACACACACACAGATCACATTAGTTTTTAAAACACAGCTGGTAAATAATGCTGCCTAATTTTTAAATTATTTTGCCCCATGTCTGCTTTGCAAAACTACATGTGTGTGCCTGTATCTTTGTGTATGTGTTTGTTATAAGTAGTAGTCACTATAGGCTGTTTGAAATTTTGCAAGAAATGTCCAGTTTCTGCCTAATGGTGTATAGAGAGCAAAATTCAAAACATTGGAAGAACATGTATACTCTTTAGGTAAAGGCATTTTAATTAATGAAAAAATATTTTCTAAGCTTTTATTATGTCAGCATTGACTGGGCTGATTTATTTCATGACTGCCATCTCAGGAAATATATACAGCTCTGGTGAATATTACATTAGTTAAAAGATATACTTTATGTATATAGGTATTGGTATGTTTAAGCACATACTCAGTTATTAGAGAGAAATTAAACTGGATCAAAGTAGACAGACCTAACTTACCTAAATGATGGCCAGAAACTGACTGAACCTGTGTGTACTACTATGACCCTTTTGTGTGCTGTGCACACATTCCCCTTCGGCTATCCCCTGGCACAAGTTCCGTGGGTACCCTGGCTCTCCATCACCAACTATACACTTTTCCTAAGTTTTTTGTTTGTTTATCTAGTCCCGTGATATAAACACTTGTGTATATACCAGTGATTCCTAAATGTATTTCTCTAGGCTAGCCCTCTCACTAAATGCCGATCTAGAATATCCACTGGCCTACTAGTATATTCAACTGCCATGATGGTATCTAATAGACATATTCCAATGTCCAAAATGGAGCTTTTATTTTTTTTTTCATGGGGACTGAGGGACTTCTATTGGCATGAGCAGAAATCTTCATGCATCGCTTTCCCTCAGGGGATGAACTTCCGCTGTTAACTTGGTTTTACTACTGTGGTGGATCACAACGCTATGCTCTTTCATTGCCTCCATGGCCTCAGATATACTATCCCTTATTCTAGGACTGCCTTCCAGCACACCGCGCCGCATACCATGGTAAAAACATCAGGAAAATACCATCATAATGAAGAATCTGTAAGACAAATAAACAATGGAGAGTCTACTTTTTGATTATTCATTTTGTTACCCCTAGTTCTCTGACTATTCCTGGCTTGAAAACCAAGAAAAGGTGAGTAGATTATAGTGAATATGGAAGCAAACAAAATTAGGTTCAAATTCTAGTTCTATCATTTATAATCTGTGTATCAAAAGACAAATGATACAACATACCTGAACATTATTTACTTGTCTCTAAAGTGGAGATGATTATAACACCATGAGGTTCTTGAAGAAATAAATTAGATGAAAAATGACAGGGCTTCACACATACTGGTTTCTTTCTCTCCCTTACCAACCCTGAGGGATTACTTTGTAAATATATCATTTGGAGAACTCTTTGGTGTATCAAATTATTATTAACATAACTACTAACATAGCTTCTCACTTTCATAAAGATTCAAAGGTTTGCCAATCAACTGTACCTTCTTTCTAAATATAGGAGCATTAGAGTGGATGGAAGGAAAGCCACTTTCAAATGTTCTCTAAAGAACTAAGTTATACTGTGAGATAACATAAAGTAAACCATTGTCTCTATTAAATAGGGTAACTAACAAAATATTATTTGAAACTCTAGATGTCTATGAACTACAACAACAAATCAAAAACAAAAATTGTCATTAACCTCAGAGGATGCTGCTACTTGGTTTTATTATCAGCCTCATTATTTTCTTGCGAAGTGACTTAGATAGTACTTACAGATGCAGCTGAATTGGAAGAGATTAAAGCAGTAGGTTTGTTTAGTTCATAAAACCCTTTTATGTGTGTTTTGGTATGGAGCTCTAGAAAATAATGGCCTTGTAGTATCATCCTGAAGATGTACCAGAAGGAACAGACAAATGTATTTACAGGCCTTAACCAGTCAGTAATCTATGCCATAATTTTCTGACTTGGGAATGGCTATTTGCTATTAATGTAATCCTGCTTGCCTAACTCTTAGTCTAGTGCTATGTATCTAAAACCCCTCAGTTCAAAAGCTCTAATTGATTCAAGGTTCTGGGACTTCAAACTATACTGATTTCCAACACCCTCCAGTAGCTAGCAAGAGCTTATAATTTGTACAATCCTCCAACAGCTTCCAATTGTCGTTATCTCCAAATGACAAAGACAATTTAGTCCAGGGCATCTAGAACAATTAGGGAATGGACTTCCCTCCTTAGTTCTTCCTGACACTTCAAGAAGATTCAGCCCTATTCCTGTCTCTTTGGAGATGCCCACACACATTTCTGCTCTTCTGCTCCAAGTTTTCTACTGTTCCATTAGGGCAGATGCTCTCAGCTCACTACCCTTCTATTCTAGTTTCTCTCTTCCAAAGCAACTGTTCAGCTTCAGATTTTCATCTATTTATCTCAAACGACCAAGGAATCTCCAAAAGCACTGATGCTCAAAGATTCCCTTCATGGTCTTTTCTTAAGCAAATGTTCATATCTTGGCCTCTGGAGAATTCAGTGTCATTCCTTCAGTATTAATGCCAGGGGACAGCTCTTGGCACAGTATCTGCTGATCTCTTCACCTAACTGCCACAGTGCTTCCCAGAAATCTCAGAATAAGTTTCTTGGTACAACTTATTCTAATCTTACACCAAAATATATCTCTTATCTGGCTACTTTCTTCTGAGAGATGGATTCCTTCGTTCAGACTCTCATTCATGTATTTATATTCATTCAACCATTCAACAAATATTTACTCAGTTCCTACCATTGTACATAGCAATGTGTGCTGGATGCAAGGAAGAAAATGGAGTGCAGGTGTGGTTTCTTCTCCATAGAACTTATGTTCCAGCATTCCATTTGGATAGGTGGACATGAATCATATAGTTGCAGAACTGAATGAATAATGACATACTCAGATAAATACTTTGAAGAGCTAGAGCACTTAATGAAAAACATGAGGTAAGATATGCCAGAGGAAGTAGCTTGAGCTAAAAGATGAATGATTAGAAGGCATTAACTAGACAAAGAGTAGAAGAAAAAGTGTTCCAGGAAAAGAGAATGGAATGTACCAATTCCCCTAAGAAGAACTAAAAGAAGCCCAGTGAGACTGGAACACCGACACAGGCAGAGAAAGTGGGTGTGATATACACAGGACTGAAGACCAGAGCCAGACCAGGTATCAGGCCATGTAGGACTTGCGAGGTTTTGATCTTCATCTCAAGAGCAATAAAAAGTAATCAAAGGCCTTTAATCAGGGGGTGGAAAATGGGGGAATAAAAGATAGCATGATCAGATTTGAATTCTATGAGCGCTGTCTGGCACATACTAGAGAATGGATGGAATGGAGTTAGAATAGGTACGGGAAGCCCAGTTAGATGAACCATTGGTAAATTAGACTGAGGTAGAGGAAACAAACGCATGAAAAAAATAAGAGGTAAAGTTAACAAAATTGAGTATACTGAGCTCAGAGGTGTTATATATTTCATGGGTTTCCTTCCATTTCAAAATCAAATAGCCAGGAGACTTAGAAAT